>NC_139974.1:19293102-19375602 GCF_963993115.1 Abramis brama
TATGTTCAATCAGTCAAATATGGACTACTGTCTGGCTTATATAACATTACAAGAAGTCAGTCTTGTATGTTTAGCAATTTAATATTCAAGGACTCTTTATCCAGAAATGTGTTCAGTAGGTCAAAAATGGACTTCTGTATGGCTGATGTAACATCAGAAAGATTCTATGAGAATGTATAGAAAGTTTAAGATCGATTACTTTGGGTCAGAAATATGTGCAGCAGGTCAAACATGGACTACTGTCTTGCTAATACAACAGCACAAGAAGTCAGTAAGAAGTCAGTAAGAACTCTTTGGACAGAAAATATGTTCTGTAGGTCAAAGAGGGACCTCTGTAGGCCTGATTTGACACATGACATAGTGCATTGGCATTGCACAATAACTAACTTATTCATTTATTCTTTTAAGGGAAATTATTGCAATGCAACAACACACATATCATCTCTTTAAAGAACATGGGAATGATTTAGTTCTGGTGTGCAATGCAATGCAATGCAAAAAGAGCATAACCTATATGTTATTCTTCAGTGCACAACGTTAGAGCGTTAGTGTAATGCAATGCAATGCAACAACAAACGTTATCTCTTTAATGAACATGGGAACGATTTAGGTCTGGTGTACAATGCAATGCAAAAAGTGCATAAGCTATATGTTATTCTTCAGTGCACAACGTTACATCGCTAGTGCAATGCAATGCAATGCACCAACAAACGTTATCTCTTTAATGAACATGGGAACGATTTAGGTCTGGTGTACAATGCAATAAAAATGCAAAAAGTGCATAACCTATATGTTATTCTTTAGTGCACAAAGTTAGATCGTTAGTGCAATGCAATGCAATGCAACAACACACGTTATGTCTTTAATCAACATGGGAATGAGGTAGTTCTTGTGTGCAATGCAATGCAAAAAGTGCATAACATATGTTATTCTTCAGTGCACAACGTTAGAGCGTTAGTGTAATGCAATGCAATGCAGTGCAAAGCAATGCAAATCAATATAGTGCAATACAATGCAATGCAAAAACACTCGTTATGTCTTTAATCAACATGGGGAATGAGGTAGTTCTGGTGTGCAATGCAATGCTAAAAATGCATAACCTATATGTTATTCTTCAGTGCATAACGTTAGATCGTTAGTGCAATGCAATGCAACAACACACAATACCATCTCTTAAATGAACATGGGAATGGTTAAGTTCTAGTGTGCAATGCAATACAATGCACCAACAAACGTTATCTCTTTAATGAACATGGGAATGATTTAGTTCTGGTGTGCAGTGCAATGAAATGCAAAAAGTGCATAATCTATATGTTAATCTTTAGTGCACAAAGTTAGATCGTTAGTGCAATGCAGTTCAATTCAATGCAATGCAATGCAACAACACACATATCATCTCTATAATGAACTTGGTAATGATTTTGTTCTGGTGTGCAATGCAATGCGAAAAGAGCATAACCTATATGTTATTCTTCAGTGCACAACGTTAGATCGTTAGTGCAATACAATGCAGTGCAAAGCAATGCAAAGCAATGCAAAGCAATGCAAAGCAATGCAAAGCAATGCAAAGCAATGCAAAGCAATGCAATGCAATGCAATACAATGCAACAACACACGTTTTGTCTTTAATGAACATGGGAATGATTTAGTTCTGGTGTGCAATGCAATGCAAAAAGTGCATAACCTATATGTTATTCTTCAGTGCACAACGTTAGATCGTTAGTGCAATGCAATTCAATGCAAAGCAATGCAATGCAATGCAACAACACACATATCATCTCTATAATGAACTTGGGAATGATTTTGTTCTGGCGTGCAATGCAATGCGAAAAGAGCATAACCTATATGTTATTCTTCAGTGCACAACGTTAGATCTTTAGTGCAATGCAATGCAGTGCAAAGCAATGCAAATCAATGTTACAATGCATTAAAACTTTTCGCATTGCATTGCACACCAGAACTACCTCATTCCCATGTTGATTAAAGACATAACGAGTGTTTTTGCATTGCATTGTATTGCACTATATTGATTTGCATTGCTTTGCACTTTTTGCATTGCATTGCATTGCATTGCATTACACTAACGCTCTAACGTTGTGCACTGAAGAATAACATATAGGTTATGCACTTTTTGCATTGCATTGCATTGCACACCAGAACTAAATCATTCCCATGTTCATTAAAGACATAACGTGTGTTGTTGCATTGCATTGTATTGCATTGCATTGCATTGCAACATCAATATAACATGGGAATGGTTAAGTTCTAGTGTGCAATGCAAAAAGTGCATAAGCTATATGTTATTCTTCAGTGCACAACGTTACATCGCTAGTGCAATGCAATGCAATGCAATGCAACAACACACGTTATGTCTTTAATCAACTTGGGAATGAGGTAGTTCTGGTGTGCAATGCAATGCGAAAAGTGCATAACCTATATGTTATTCTTCAGTGCACAACGTTAGATCGTTAGTGCAATGCAATGCAGTGCAAAGCAATGCAAATAAAAGCAATGCAATGCAATGCAATGCAATACAATGCAACAACACACGTTATGTCTTTAATCAACATGGGAATGAGGTAGTTCTGGTGTGCAATGCAATGCAATGCAAAAAGTGCATAACATATGTTATTCTTCAGTGCACAACGTTAAAGCGTTAGTGTAATGCAATGCAATGCAATGCAATGCAATGCAATGCAATGCAACAACACACGTTATGTCTTTAATGAACATGGGAATGATTTAGTTCTGGTGTGCAATGCAATATAAAAAGTGCATAACCTATATGTTATTCTTCAGTGCACAAAGTTAGAGCGTTAGTGTAATGCAATGCAATGCAATGCAATGAAATGCAGTGCAAAGCAATGCAAATCAATATAGTGCAATACAATGCAATGCAATGCAAAAACACTCGTTATGTCTTTAATCAACATGGGAATGAGGTAGTTCTGGTGTGCAATGCAATGCGAAAAGTGCATAACCTATATGTTATTCTTCAGTGCACAACGTTAGATCGTTAGTGCAATGCAATGCAATGCAATGCAATGCAGTGCAATGCAATGCAAATATAAGCAATGCAATGCAATGCAATGCAGTGCAATGCAATGCAAATAAAAGCAATGCAGTGCAACAACACACATATCATCTCTATAATGAACTTGGGAATGATTTTGTTCTGGTGTGCAATGCAATGCGAAAAGAGCATAACCTATATGTTATTCTTCAGTGCACAACGTTAGCTCTTTAGTGCAATGAAATGCAGTGCAAAGCAATGCAAATCAATATAGTGCAATACAATGCAATGCAATGCAAAAACACTCGTTATGTCTTTAATCAACATGGGGATGAGGTAGTCTGGTGTGCAATGCAATGCGAAAAGTGCATAACCTATATGTTATTCTTCAGTGCACAACGTTAGATCGTTAGTGCAATGCAGTGCAAAGCAATGCAAAGCAATGCAAAGCAATGCAATGCAAAGCAATGCAAAGCAATGCAAAGCAATGCAAAGCAATGCAAAGCAATGCAAAGCAATGCAATGCAATGCAACAACACACGTTATGTCTTTAATGAACATGGGAATGATTTAGTTCTGGTGTGCAATGCAATGCAATACGTGCACAACGTTAGATCGTTAGTGCAATGCAATGTAGTGCAAAGCAATGCAAATCAATGCAATGCAATACAATGCAATGCAACAACACACGTTTTGTCTTTAATGAACATGGGAATGATTTAGTTCTGGTGTGCAATGCATTGCAAAAAGTGCATAACCTATATGTTATTCTTCAGTGCACAAAGTTAGAGCGTTAGTGTAATGCAATGCAATGCAATGCAGTGCAAAGCAATGCAAATCAATATAGTGCAATACAATGCAATGCAAAAACACTCGTTATGTCTTTAATCAACATGGGAATGAGGTAGTTCTGGTGTGCAATGCAATGCGAAAAGTGCATAACCTATATGTTATTCTTCAGTGCACAACGTTAGATCGTTAGTGCAATGCAATGCAATGCAATGCAGTGCAATGCAATGCAAATAAAAGCAATGCAATGCAATGCAATGCAATGCAATGCAATGCAATGCAACAACACACATATCATCTCTATAATGAACTTGGGAATGATTTTGTTCTGGCGTGCAATGCAATGCGAAAAGAGCATAACCTATATGTTATTCTTCAGTGCACAACGTTAGATCTTTAGTGCAATGCAATGCAGTGCAAAGCAATGCAAATCAATGTTACAATGCATTAAAACTTTTCGCATTGCATTGCACACCAGAACTACCTCATTCCCATGTTGATTAAAGACATAACGAGTGTTTTTGCATTGCATTGTATTGCACTATATTGATTTGCATTGCTTTGCACTTTTTGCATTGCATTGCATTGCATTGCATTACACTAACGCTCTAACGTTGTGCACTGAAGAATAACATATAGGTTATGCACGTTTTGCATTGCATTGCATTGCACACCAGAACTAAATCATTCCCATGTTCATTAAAGACATAACGTGTGTTGTTGCATTGCATTGTATTGCATTGCATTGCATTGCAACATCAATATAACATGGGAATGGTTAAGTTCTAGTGTGCAATGCAAAAAGTGCATAAGCTATATGTTATTCTTCAGTGCACAACGTTACATCGCTAGTGCAATGCAATGCAATGCAATGCAACAACACACGTTATGTCTTTAATCAACTTGGGAATGAGGTAGTTCTGGTGTGCAATGCAATGCGAAAAGTGCATAACCTATATGTTATTCTTCAGTGCACAACGTTAGATCGTTAGTGCAATGCAATGCAGTGCAAAGCAATGCAAATAAAAGCAATGCAATGCAATGCAATGCAATACAATGCAACAACACACGTTATGTCTTTAATCAACATGGGAATGAGGTAGTTCTGGTGTGCAATGCAATGCAATGCAAAAAGTGCATAACATATGTTATTCTTCAGTGCACAACGTTAAAGCGTTAGTGTAATGCAATGCAATGCAATGCAATGCAATGCAATGCAATGCAACAACACACGTTATGTCTTTAATGAACATGGGAATGATTTAGTTCTGGTGTGCAATGCAATATAAAAAGTGCATAACCTATATGTTATTCTTCAGTGCACAAAGTTAGAGCGTTAGTGTAATGCAATGCAATGCAATGCAATGAAATGCAGTGCAAAGCAATGCAAATCAATATAGTGCAATACAATGCAATGCAATGCAAAAACACTCGTTATGTCTTTAATCAACATGGGAATGAGGTAGTTCTGGTGTGCAATGCAATGCGAAAAGTGCATAACCTATATGTTATTCTTCAGTGCACAACGTTAGATCGTTAGTGCAATGCAATGCAATGCAATGCAATGCAGTGCAATGCAATGCAAATATAAGCAATGCAATGCAATGCAATGCAGTGCAATGCAATGCAAATAAAAGCAATGCAGTGCAACAACACACATATCATCTCTATAATGAACTTGGGAATGATTTTGTTCTGGTGTGCAATGCAATGCGAAAAGAGCATAACCTATATGTTATTCTTCAGTGCACAACGTTAGCTCTTTAGTGCAATGAAATGCAGTGCAAAGCAATGCAAATCAATATAGTGCAATACAATGCAATGCAATGCAAAAACACTCGTTATGTCTTTAATCAACATGGGGATGAGGTAGTCTGGTGTGCAATGCAATGCGAAAAGTGCATAACCTATATGTTATTCTTCAGTGCACAACGTTAGATCGTTAGTGCAATGCAGTGCAAAGCAATGCAAAGCAATGCAAAGCAATGCAAAGCAATGCAATGCAAAGCAATGCAAAGCAATGCAAAGCAATGCAAAGCAATGCAATGCAATGCAACAACACACGTTATGTCTTTAATGAACATGGGAATGATTTAGTTCTGGTGTGCAATGCAATGCAATACGTGCACAACGTTAGATCGTTAGTGCAATGCAATGTAGTGCAAAGCAATGCAAATCAATGCAATGCAATACAATGCAATGCAACAACACACGTTTTGTCTTTAATGAACATGGGAATGATTTAGTTCTGGTGTGCAATGCATTGCAAAAAGTGCATAACCTATATGTTATTCTTCAGTGCACAAAGTTAGATCGTTAGTGCAATGCAATGCAATGCAATGCAGTGCAATGCAATGCAAATAAAAGCAATGCAATGCAATGCAATGCAATGCAATGCAACAACACACATATCATCTCTATAATGAACTTGGGAATGATTTTGTTCTGGTGTGCAATGCAATGCGAAAAGTGCATGACCTATATGTTATTCTTCAGTGCACAACGTTAGATCGTTAGTGTAATGCAAAGCAATGCAAAGCAATGCAAAGCAATGCAAAGCAATGCAAAGCAATGCAAACCAATGCAAAGCAATGCAAAGCAATGCAAAGCAATGCAAAAGCAATGCAAAGCAATGCAAAGCAAAGCAAAGCAAAGCAAAGCAAAGCAATGCAAAGCAATGCAAATCAATGCAATGCAATGCAATGCAATACATTGCATTGCAATACATTGCAAGGCAATGCAATGCAATAAAATGCAATGCAACAACACACGTTATGTCTTTAATGAACATGGGAATGATTTAGTTCTGGTGTGCAATGCAATGCAATACGTGCACAACGTTAAATCGTTAGTGCAATGCAATGTAGTGCAAAGCAATGCAAATCAATGCAATGCAATACAATGCAATGCAACAACACACGTTTTGTGTTTAATGAACATGGGAATGATTTAGTTCTGGTGTGCAATGCAATGCAATGCAAAAAGTGCATAACCTATATGTTATTCTTCAGTGCACAAAGTTAGAGCGTTAGTGTAATGCAATGCAATGCAAAAACACTCGTTATGTCTTTAATCAAAATGGGAATGAGGTAGTTCTGGTGTGCAATGCAATGCGAAAAGTGCATAACCTATATGTTATTCTTCAGTGCACAACGTTAGATCGTTAGTGCAATGCAATGCAATGCAGTGCAATGCAATGCAAATAAATGCAATTGCAATGCAATGCAATGCAATGCAATGCAATGCAATGCAATGCAATGCAATACAATGCAATGCAATGCAACAACTCACGTTATGTCTTTAATCAACATGGGAATGAGGTAGTTCTGGTGTGCAATGCAACAATGCAACAACACACATATCATCTCTATAATGAACTTGGGAATGATTTTGTTCTGGTGTGCAATGCAATGCGAAAAGAGCATAACCTATATGTTATTCTTCAGTGCACAACGTTAGATCGTTAGTGCAATGCAATGCAGTGCAAAGCAATGCACAGCAATGCAAATCAATGCAATGCAATGCAATGCAATACATTGCATTGCAATACATTGCATTGCAATACATTGCAAGGCAATGCAATGCAATACAATGCAATGCAACAACACACGTTATGTCTTCAATGAACATGGGAATGAGGTAGTTCTGGTGTGCAATGCAATGCGAAAAGTGCATGACCTATATGTTATTCTTCAGTGCACAACGTTAGATCGTTAGTGCAATGCAATGCAGTGCAAAGCAATGCAATGCAATGCAGTGCAATGCAATGCAATGCAATGCAGTGCAATGCAATGCAAATAAAAGCAATGCAATGCAATGCAATGCAATGCAATGCAATGCAACAACACACATATCATCTCTATAATGAACTTGGGAATGATTTTGTTCTGGTGTGCAATGCAATGCGAAAAGTGCATGACCTATATGTTATTCTTCAGTGCACAACGTTAGATCGTTAGTGTAATGCAAAGCAATGCAAAGCAATGCAAAGCAATGCAAAGCAATGCAAACCAATGCAAAGCAATGCAAAGCAATGCAAAGCAATGCAAAAGCAATGCAAAGCAATGCAAAGCAATGCAAAAGCAATGCAAAGCAATGCAAAGCAAAGCAAAGCAAAGCAAAGCAAAGCAAAGCAATGCAAAGCAATGCAAAGCAATGCAAATCAATGCAATGCAATAAAATGTAATGCAACAACACACGTTATGTCTTTAATGAACATGGGAATGATTTAGTTCTGGTGTGCAATGCAATGCAATACGTGCACAACGTTAAATCGTTAGTGCAATGCAATGTAAAGCAATGCAAATCAATGCAATGCAATACAATGCAATGCAACAACACACGTTTTGTGTTTAATGAACATGGGAATGATTTAGTTCTGGTGTGCAATGCAATGCAATGCAAAAAGTGCATAACCTATATGTTATTCTTCAGTGCACAAAGTTAGAGCGTTAGTGTAATGCAATGCAATGCAAAAACACTCGTTATGTCTTTAATCAAAATGGGAATGAGGTAGTTCTGGTGTGCAATGCAATGCGAAAAGTGCATAACCTATATGTTATTCTTCAGTGCACAACGTTAGATCGTTAGTGCAATGCAATGCAATGCAGTGCAATGCAATGCAAATAAATGCAATGCAATGCAATGCAATGCAATGCAATGCAATGCAATGCAATGCAATGCAATGCAATACAATGCAATGCAATGCAACAACTCACGTTATGTCTTTAATCAACATGGGAATGAGGTAGTTCTGGTGTGCATAACCTATATGTTATGCACAATGCAAAAAGTGCATATATGCCCAATGCAAAAAGTGCATAACATATATTATTCTTCAGTGCCCAACGTTAGATCGTTAGTGCAATGCTATTCAATGCAATGCAATGCAATGCAATGCAATGCAATGCAATGCAACAACACACATATCATCTCTATAATGAACTTGGGAATGATTTTGTTCTGGTGTGCAATGCAATGCAAAAAGTGCATAACCTATATGTTATTCTTCAGTGCACAACGTTAGAGCGTTAGTGTAATGCAATGCAATGCAATGCAGTGCAAAGCAATGCAAATCAATATAGTGCAATACAATGCAATGCAAAAAAACTCGTTATGTCTTTAATCAACATGGGAATGAGGTAGTTCTGGTGTGCAATGCAATGCGAAAAGTGCATAACCTATATGTTATTCTTCAGTGCACAACGTTAGATCGTTAGTGCAATGCAATGCAGTGCAAAGCAATGCACAGCAATGCAAATCAATGCAATGCAATGCAATGCAATACATTGCATTGCAATACATTGCATTGCAATACATTGCATTGCAATACACTGCATTGCAATACATTGCATTGCAATACATTGCAAGGCAATGCAATGCAATACAATGCAATGCAACAACACACGTTATGTCTTTAATGAACATGGGAATGATTTAGTTCTGGTGTGCAATGCAATGCAATACGTGCACAACGTTAGATCGGTAGTGCAATGCAATGCAGTGCAAAGCAATGCAAATCAATGCAATGCAATACAATGCAATGCAACAACACACGTTTTGTCTTTAATGAACATGGGAATGATTTAGTTCTGGTGTGCAATGCAATGCAAAAAGTGCATAACCTATGTGTTATTCTTCAGTGCACAACGTTAGAGCGTTAGTGTAATGCAATGCAATGCAATGCAATGCAATGCAGTGCAAATCAATATAGTGCAATACAATGCAATGCAAAAACACTCGTTATGTCTTTAATCAACATGGGAATGAGGTAGTTCTGGTTTGCAATGCAATGCGAAAAGTGCATAACCTATATGTTATTCTTCAGTGCACAACGTTAGATCGTTAGTGCAATGCAATGCAATGCAATGCAACAACACACATATCATCTCTATAATGAACTTGGGAATGATTTTGTTCTGGTGTGCAATGCAATGCGAAAAGAGCATAACCTATATGTTATTCTTCAGTGCACAACGTTAGATCTTTAGTGCAATGCAATGCAAATCAATGTAATGCAATGTAAAACATTGCATTGCAATACATTGCAATACATTGCAATGCAATGCAATGCAATACAATGCAATGCAACAACACACGTTATGTCTTCAATGAACATGGGAATGAGGTAGTTCTGGTGTGCAATGCAATGCGAAAAGTGCATGACCTATATGTTATTCTTCAGTGCACAACGTTAGATCGTTAGTGCAATGCAATGCAGTGCAAAGCAATGCAAAGCAATGCACAGCAATGCAAATCAATGCAATGCAATGCAATGCAATGCAATGCAATACATTGCATTGCAATACATTGCATTGCAATACATTGCATTGCAATACATTGCAAGGCAATGCAATGCAATACAATGCAATGCAACAACACACGTTATGTCTTTAATGAACATGGGAATGATTTAGTTCTGGTGTGCAATGCAATGCAATACGTGCACAACGTTAGATCGGTAGTGCAATGCAATGCAGTGCAAAGCAATGCAAATCAATGCAATGCAATACAATGCAATGCAACAACACACGTTTTGTCTTTAATGAACATGGGAATGATTTAGTTCTGGTGTGCAATGCAATGCAAAAAGTGCATAACCTATGTGTTATTCTTCAGTGCACAACGTTAGAGCGTTAGTGTAATGCAATGCAATGCAATGCAATGCAGTGCAAAGCAATGCAAATCAATATAGTGCAATACAATGCAATGCAAAAACACTCGTTATGTCTTTAATCAACATGGGAATGAGGTAGTTCTGGTTTGCAATGCAATGCGAAAAGTGCATAACCTATATGTTATTCTTCAGTGCACAACGTTAGATCGTTAGTGCAATGCAATGCAATGCAATGCAACAACACACATATCATCTCTATAATGAACTTGGGAATGATTTTGTTCTGGTGTGCAATGCATTGCGAAAAGAGCATAACCTATATGTTATTCTTCAGTGCACAACGTTAGATCGTTTGTGCAATGCAATGCAATGCAATGCACCAATACACGTTATGTCTTTAATGAACATGGGAATGATTTATTTCTGGTGTGCAATGCAGTGAAATGCAAAAAGTGCATAACCTATATGTTATTCTTCAGTACACAACGTTAGATCGTTAGTGCAATGCAGTGCAATTGCAACAACACATATGTTATCTCTTTAATGAACATGGGAATGAGTTAGTTCTGGTGTGCAATGCAATGCAAGAAGTGCACAGACTATATGTTATTCTTCAATGCACAACGTTAGACAGTTTGTGCAAAGCAACAACTGTTATCTCTCTAATGAACATGGCATTGAGTTAGTTTTGGTGTGCAATGCAATGCAATGCACGAAGTGCATAACCTATGTTTCTTTAATGATGCTCAACGTTAGATCGTTTGTGCAAAGCACATAATGTTATAACAATGAGCTATACATAGGTACGCTTTTGACCTACTGAACATATTTCTGGCCAAAGAGTCCTTAAAGATGTTATATCATCCTGACAAAGGTCCAAATTTGACATACTGAATTTTTTTCTGGCCAAGGAGTACTCGAAACTTGACCTTTCCATTTATACTCGTTGACTTTTTCTGATGTTACGTCAGCCATACAGAAGTCCATATTTGACACAAGGAACATAATTTTGGCCAAAGAGTCCTCGATCTTGGGCTTTCTATTCATATAGTCCAACTCCTTCTGATGCTTCATAAGCCATATACATGTCCATATCTGACCTTTTGAACTTATTTGTGGTCAAAGTGTCCTAACATTTTTTCAAACTATAGAAAGTTATAGACTCCTTTTGATGATAAATCAGCCATACAGAAGTCCATATTTGACCCAAGGAACATATTTTTGGCCAAAGAGTCCTCGATCTTGGGCTTTCTATTCATATAGTCCAGCTCCTTCTGGTGCTTCATAAGCCATATAGATTTCCATATCTGACATTTTGAAATTATTTGTGGTCAAAGTGTCCTAAAAAAAAATCTAACTATTTAAAGTTATAGACTCCTTTTGAAGATAAATCAGCTATACAGAGGTCCACTTTTGACCTCCTGAACATATTTCTGGCCAAAGAGTCCTTGATCTTATGCTTTCTATACATACTCATAGACTCCTTCTGATGCTTCATAAGCCATATAGATGTCCATATCTGACCTTTTGAACTTATTTGTGGTCAAAGTGTCCTCAAAATTTTTCAAACTATAGAAAGTTATAGACTCCTTTTGATGATAAATCAGCTATACAGAGGTCCCCTTTTGACCTCCTGAACATATTTCTGGCCAAAGAGTCCTCGATCTTGGGCTTTCTATACATACTCATAGACTCCTTCTGATGCTTCATAAGCCATATAGATGTCCATATCTGACCTTTTGAAATTATTTGTGGTCAAAGTGTCCTAAAAAAAATTCAAACCTAGTTATAGTTATAGAATCCTTTTGATGATAAATCAGCTATACAGAGGTCCCCTTTTGACCTACTGAACATATTTCTGGCCAAAGAGTCCTAAAAGATTAACACTATACATTCAGACTGATATATTTGGATGTTATATCATCCTGACAAAAGTCCATATTTGATTACCGAATTTTTTTCTGGCCAAGGAGTGAGTACTCGAAACTTGACCTTTCCATATATACTTGTTGACTCTTTCTGATGTTACGTCAGACATACAGAATTCCATATTTGACCCAAGGAACATATTTCTTGCCAAAGAGTCCTCGATCTTGACCTTTCTATACATACTCATAGACTCCTTCTGATGCTTCATAAGCCATATAGATGTCCATATCTGACCTTTTGAACTTATTTCTGGTCAAAGTGTCCTCAAAATTTTTCAAATTATATAAAGTTATAGTCTCCTTCTGATAATAAATCAGCTATACAAAGGTCACCTTTTGACCTTCTGAACATATGTCTGGCCAAAGAGTTCTTGAACATTATCTTGCTATACTACAGATTGACTTCTTGTGATGTTATATTAACCAGCCAGTAGTCTATTTTTGACCTATTGAAAAAATTTCTGGCCAAAGAGTCCGTGAACATTAACTCACTATACAATATAGACTGACTTCTTGCAATGCCAAACCAGGCAGGCAGTAGTCCATATTTGACCGATTTAAAAAAAATTTGACCAAAGAGTTCTCAAAAGGATTTCGTCTATCATAATTTATAGACTCCTTCTGATGTCCGAAAATATTACTGGCCAACGAGTCCTTAAAGATTAACACTATACATTCAGATTGATATCTTCGGATGTTATATCATCATGACAAAAGTCCATATTTGACATAGTGAAATTTTTTCTGGTCAAAGAGTCTCAACTTGACCATTCTATATATACTCATTGACTCTTTCTGATTCTTCATTAAATCAAATCAAGTATATTTGTATAGCGCTTTTCACAATACAGATTGTATCAAAGCAGCTTCACAGTATTAAATTAAAATAAAATAAATATAACAAGGTTTGTTTCTAGTGGAATTTATTGATTGATAAAATAAAATAAAATATCCCCAAAATATCCCCAACTGAGCAAGCCAAAGGCAACAGTGGCATTAGCTATATAGATGTCCATATCTGGCGAATTGAAAATATTTTTGGCAAAAAGGTCCTCACAAGTTAACTTACTAAATACTCATAGACTTCTTCTGATGATACATCACTTTAACAGGTATGTGACCCTCTGAATATATTTTTGGCCAAAGAATCATTGAACATTAACTCTCTATACATATTGACTCAAGAGTCAAAATTTGACCTCTTTTGGCCTGATTTATCATCAGATGGAGTCTTTAATTTTACATAGTTTAAAAACTTTTGAGGAACCTTTGACCAGAAATAATAATAGGTCATAAATATGAACATAAATATGGCTTATGAAGAATCAGAAGGAGACTATGAGTATGTATAGAAAGTTCAAGATTGGCCACAAATATGTCCCTTGGGTCAATTATGGACTTCTTTATGGCTGATGTAACATCAGATGGGATCGAGGACTCTTTTACCAGAAATATTTTCAGTAGGTAAATTATGGAGTACTCTCTGGCTGATGAAGCACTAAAAGGAGTCAATGAGCATGTATAGAAAGTTCAAGTACATAGACTCGTTGGCCAGAAAAAAAAAGTCATTATGGACAGTTGTCTGGCCGATGTACTATCTGAAGGAGTCTATAAGTGTGAATAGAAAGTTCAAGATCAAGGACTCTTCAGTCAGAAATATGTTCAACATGTTAAATCTGAACTACTTTATGGCTAAAGAAACAAAATAAGGCGTCACTGAGAATGTATAGAAAGTTCAAAATCGAGGACTCTTTTACCAGAAATATTTTCAGTAGGTCCATTATTGACTACTGTCTGACTGATGAAACACTACAAGGAGTCAATTAGCATGTACAACATTTTCAAGTCAGAAATATGTTCAACATGTCAAATCTGGACTTCTGCATGGCTAAAGAAACAAAATAAGGCATCACTGAGAATGTATAGAAAGTTCAAGATCGAGAACTCTTTTACTTCAATAGTCAATATCTACTATTGTCTGGCCGATGTACTATCTGAAAGAGTCTATAAGTATGAATAGAAAGTTCAAGATCGAGGACTCTTCGGTCAGAAATATGTTCATTATGTCAAATCAGAACTACTGCATGGCTGATGAAACACCAGAAAGAGTCTATGAGTATGTTTAAAAGGTTCAAGATCGAGGACTCTTTTGCCAGAAATATGTTTAGTGGGTCAAATATGGACTGCTGTCTGGCTGATGAATCAGAAGTCAATGAAGATTGAGGAAGAAGATTATGAATAGAAAGTTCAAGTTCAAAGACTCTTTGGTCAGAAATATGTTCAGTGGGTCAATTATCTATATGGAGTCACTGAGAATCTATAGAAAGTTCAAGACAGAGGACTCTTTTACTATAAATATGTTCAGAGGGTCAATTATGGACTATTGTCTGCTTGTGAAACATCAGAAGGAGTCAATGAGCCTATATAGAAAGTTCAAGTTCAAGACTCTTCGGGCAGCAATATGTTCAGTAGGTCAATTATGGACTAATGTCTGGCTGATGAAACACTAAAAGGAGTCAATTAGCATGTACAGAATGTTCAAGTTCATGGACTTGTGGGCCACAAATATGTTTAATAATTAATATGGACAATTGTCTGTCCGATGTACTTTCTGAAAGAGTCTATAATTATGAATAGAAAGTTCAAGATCAAAGACTCTTTGGTCAGAAATATGTTCAACATGTCAAATCTGGACTTCTGTATGGCTGAAGAAACATCAGAAGTAAATAAACTCTTCGGGCAGAAAAATGTTCAGTAGGATAATTATCTGGCTGATGAAACATCAGAAGGAGTATGTATAGAAAGAATAAGATCAAGGTCTCTTTGGCCAGAAATATGTTCAATTGATCAAATTTTGAAATACTATATTGCTGTTGTAAAATCAGGAGTCATTATGTATTGAAAAATGTTCATAGACTCATTGGTCAGAAATAGGTTTAATAGGTCATATTGATACAATACAATACAATACAATAATGTTTTGCTATTGTAACATCAGAAGGAGTCAATGTATAGAGAAATCAAGATTATAAACCCATCGTTCAGAAATGAGTTTAGTAGTCAATTATGGATCATTTTTTGGCTGAAGTACTATCTGAAAGCGTCTATGAGTACGTATAGAAAGATCAAGGACTCTTCCAGACAGAAATATGTTCAATTGTCAAATATGGATAATAGCCTGGGTGATGAAAAATGAGAAGGAGATAGTAATTATGTATAGATAATTAAAGTTCTAAGTCTCTTTGGCCAGATATGTGTTCAATGGGTCAAATTTGGACTAACAATATGGTTGATTTAACATCAAAAGTAGTCGATGAGAATGCATATAAACATACCTTTTGACGACTCTTTTGGCCAGAAATATGTTCTCTTGGTCAAATATGGACTACCGTATGGTGGATGTAAAATCAAAAATAGTCTAGGAGAAGGAACAGTAAGTTAAACTTTGATGATTCTTTTGCCAGAAATATGTTCAGCAGGTCAATAATTGACTTCTGTCTCAATGATGAAACATCAGAACAAGCCTATGATTATGTATAGAACGATCAAGACCGAGGACACTTTGGTTATAGAAATGTTCAATAGGTCAAGTTTGAACTATACTGTATGGCTGATGAAACATCAGAAGGATTGTAAGAGCAATTAGTCTAGAAATTTAAAGTTCAAGGTCTCATGTCTAGAAATATGTTCAAAATATAACATTTTAACTACTGTTCAAATACATTGGATAGCAGATAATTAATTAACAAGTCTACAAGTATGTTTAGAAAGTTCAAGATCGAGGACTCTATGGTCAGAAATATATTCAATGGGTCAAGTATGGACATCTTTCAGGCTGATGAAACATGGAAGCTGTCAATGAGCATGTACAGAAAGGTCAAGATCAGGGACTCTTTGACCAGAATTATGTTAGTAGGTCAAATATGGACTTTTGTATGGCTAATGTATTATTAAGAGAAGTCAATAAGCAGAGAAAGTTAATGTTCAAAGACTCTTTGGCCAAAAATGTGTTCAGTAGTTCAAATAGGAACCTCTGTATGGCTGAATTAACATAATAAGAAACCCTTTGAGGACCATTTGACCAGAAATAAGTTCAATAGGTCAAATATGGAATTCTATATGTGGCTTATGAACCATCAGAAGGAGTCTAGGAGTGAAAATGCAAAGTTCAAGATTGAGGACTCTTTTTTATCAGAAGGAGTCTATAACTTTCTATAGTTTGAAAACTTTTGAGGACACTTTGACCAGAAATAAGTTCAAAAGGATAGATATGCACATCTATATGGCTTATGAAGCATCAGAAGGAGTCTATGTATATATATAGGAGTATGTATAGAAAGCCCAAGATCGAGGACTCTTTGGCAAGAAATATGTTCCTTGGGTCAAATATGGAATTCTGTATGTCTGACGTAACATAAGAAAGAGTCAACAAGTATATATGAAAAGGTCAAGTTTCTAGTACTCACTCCTTTGCCAGAAAAAAATTCGGTAGGTCAAATATGGACTACTGTCTGCCTGATTTTACATTACGAGAAGTCAGTCTATATGTATAGTGAGTTGATGTTCACAGACTCTGGCCAGAAATATGTTCAGTAGGTCAAAAATAGACTACTGGCTGGTTAATATAACATCACAAGAAGTCAATCTGTAGTATAGCAAGACAATGTTCAAGAACTCTTTGGCCAGAAATATGTTCAGAAAGTCAAAAGGTGACCTTTGTATAGCTGATTTATTATCAGAAGGAGTCTATAACTTTATATAGTTAGAAAAATTTTGAGGACATTTGACCAGAAATAAGTTCAAAAGGACAGATATGGACATCTATATGGCTTATGAAGCATCAGAAGGAGTCTATGAGTATGTATAGAAAGCCCAAGATCGAGGACTCTTTTGGCAAGAAATATGTTCCTTGGGTCAAATATGGACTTCTGTATGGCTGACATAACATCAGAAAAAGTCAAAGAGTATATATGGAAAGGTCAAGTTTCGAGTACTCCTTGGCCAGAAAAAAATTCAGTATGTCAAATATGGACTTTTGTCAGGATGATATAACATCCGAAGATATCAGTCTGAATGTATAGTGTTAATCTTTTAGGACTCTTTGGCCAGAAATATGTTCAGTAGGTCAAAAGGGGACCTCTGTATAGCTGATTTATCATCAGAAGGAGTCTATAACTTTATATAGTTTGAAAAAATTTTGAGGACACTTTGACCACCAATAAGTTCAAAAGGTCAGATATGGACATCTATATGGCTTATGAAGCATCAGAAGGCGTCTATGAGTATGTATAGAAAGCCCAAGATCAAGGACTCTTTGGCCAGAAATATGTTCAGGAGGTCAAAATGGGACCTCTGTATAGCTGATTTATCATCAAAATGATTCTATAACTTACATAGTTTGAATTTTTTTTAGGACACTTTGACCACAAATAAGTTCAAAAGGTCAGATATGGACATCTATATGGCTTATGAAGCATCAGAAGGAGTCTATGAGTATGTATAGAAAGCCCAAGATCGAGGACTCTTTGGCCAGAAATATGTTCAGGAGGTAAAAAGGGGACCTCTGTATAGCTGATTTATCTTTAAAAGGAGTCTATAACTTTCTATAGTTTGAAAACTTTTGAGGACACTTTGACCACAAATAAGTTCAAAAGGTCAGATATGGACATCTATATGGCTTATGAAGCATCAGAAGGAGTCTATGAGTAGGTATAGAAAGCCCAAGATCGAGGACTCTTTGGCCAGAAATATGTTCAGTAGGTCAAAAAGGGGCCTTCTGTATAGCTGATTTATCATCAAAAGGAGTCTATAACTTTCTATAGTTTGAAAACTTTTGAGGACCCTTTGACCACAAATAAGTTCAAAAGGTCAGATATGGACATCTATATGGCTTATGAAGCAGAAGGAGTTGGACTATATGAATAGAAAGCCCAAGATCGAGGACTCTTTGGCCAAAAATATGTTCCTTGGGTCAAATATGGACTTCTGTATGGCTTGAGGTAACATCAGAAAAAGTCAACGAGTATAAATGGAAAGGTCAAGTTTCGAGTACTCCTTGGCCAGAAAAAAATTCAGTATGTCAAATTTGGACCTTTGTCAGGATGATATAACATTTTTAAGGACTCTTTGGCCAGAAATATGTTCAGTAGGTCAAAAAGCGTACCTATGTTATAGCTCATTGTTATAACATTATGTGCTTTGCACAAACGATCTAACGTTGAGCATCATTAAAGAAACATAGGTTATGCACTTCGTGCATTGCATTGCATTGCACACCAAAAGTAACTCAATGCCATGTTCATTAGAGAGATAACATATGTGTTGTTGCTTTGCACAAACTGTCTAACGTTATGCATTGAAGAATAACATTATTGTCTGTGCACTACTTGTATTGCATTGCACAACAGAACTAACTCGATCCCATTTTCATTACAAAGATAACATGTGTGTTGATGCATTGCATTGTATTGAATTGCATTGCACTAACGATCTAACGTTGTGCACTGAAGAATGACATTTAGGTTATGCACTTTTTGCATTGCATTGCATTGCACACCAGAACAAAATCATTCCCATGTTCATTATAGAGATGATATGTGTGTTGTTGCATTGCATTGCATTGCTTTGCATTGCATTGCATTGCATTGCATTACATTGCACTACATTGCACTAACGATCTAACGTTGTGCACTGAAGAATAACATATAGGTTATGCACTTTTTGCATTGCATTGCATTGCACACCAGAACTAAATCATTCCCATGTTCATTATAGAGATGATATGTGTGTTGTTGCATTGCATTGCATTGCTTTGCACTGCTTTGCTTTGCACTGCATTGCATTGCACTAACGATCTAACGTTTTGCACTGAAGAATAACATATAGGTTATGCTCTTTTCGCATTGCATTGCACACCAGAACAAAATCATTCCCAAGTTCATTATTGAGATGATATGTGTGTTGTTGCATTGCATTGCATTGCATTGAATTACATTGCACTAACGATTTAACGTTGTGCACTGAAGAATAACATATGTTATGCACTTTTTGCATTGCATTGCATTGCACACCAGAACTACCTCATTCCCATGTTGATTAAAGACATAACGTGTGTTGTTGCATTGCATTGTATTGCATTGCATTACATTGCTTTTATTTGCATTGCGTTGCACTGCATTGCATTGCATTGCACTAACGATCTAACGTTGTGCACTGAAGAATAACATATAGGTTATGCACTTTTCGCATTGCATTGCACACCAGAACAACCTCATTCCCATGTTGATTAAAGACATAACGAGTGTTTTTGCATTGCATTGCATTGCACTATCGATCTAACGTTGTGCACTGAAGAATAACATATAGGTTATGCACTTTTCGCATTGCATTGCACTCCAGAACTACCTCATTCCCATGTTGATTAAAGACATAACGAGTGTTTTTGCATTGCATTGTATTGCACTATATTGATTTGCATTGCTTTACACTGCACTGCACTGCATTGCATTGCATTGCATTACACTAACGCTCTAACGTTGTGCACTGAAGAAGAACATATAGGTTATGCACTTTTTGCATTGCATTGCATTGCACACCAGAACTAAATCATTCCCAAGTTCATTATAGAGATGATATGTGTGTTGTTGCATTGCATTGCATTGCATTGAATTGCATTGCACTAACGATCTAACGTTGTGCACTGAAGAATTAACATATGTTATGCACTTTTTGCATTGCATTGCACACCTGAACTACCTCATTCCCATGTTGATTAAAGACATAACGTGTGTTGTTGCATTGCATTGCATTGCATTTATTTGCATTGCATTGCACTGCACTGCATTGCACTGCATTGCATTGCATTGCATTGCATTGTATTGCATTGCATTGCATTGCATTGCATTGCATTGCACTGCATTGCATTGCATTGCATTGCATTGCATTGCATTGCATTGCACTAACGATCTAACGTTGTGCACTGAAGAATAACATATAGGTTATGCACTTTTCGCATTGCATTGCACACCAGAACTACCTCATTCCCTTGTTGATTAAAGACATAACGAGTGTTTTTGCATTGCATTGTATTGCACTATATTGATTTGCATTGTTTTGCACTGCATTGTATTGCATTGCATTACACTAACGCTCTAACGTTGTGCACTGAAGAATAACATATAGGTTATGCACTTTTCGCATTGCATTGCACACCAGAACTACCTCATTCCCATGTTCATTATAGAGATGATATGTGTGTTGTTGCATTGCATTGCATTGCATTGAATTGCATTGCATTGCATTGCACTGCATTGCTTTTATTTGCTTTGCATTGCATTGCATTGCATTGCACTAACGATCTAACGTTGTGCACTGAAGAATAACATATAGGTTATGCACTTTTCGCATTGCATTGCACACCAGAACTACCTCATTCCCATGTTCATTAAAGACAAAACGTGTGTTGTTGCATTGCATTGTATTGCATTGCTTTGCATTGCTTTGCACTGCATTGCATTGCACTAACAATCTAACGTTGTGCACGTATTGCATTGCATTGCACACCAGAACTAAATCATTCCCATGTTCATTACAGACATAACGTTTGTTGTTGCATTGCATTGTATTGCATTGCATTGCAATGTATTGCAATGCAATGTATTGCATTGCTTTGCATTGCTTTGCACTGCATTGCACTGCATTGCATTGCACTAACGATCTAACGTTGTGCACTGAAGAATAACATATAGGTTATGCTCTTTTCGCATTGCATTGCACACCAGAACAAAATCATTCCCAAGTTCATTATAGAGATGATATGTGTGTTGTTGCATTGCATTGCATTGCATTGCATTGAATTGAATTGCATTGCATTGCACTAACGATCTAACGTTGTGCACTGAAGAATAACATGTTATGCACTTTTTGCATTGCATTGCACACCAGAACTATCTCATTCCCATGTTGATTAAAGACATAACGTGTGTTGTTGCATTGCATTGTATTGCATTGCATTGCATTGCTTTTATTTGCATTGCTTTGCACTGCATTGCATTGCATTGCATTGCACTAACGATCTAACGTTGTGTACTGAAGAATAACATATAGGTTATGCACTTTTCGCATTGCATTGCACACCAGAACTAAATCATTCCCATGTTCATTAGAGAGATAACATGTGTTGTTGCTTTGCATAAACTGTCTAACGTTGTGCATTGAAGAATAACATGTAGTCTGTGCACTACTTGCATTGGATTGCACAACAGAACTAACTCGATCCCATGTTCATTGAAGAGATAACATGTGTGTTGTTGCATTGCATTGCACACACAATCTAACGTTGTGCACTGAAGAATAACATAAAGGTTATGCACTTTTTGCATTGCATTGCACACCAGAACAAAATCATTCCAATGTTCATTATAGAGATGATATGTGTGTTGCATTGTATTGCATTGCATTGCATTGCATTGCATTGATTTGCATTGCTTTGCACGGCATTGCATTGCATTGCACTTAGCGATCTAACGTTGTGCACTGAAGAATAACATATAGGTTATGCACTTTTCGCATTGCATTGCACTCCAGAACTACCTCATTCCCATGTTGATTAAAGACATAACGAGTGTTTTTGCATTGCATTGTATTGCACTATATTGATTTGCATTGCTTTACACTGCACTGCACTGCATTGCATTGCATTGCATTACACTAACGCTCTAACGTTGTGCACTGAAGAAGAACATATAGGTTATGCACTTTTTGCATTGCATTGCATTGCACACCAGAACTAAATCATTCCCAAGTTCATTATAGAGATGATATGTGTGTTGTTGCATTGCATTGCATTGCATTGAATTGCATTGCACTAACGATCTAACGTTGTGCACTGAAGAATTAACATATGTTATGCACTTTTTGCATTGCATTGCACACCTGAACTACCTCATTCCCATGTTGATTAAAGACATAACGTGTGTTGTTGCATTGCATTGCATTGCATTTATTTGCATTGCATTGCACTGCACTGCATTGCACTGCATTGCATTGCATTGCATTGCATTGCATTGCATTGTATTGCATTGCTTTTATTTGCATTGCATTGCATTGCATTGCACTGCATTGCATTGCATTGCATTGCATTGCATTGCATTGCACTAACGATCTAACGTTGTGCACTGAAGAATAACATATAGGTTATGCACTTTTCGCATTGCATTGCACACCAGAACTACCTCATTCCCTTGTTGATTAAAGACATAACGAGTGTTTTTGCATTGCATTGTATTGCACTATATTGATTTGCATTGTTTTGCACTGCATTGTATTGCATTGCATTACACTAACGCTCTAACGTTGTGCACTGAAGAATAACATATAGGTTATGCACTTTTCGCATTGCATTGCACACCAGAACTACCTCATTCCCATGTTCATTATAGAGATGATATGTGTGTTGTTGCATTGCATTGCATTGCATTGAATTGCATTGCATTGCATTGCACTGCATTGCTTTTATTTGCTTTGCATTGCACTGCATTGCATTGCATTGCATTGCATTGCACTAACGATCTAACGTTGTGCACTGAAGAATAACATATAGGTTATGCACTTTTCGCATTGCATTGCACACCAGAACTACCTCATTCCCATGTTCATTAAAGACAAAACGTGTGTTGTTGCATTGCATTGTATTGCATTGCTTTGCATTGCTTTGCACTGCATTGCATTGCACTAACAATCTAACGTTGTGCACGTATTGCATTGCATTGCACACCAGAACTAAATCATTCCCATGTTCATTACAGACATAACGTTTGTTGTTGCATTGCATTGTATTGCATTGCATTGCAATGTATTGCAATGCAATGTATTGCATTGCTTTGCATTGCTTTGCACTGCATTGCACTGCATTGCATTGCACTAACGATCTAACGTTGTGCACTGAAGAATAACATATAGGTTATGCTCTTTTCGCATTGCATTGCACACCAGAACAAAATCATTCCCAAGTTCATTATAGAGATGATATGTGTGTTGTTGCATTGCATTGCATTGCATTGCATTGCATTGCATTGAATTGAATTGAATTGCATTGCATTGCACTAACGATTTAACGTTGTGCACTGAAGAATAACATATGTTATGCACTTTTTGCATTGCATTGCACACCAGAACTATCTCATTCCCATGTTGATTAAAGACATAACGTGTGTTGTTGCATTGCATTGTATTGCATTGCATTGCATTGCTTTTATTTGCATTGCTTTGCACTGCATTGCATTGCATTGCATTGCACTAACGATCTAACGTTGTGTACTGAAGAATAACATATAGGTTATGCACTTTTCGCATTGCATTGCACACCAGAACTAAATCATTCCCATGTTCATTAGAGAGATAACATGTGTTGTTGCTTTGCATAAACTGTCTAACGTTGTGCATTGAAGAATAACATGTAGTCTGTGCACTACTTGCATTGGATTGCACAACAGAACTAACTCGATCCCATGTTCATTGAAGAGATAACATGTGTGTTGTTGCATTGCATTGCACACACAATCTAACGTTGTGCACTGAAGAATAACATAAAGGTTATGCACTTTTTGCATTGCATTGCACACCAGAACAAAATCATTCCAATGTTCATTATAGAGATGATATGTGTGTTGCATTGTATTGCATTGCATTGCATTGCATTGCATTGATTTGCATTGCTTTGGACGGCATTGCATTGCATTGCACTTAGCGATCTAACGTTGTGCACTGAAGAATAACATATAGGTTATGCACTTTTTGCATTGCATTGCACACCAGAACTAAATCATTCCCATGTTCACTAAAGAGATAACGTGTGTTGGTGCATTGCATTGCATTGCACTAACGATCTAACGTTGTGTACTGAAGAATAACATATAGGTTATGCACTTTTCGCATTGCATTGCACACCAGAACTAAATCATTCCCATGTTCATTAGAGAGATAACATGTGTTGTTGCTTTGCATAAACTGTCTAACGTTGTGCATTGAAGAATAACATGTAGTCTGTGCACTACTTGCATTGGATTGCACAACAGAACTAACTCGATCCCATGTTCATTGAAGAGATAACATGTGTGTTGTTGCATTGCATTGCACACACAATCTAACGTTGTGCACTGAAGAATAACATAAAGGTTATGCACTTTTTGCATTGCATTGCACACCAGAACAAAATCATTCCAATGTTCATTATAGAGATGATATGTGTGTTGCATTGTATTGCATTGCATTGCATTGCATTGCATTGATTTGCATTGCTTTGCACGGCATTGCATTGCATTGCACTTAGCGATCTAACGTTGTGCACTGAAGAATAACATATAGGTTATGCACTTTTTGCATTGCATTGCACACCAGAACTAAATCATTCCCATGTTCACTAAAGAGATAACGTGTGTTGGTGCATTGCATTGCATTGCACTAACGATCTAACGTTGTGCACTGAAGAATAACATATAGGTTATGCACTTTTTGCATTGCAATGCATTGCACACTAGAACTACCTCATTCCCATGTTGATTAAAGACATAACGTGTGTTGTTGCATTGCATTGTATTGCATTGCATTGCATTTGTGCATTGCATTGCACTAACGATCTAATGTTATGTTGTGCACTGAAGAATAACATATGCACTTTTCGCATTGCATTGCATTGCACACCAGAACAAAATCATTCCCATGTTCATTATAGAGATGATATGTGTGTTGTTGCATTGCATTGCATTGCATAGCGATCTAACGTTGTGCACTGAAGAATAACATATAGGTTATGCACTTTTTGCATTGCATTGCATTGCACACCAGAACTAAATCATTCCCATGTTGATTAAAGACATAACGTGTGTTGTTGCATTGCATTGTATTGTATTGCATTGCATTGCATTGATTTGCATTGATTTACATTGCATTGCACTGCATTGATCGTTAGTGCAATACAATGCAATGGAATGCAACAACACACATATCATCTCTTTAATGAACATGGGATTGAGTTAGTTCTGGTGTGCAATGCAAATTTGCCTATTAAAAACAGAGTTTGTGTTGTTGAATCATATTTTTTTCTAGTACCTCTTAAATATAGAGCTCATGACAAATAAAAGTTCCAGATGGACAAACATTAACTGCAAAACCCAGTGTGAATAACAATATCTTAAAATAAACTAGAGAGTGGATACACAGATATGGCCTATTTATGAATGAAATTCATGCATTTATTTGTCATTTAAACTTATGCAAACAGGGAAAGAGAGTAGAAAACACTTATTGTCCTGTCGCCCCCTCTAGTGGACAGCATTAAGTATTACGGCCTTCATTGCTCAGAGAACGCAAGTCAATGGATTTTTTGGGGAAAGTAAATCTTTTTTTATTTTTATTTTTTATTAATGTTTATTACAAACTCTCGTGGAGACAACAGCAAAGAAAAAGGCAAGGTATCAACAAAATGCAGTTTTGACAATGAAAAAGATCAAATAAATAAAAAAATAAAGTAAAATAAGGCATTGTTCTCAAATAAATAATATGTGTTACAGGACCAAAAACATTTCAGCAGCATAACTAATAGCTTCTACAGTTTGTTTAGAATTTTTTACAAGGTTCAAGGAGGATAATAACATACGAAATTCATTTTTAAAACAGTTTACATTTGGCAATTGTTTTTTCCATTTATTTTTGTGAATATTCAAACCCATAATGATGATAAGGTTAATCAAAAGTGAAATGTCCCTCGTCAGTTTAGAATTATAAATAAGAATATCTTCGATTGTAAATTGTTCAAGTTCACTAATTTTATGGAAAAGCTGGTTGAACAAAGACTTTTTGTTTGATACAAATTACTCTATTATTCCACAAGGTGGCACAATGAGGGGTAAAGTTATGGGTAAATGCCATCTTCCAATGATGCAAACTTGTTTATGAAACTCAGATAATTTAAAAAAATTTAGAAAATTTCAAAGTCACATTTCAAAAGAAAGTTTAACCCACCGAACGTCTTGAAAATACTTTTTGGAATTTGAAACCATATTGAATCCGGCTTCAATAGAAACTCTTTCAACCACTTTATTTTAAATGTTCCTAACATTGCCTCAAAATCCAATGTTTTGATCCCCGCCTTTAACCAACATAGTAGGTCTTATTTCTCCATATAAATTTATATAGGCCTATAGTTAATTTTCCTCGCGTTTTTTGGAGCAATGTAAAGAGATTGACATGGATAAATCAGTTTGGATACCCTCAGCCTTGGACAATAAGTTACGCCCAAAAATGGAAAGATCTCTACTAAGCCAGTGGTTTAAGGATAATTGATATTTGAATAAGGAAAATTTGAATAAGGAAAATTGATATTTGATCAATTTTTTCTTTCATATTAATTTCCTCTCTTTGTTTTTCATCTTTAACCATCTTAACTCCAAGATATTTAACTTCTTTTATTAACAGGGATTTCTGTATCTATACAGTCATATAACGCAAGTAGTTCACACTTTCATATTTAAACGAAGACCTGAAGCTTTGGAAAAAATTGAAATTATTTGCAATGAATTGCTAACCATAGATTTATCCCATTAAAGATTCGCGCAAAACTTTTGCGATTTTTTCTAAATATCGATAAAAAACTATTGCGAAATGACGGCGTTTCCATTAACCGATGTTATGCGACTGAAACGTCATTTTTTCCTCTCGCGATAAGTCATTCCAACGGACGATCATGGCAACGAACGTTGGTAAGTTTATATATATATAACAGCCACGTACTGCACTAGACATTATTATTATTATTAATGGAAGGAAACGTAGGTGTGTTATCCAAGCATTAATGGCAAGGAAAGACTCTTATACTGTGAGCGGCACATATGAGGTGTTTCTGGGTTTTTCTCCCTCATTTCTGCTTCGAGGTCTTGATTGTGGCATTTCTTTGAGGTTTAGAATCCAGTATTTCTATCATTATTTTGTCTTTTATGAATTTAATAAAGAACTCTGTCTCGTATTCTGTCCAAACACACCGAGTCATCTACGTCAGGTGACCTGTAAATGCGCAAAAACTGTTTCCATTGCAGTTTTGGGAAATATTTCTTTTTCGAATTGCTTGAAAAACCAGCGGAAAAACTTTTTTTGCGATAAATGGGAGTTTTGGCGAAATTGACGTGTTTCCATTGGGCGTATTTTCAATTCGCAATTTCAATTTGCGCAATTTGAAGGGTAATGGAAACGCGGCTAGTGTCGTCTGCAAACTGACTAAGGCGAAATTCGTAATCAAAAAAATTTATAGGCTACCCTGAAAATTTGGATGATTTAATATCAGATATGCTAGTAGCTGTGAACATAAAATGAACAACTTGGGACTAATTGGACATCCTTGTCTTATTCCGCAAGTTATATTTATTCTTGGTGTTAGTCCTGCGTTTAAGGAGACATAACTGCAAATATCAGTATAGAACATATTGATTACTGAACAAAATTTTTTGTCGAATCCAAAATTTTCTAAAGTAGAAAATAAAAAAATCGTGTTCTATAGAATCGAAAGCTTTGTAAAATAAAATCAGGCTTTCCGATTCCAGAATAGACCGATAGTCCAGCATGTCCAATATTAATCTCACATTATTACATACTTCTACCTTTTATAAACGCAGACTGAGTTTCATCTACCATTTTATCAATTACTGTTTTCAATCTCTCTGCATATATTAACGCTAATAACTTATAGCCTATAATATAACTTAATAATAGGCCTCCAGTTGTCTAAATTTGTTTTATCTTTTTTTGTTTTGGGGAGTAGGGTTATTATACCAGTTTTCATTGTTGGAGTAAGACATTCGATAAATGCATTCAATAACAATTCTTTGATATCTTCCCAAAAAAACGTCAAAAATTCCGAGGTAAACCCATCAATTCCAGGTGACTTCCCATGTTTCATTTTTTTTCAGGGCATTTTCTATTTCTTGCAGATTTATTTTGCCGTCTAACCTTTTTTTTGTCATTCTCCCCAATCATTTTAATATTGCTCTTAATCAGAGTAAAAGGGATTCACAGTCCTCTTTGTGGAAATTTGAGCTATAAGTCAGAGGCTGCGTTCGAAACCGCATACTCAATGAGTAGGTACTTAATTTCAATAAGTACTTACTTAACGAGCGCTAAAAGAGTAGGTACTTTATAGCCAAATCTCGTTGAGTATGAATGCGAGCCGGACATCTGCCATGTTGACGTTATCATGTGACCTACGACGCGTTATCACACGCGCAACAACTTAAAAGATTAGAACGACACGTTTAATTAATCTATCTGTACATATCTTGATTTTGATTAAACTTGCTCATTTTGTGGTCTTTATAAAAAAGAAACTGCTGCCCATTTATTTTGTGAATACATTTAGGGTTGATTTAAGTTCTTATATTTAACCCTACTAATGTGACCCACCCTTTTATCCTTAACGATATTATTTATTTTTATTACTGAATCCCAAAATTGTCATCTCTTGAATATGTTAATTTATTTATTTTATATCCAAAAATTTTCATCCACAAGCAAAAGCGGCTTACTGCTGCTTTATGTTTTCTTCTTTTTCTTGTTGAATTTAACTCTCGTTTCATCCCTCAGGCCTAGGCCTATAAATAACAAAAAAAAAATGCATTTTTTAAATGTATTATAATGAATTATCTAAGAAAATATATATTAAGATATCTCATATTATGTATGTAAACCCATAATATATATATATATATATATATATATATATATATATATATATATATATATATATATATATATATATACACACACACCTCATAACATCAGTAACTCGACAGCCCTACCTAGAACGGGTTTCCTCAGCGTTTGTAATGTCTGCACAAAGGAGACCTTGGACAGCTGTGCAAAGAATCGCCTTTGGAGAAAAATGATATAATTCAATAAAACAAACAAAATGCAATGTATGTCATATGACATAGCTATGCATGAATACACTCTAGATGTGTATATAGTGTAACATATCTACATTTTCATTCAAACAATTAAATAAAGCATTAATTAGGGCCCAAGCCCTGAAAGGGCGGAGGCCCTATTGTTTTCGTAAGGATTATTTTTAGGGCCCAAGCCCTGAAAGGGCGAAGGCCCTATTGTTTTCGGTAGGATTATTAGGGCCCAAGCCCTGAAAGGGCGAAGGTCCCTATTGTTTCCCGTAGGATTATTTATTAGGGCCCAAGCCCTGAAAGGGCGAAGGCCCTATTGTTTTCGGTAGGATTATTATTATTAGGGCCCAAGCCCTGAAAGGGCGAAGGCCCTATTGTTTTCGTTAGGATTATTATTATTAGGGCCCAAGCCCTGAAAGGGCGAAGGCCCTATTGTTTTCGGTAGGATTATTTATTATTAGGGCCCAAGCCCTGAAAGGGCGAAGGCCCTATTGTTTTCGTTAGGATTATTTTTATTATTATTATTAGGGCCCAAGCCCTGAAAGGGCGAAGGCCCTATTGTTTTCGTTTGGATTATTAGGGCCCAAGCCCTGAAAGGGCGAAGGCCCTATTGTTTTCGGTAGGATTATTTATTAGGGCCCAAGCCCTGAAAGGGCGAAGGCCCTATTGTTTTCGGTAGGATTATTAGGGCCCAAGCCCTGAAAGGGCGAAGGCCCTATTGTTTTCGTAAGGATTATTATTTTTTATTTTTTTATTTTTATTTTTATTTTTCTTCATTATTTTTTTTTTTGCCTTTTTGCCACTTTTGGGGCCCTTAACATGCTCAAAAACTCTTGAAACTTTGCACACAGGTCAGAACCCGCGGCCATCAGGGCCGGACTGAAGCTGGTACCCGGGCGTGGCAGGGGGGCTCGACAGCGCCCCCTGGAATGGGGTCCGAAATCTTGGTCCATATATCAAACACGCTTGCATGTAATAATATGAAACTCAGTACACATATAGATCTCATCGGGCCGAACAACTTTCGTGCTCTAAGTTTTACAAAAGCCCAACAGGAAGTCGGTTATTATACGTTGTTTGGAAAACGCATACAATGGAATGTGAAATACTCCTCCTAGGGAATTCATCCGATCGCCGCCAAACTCGGTGTGAATGAAGTCAAGACATTGAGGATGAATTCTTGCGAACAGATTTTTGATATCTCGAACGGTTTGGCCGTGGCGAGGAAACAAATTTATGGCGAATAATGGGACACAGGAAGTGTGTTATAACTTCTGCATACATTATCTGATCTTGCTGAAACTTCAGCAGTGTGTTCGTTGTAAGAGGCCGATCACATGGATGTGACCTTTGTGAGTAAAAGTTATAGCGCCACCAACTGGCAACAGGAAGTGTGTCACTTTCAAAATGCTTTGAAATCACTTTCTTATTTTTACCCGATTTGCTTAAAACTTTATGTGTATAATGTAGACACACGGCAGATGTAGACCTGTGAAAGGATTATTGATATCTTAGATACTGTTGCCGTGGCAACGCATCAAACTTTAATATTCTTTTCGGATGCTTTTGAGACTCTTCACATGCTTGAAAATGCATGAAACTCAACAGACACATCACATTTATTATACAGTAGACATGTGCAAAGTTTCAGAAATGGGCGTGGTGGAATGGCTCAGTAGCGCCACCTTTAGTCAAAAATGGGGGCTTAGTTTTTCCTAGAATCACAAAACTTGGTAGGTGTATTGTTCTCATCAAGCAGGACACCTTTCTAATTTACAGTCATTACCTCAGACCCACAGGAAGTCAGATATTTTGGTTTGAATGTGGATTTTCTGGAGAATTTTCTCTCTCTCTCTGTGTGTCTGTGTGTGTGTGTGTGGGGGGGGGGATTTGTCTATTCCATTTAATCTTTGTTCTTCAAGGTTTCAGGGGCTTTTGGGGCCCTTAACGTGCTCAAAAACTCTTGAAACTTTCCACACAGGTCAGAACCCACGGTCATCAGGGCCGGGCTGAAGCTGGTACCCGGGCGTGGCAGGGGGGCTCAACAGCGCCCCCTTGGACACGGTCTAAAAACTTGGTCCATATATCAAACACGCTTGCATGAATTAATATGAAACTCGGTACACATATAGATCTCATCGGGCCGAACAACTTCCGCACTCTAAGTTATTAGCTCCGCCCAACAGGAAGTCGGCTATTATGGGTTGTTTGAAAAACGCATGCTGTGGAATTTGATGTCCTCTTCCTAGAGAATTCATCCAATCGCCTCCAAACTTGGTCCGTATGAAGTCAAGACATTGAGGATGCTAAATTGCGGACTGATTTTTGATATCTCGAATGGTTTGGTCGTGGCGAGGAAACGAATTTATGGCAAGAAAAGAGAAACATGAAGTGGTATAACTTCTGCACACATTAACTGATCTTGATTAAACTTCAGCAGTGTGTTCGTGGTAAGAGGCCGATCAGATGGATGTAACTATTGTGAGTCAAAGTTATAGCGCCACCAACTGGTAGCAGGAAGTGTGTCACTTTCAAAATGCTTTTGACAAAAGTGAGGGGGTTAATAGTTTAGCATCCAAATACATCACAAATATTGAAACATTTTGATTCTAATGAGAGGGTTACGTGAGACCAACACTGCTTACTTTCGTTTTTATTTTTACATTAAATTTAAAGGATTTGTTGTGGAATATTTTGAGTGTATCATAAAATCAGAATAAGGTAAGACAAGTAATAATTTCTGTCTTATATACTTTCTGTATATATATATATATATATATATATATATATGTATATGTGTGTGTGTGTGTGTGTGTGTATATATATATATATATATATAGATATAGATATAGATATAGATAGATAGATAGATAGATAGATATTTATATACACATATATACACACACACACATATATATATATATATATATGTGTCTGTGTGTGTGTGTGTGTGTATATATATATATATATATATATATATAAATATAGCTGCGAGCAGCGATGGAGGGCCAAAGCCGGCGGCACCGCCATCCCCGGTGCCTTTAGGTAACTAAAGGCACCGGGGTTGCGGTGCCACCGGCTTGGGCCCGTAATCGCTGCTCGCAGCTATATTTATATTTATTATTATTATTATTATTTTTCTTACGACTATTCAGGCACTTTTGGGGCTCTTAACATTCTCAAAAACTCTTGAAACTTTGCACACGGGTCAGAACCTGCGGCCATCAGGGCCAGGCTGAAGCTGGGACACGGGCGTGGCAGGGGGGCTCAACAGCGCCCCCTTGAACGGGGTCCGAAAACTTGGTCCATAAATCAAACATGCTTGCATGTAATAATATGAAACTCGGTACACATATAGATCTCATCGGGCTGAACAACTTTCGTACTTTTACTTTTTACGCCAGCCCAACAGGAAGTCGGTTATTAAGGGTTGTTTGGAAACGCATGGTCTGGTATTTGAAACACTTCTCCTAGAGAATTCACCCGATCGCCACCAAACTCGGTGTGCATGAAGTCAAGACATTGAGGATGAAAAATTGCCAGGGGATTTTTGATATCTCGAAAGGTTTGGCCGTGGCGAGGAAACGAATTTATGGCGAATAATGGAAACAGGAAGTGTGTTATAACTTCTGCATACATTAACTGATCTTGATTAAACTTCAGCAGTGTGTTCGTTGTAAGTGGCCGATCACATGGATGTAACTATTGTGAGTCAAAGTTATAGCGCCACCAACTGGCAGCAGGAAGTGTGTCACTTTCAAAATGCTTTGAAATCACCCTCTTATATTTACCCGATTTGCTTCAAACTTTATGTGTATAATGTAGACACACGGCAGATGTAGACCTGTGAAAGGATTATTGATATCTTAGATACTGTTGCCGTGGCAATGCTTCAAACTTTAATATTCTTTTTTTAAGCTTTTGAGACTCTTAACATACTTGAAATTGCATGAAACTCGACAGACACATCACATTTATTATCCAGTAGACATGTGCAACGTTTCAGAAACGGGCGTGGTGGAATGGCTCAGTAGCGCCACCTTTAGCCAATAATGGGGGCTTAGTTTTTCCTAGAATCACAAAACTTGGTACGTATATTGTTCTCATCAGGCCGGACAACTTTCTAATTTATTGTCATTAGCTCAGACCAACAGGAAGTCAGATATTTTGGTTTGAATGTGGATTTTCTGGAGAATTTTCTCTCTCTCTCTGTGTGTGTGTGTGGAGGGGGTGGGGGGGATTTGTCTATTCCATTTCATCTTTGTTTTTCAAGGTTTCAGGGGCTTTTGGGGCCCTTAATGTGCTCAAAAACTCTTGAAACTTTTCACACAGGTCAGAACCCACGGCCATCAGGGCCGGGCTGAAGCTGGTACCCGGGCGTGGCGGGGGGCTCAACAGCGCCCCCTTGAACACGGTCTGAAAACTTGGTCCATATATCAAACACGCTTGCATGAATTAATATGAAACTCGGTACACATATAGATCTCATCGGGCCGAACAACTTCCGCACTCTAAGTTATTAGCTCCGCCCAACAGGAAGTCGGCTATTATGGGTTGTTTGAAAAACGCATGCTGTGGAATTTGATGTACTCATCCTAGAGAATTCATCCAATCGCCTCCAAACTCGGTCAGCGTGAAGTCAAGACATTGAGGATGCTAAATTGCAGACGGATTTTTGATATCTCGAACGGTTTGGCCGTGGCGAGGACACGAATTTATGGCGAGAAAAGAGAAACACGAAGTGTTATAACTTCTGCACACATTAACTGATCTTGATGAAACTTCAGCAGTGTGTTCGTGGTAAGAGGCCGATCAGATGGATGTAACTATTGTGAGTCAAAGTTATAGCGCCACCAACTGGTAGCAGGAAGTGTGTCACTTTCAAAATGCTTTTGACAAAAGTGGGGGGGTTACTTTTACCCACAGTTACAAAAATCAGTACGCATATCGGTCTCATCGAGCAGGACAATTTTCTAATTTACAGTCATTAGCTCCGAGCAACAGGAAGTCAGATATTTTGGTTTGAATGTGGATTTCTTTGCAAAATCAGCCTCTGAATTTTTACCCACTCCTGCTAGGTGGTTTATTTTATTCACACCAAACTTTTTCAACATGATGAAAATACATTAAAGATGCTAAATTGTGAACGGATTATACATATCTCAAACGGTTTTGCTATGGTGAGGGATTAAAGTAATGTCAAAAAATGGAAACACTAAAACCCTCGTATCTTCTAAAAATTTAATTATACACCATTTATTTCTATATAAAATTATACAGATATCAGAACTAAACCCATTTTATTATTTTTTTTAATTTAATAATTTTTTAAGTTTAAAAACAGCAAGAATGTTTTTTTTTTGTCCAATAAATAAATAAATCATGTCATTCATAGTGCTATACTGCCCTCTTGAGTTCAAAATCAGGTAGGCCTATTGTCTCTATATAAAAATATACTAGGTATGTGACGGTGAGAATATTTTACCACCGGTTAATCAACGGGTTAATAAACGGGTTAATCAATGTTGTGGAATATTTTGAGTGTATCATAAATTCAGAATAAGGTAAGACAAGTAATATTTTCTGTCTTTTATGTATGTATATATATATATATATATATATATATATATATATGTATATATATATACACCAGCCCAACGAATTTATGGCGAATAATGGAAACAGGAAGTGTGTTATAACTTCAGCATACATTAACTGATCTTGATGAAACTTTAGCAGTGTGTTCGTTGTAAGAGGCCGATCACATGGATGTGACTATTGTGAGACAAAGTTATAGCGCCACCAACTGGCAGCAGGAAGTGTGTCACTTTCTAAATGCTTTGAATTTATATTATATATTTTATATATAATATATTATATATATTATATATTATTTAAATATATATATATATTTATATATATATGTATATATATATATATATATATATATATATATATATAAATATAGCTGCGAGCAGCGATGAAGGGCCAAAGCCGGCGCCACCGCCACCCCGGTGCCTTTAGGTAAGCCCTGAAAGGGCGAAGGCCCTATTGTTTTCGGTAGGATTATTTGTTATTATTAGGGCCCAAGCCCTGAAAGGGCGAAGGCCCTATTGTTTTCGTTAGGATTATTTTTAGGGCCCAAGCCCTGAAAGGGCGAAGGCCCTATTGTTTTCGTTAGGATTATTATTAGGGCCCAAGCCCTGAAAGGGCGAAGGCCCTATTGTTTTCGGTAGGATTATTTATTAGGGCCCAAGCCCTGAAAGGGCGAAGGCCCTATTGTTTTCGGTAGGATTATTATTAGGGCCCAAGCCCTGAAAGGGCGAAGGCCCTATTGTTTTCGGTAGGATTATTATTAGGGCCCAAGCCCTGAAAGGGCGAAGGCCCTATTGTTTTCGGTAGGATTATTATTATTAGGGCCCAAGCCCTGAAAGGGCGAAGGCCCTATTGTTTTCGGTAGGATTATTATTATTATTATTATTATTATTATTTTGTCAACCTTTCGGGCACTTTTGGGGCCCTTAACATGCTCGAAAACTCTTGAAACTTTGCACACAGGTCAGAACCCGCGGCCATCAGGGCTGGGCTGAAGCTGGTACCCGGGCGTGGCAGGGGGGCTCGACAGCGCCCCCTGGAACGGGATCCGAACACGTGTCCATAAATCAAACACGCTTGCATGTAATAATATGAAACTCGGTACACATATAGATCTCATCGGGCCGAACAACTTTCGTGCTCTAAGTTTTACGCCAGCCCAACAGGAAGTCGGCTATTTAGGGTTGTTTAGAAACGCATGCTGTGGAATTTAATGTACTCCTCCTAGAGAATTCATCCAATCTCCTCCAAACTCGGTCAGCATGAAGTCAAGACATTGAGGATGCTAAATTGCGGACGGATTTTTGATATCTCGAACGGTTTGGCCGTGGCGAGGAAACGAATTTATGGCGAAAAAATTAAACAGGAAGTGTGTTATAACTTCTGCATACATTAACTGATCTTGATGAAACTTCAGCAGTGTGTTCGTTGTAAGAGGCCGATCGCACAGATGTGACTATTGTGAGTCAAAGTTATAGCGCCACCAACAGGCAGCAGGAAGTACATCACTATTAAAATGCTTTGAAATCACTGTCTTATTTTTACCAGATTTGCTTCAAACTTTATGTGTAGAATGTAGACACACGGCAGATGTAAACCTGTGAAATGATTATTGATATCTTAGATACTGTTGCCGTGGCAACGCATCAAACTTTAATATTCTTTTTTTATGCTTTTGAGACTCTTAACATACTTGAAATTGCATGAAACTCGACAGACACATCACATTTATTAGCCCGTAGACATGTGCAAAGTTTCAGAAACGGGCGTGGTGAGGGGCTCAGTAGCGCCACCTTTAGTCATAAGTGGGGGGGTTAGTTTTATCAACAGCAACAAAACTTGGTATGTGTATTGTTCTCATCAAGACGGACAACTTTCTAATTTACATGATATATCTCCGACCAACAGGAAGAGAGATATTTTGGTTTGAATGTGGATTTTCTGAAGAATTTTCTCTCCCTCTCTCTGTGTCTCTGTGTGTGTGAGGGGAGGGGGGATTTGACTATTGCTTTTGTATTGTTAATCAAGGTTTCTGGGGCTTTTGGGGTCCTTAACATGCTCAAAAACTCTTGAAACTTTGCACACAAGTCAGAACCCCCTGCCATCAGGGACGGGCTGAAGCTGGTACCCGGGCGTGGCAGGGGGGCTCAACAGCGCCCCCTTGAAAGGGGTCCCAAAACTTGGTCCATAGATCAAACACGCTTGCATGAATTAATATGAAACTCGGTACACATATAGATCTCATCGGGCCGAACAACTTTCCCCCGGTCAAGTTTTACGCCAGCCCAACAGGAAGTCGGCTATTATGGGTTGTTTGGAAAACGCTCGCTGTGGAATGCGAAGTACTCCTCCTAGAGAATTCATCCAATCCCCACCAAACTCGGTGTGCATGAAGTCAAGACATTGAGGATGCTAAATTGCGGACGGATTTTTGATATCTCGAACGGTTTGGCCGTGGCGAGGAAACGAAATTATGGCGAGAAAAGAGAAACACGAAGTGGTATAACTTCTGCATACATTAACTGATCTTGATGAAACTTCACCAGTGTGTTCGTGGTAAGAGGCCGATCAGATGGATGTAACTATTGTGAGCCAAAGTTATAGCGCCACCAACTGGCAGCAGGAAGTGTGTCACTTTCAACATGCTTTTGACAAAAGTGGGGGGGTTAGTTTTAACTACAGTAAAAAAAAATAGTTTGTATATTGTTCTCATCAAGCCGAACAACTTTCTAATTTACATTCATTAGCTCCGGCCATGAGGAAGTCAGATATTTTGGTCTGAATGTGGATTTTTTTGCAAAATCAGCCTCTGAATTTTTAGCCACTCCTCTTAAAATATTTATTTTATTCCCACCAAACTTTTTCAACATGATGAAAATACATTAAAGATGCTAAATTGTGAACGGAAATTGAATATCTCAAACGGTTTTGCTATGGCGAGGGATTAAATTAATGTCAAAAAGGAAGCAGGAAACATCTCATAACTTCTAAAAATGTAATTATACACCATTTATTTTTATATAAAATTATACAAATATTAGAACTAAACCCATTTTATTCTGTTTTTGCAATTCAAGAAGTATGAAGAAGTTATGAACAGGCTATTTAGTGCTATTTGGTTCAACAAAAAAGCAAACATAGGGCTATACTGCCCTCTTGTGTCCAAAAGGATATCCAAATAGTATATAAAACGTTTTACTAGGTAGGCCTATTGTATTTAAATATAAATTTATTAGGTATATGACTGTGAGGATATTTTCCCATTGGTTAATCGATGTGTGACACGAGCGGGTGCTTTTAAATCGCTAATATAAAAGTGAAAGTAAAGACGTCCGCACAGACATTGATAATGGTGCACACACGTTGGAAAGAATGACAGGCGATCGTCTTAATGAGCGAGTCATTAATTAATTTGTTCAAACGATTCGTTCGAATGACTGAGTCATTCATGATTGAGACAGATGTTTATGGATTGGTCATTGAATCTTTGAGTCAACCGATTCGTTCAAAATGCTGAATCATTCAGAAATGAGAAAACAAGTTGCTGTGAGATGCGCGATGGTTCTGCTGTGATCTTGGTTTAACTATTTTTGCTGCTGAAACAGAACAAAAACAGTCAATATTGCATCTTAAATGTAAGTGACTTAATTGTAACTGTTTATTAACCTGTTGATGAAATCAATGTCGCAGTTTCAATCGTGATTGTATTCAGGAAACACAGCCTACTCGTCAAGTGAGGTTGCTCTTATCATATGTTATAAAATATATAAAAACTCCATATTTGTAATTTTTATAGTCAGTATGTTGTTAACTGGGTTTCTTTTTTGTGTGCTGCGCTCAGTTTTTTACGTTTCTCCTGGAGAAGCTGCACGAGCCTCAGCAGCGCAACCTCGTTACCATTGATCAGTAATACATTTATTATCAACTGTTGATTGCAACTTAAAATTAATGTAATATAATTAGAATAATCTCTCGTTTTAGTGATTCCCAAGTTATTTTTTTGTCATTGACGTTCTAATCAGGCTACTATGGTCGGGCAAGCTAAACTCTCTTTCAGGTAGGCGGCCTATACTATGTATGTGACAGTGAGAATATAATTTTACCACCGGTTAATTGACGTGTGACACCGCTGGGGGCTTTTGAATCGCTAACTTAAAAACGAAAGTAAAATATGTTCGTCCGCACTGACATTGATTATGGTTGGGAGCAGAGCGAGATTTTTCAATGAATTCCTATGGAAGTAGGAATGAATTCCCGTGCAGCCGTGAGCATTTTATTTCAATTTTAAAGTTAGCACCATAAAGTATATTTTTATGTCTCCACTGTTCAATCACGCCCACGACACACACACACACACACACACACACACACACACACACACCAGCATTGCAATCTTGACATCGCAGCCTGTTCATTATAGCCCTAATAAAATATAATTATAAAATAGTCAACCTAACTTATCAAAATTACACTGCTCTGTTTAAATAGTCAGTAGTACAATTTGTACCATTTTTTTGTGAAGTGACAAGACAGAGAATATTACTTGTCTGATATATATATAATGTATATATCTTTTGTTATATATATACTGTATATATATAAATAAATATAGCTGCGAGCAGCGATGGAGGGCCCAAGCCGGCGGCACCGCCACCCCGGTGTCTTTAGGTAACTAAAGGCATCGGGGTTGCGGTGCCACCGGCTTGGGCCCGTAATCGCTGCTCGCAGCTATATTTAGGGCCCAAGCCCTGAAAGGGCGAAGGCCCTATTGTTTTCGGTAGGATTATTATTATTATTATTATTATTATTTTGTCAACCTTTCGGGCACTTTTGGGGCCCTTAACATGCTCGAAAACTCTTGAAATTTTGCACACAGGTCAGAACCCGCGGCCATCAGGGCCGGACTGAAGCTGGTACCCGGGCGTGGCAGGGGGGCTCGACAGCGCCCCCTGGAACGGGATCCGAACACTTGTCCATAAATCAGACACGCTTGCATGTAATAATATGAAACTCGGTACACATATAGAACTCATCGGGCCGAACAACTTTCGTGCTCTAAGTTTTACGCCAGCCCAACAGGAAGTCGGCTATTTAGGGTTGTTTGGAAACGCATGCTGTGGAATTTAATGTACTCCTCCTAGGGAATTCATCGATTCGCCTCCAAACTCGGTGTGCATGAAGTCAAGACATTGAGGATGCTAAATTGCGGACGGATTTTTGATATCTCGAACGGTTTGGCCGTGGCGAGGAAACGAATTTATGGCGAAAAAATGAAACAGGAAGTGTGTTATAACTTCTGCATACATTAACTGATCTTGATGAAACTTCAGCAGTGTGTTCGTTGTAAGAGGCCGATCGCACAGATGTGACTATTGTGAGTCAAAGTTATAGCGCCACCAACAGGCAGCAGGAAGTACATCACTATTAAAATGCTTTGAAATCACTGTCTTATTTTTACCAGATTTGCTTCAAACTTTATGTGTACAATGTAGACACACGGCAGATGTAAACCTGTGAAAGGATTATTGATATCTTAGATACTGTTGCCGTGGCAACGCATCAAACTTTAATATTCTTTTTTTATGCTTTTGAGACTCTTAACATACTTGAAATTGCATGAAACTCGACAGACACATCACATTTATTATCCAGTAGACATGTGCAAAGTTTCAGAAACGGGCGTGGTGAGGGGCTCAGTAGCGCCACCTTTAGTCATAAGTGGGGGTGTTAGTTTTATCAACAGCAACAAAACTTGGTATGTGTATTGTTCTCATCAAGACGGACAACTTTCTAATTTACATGAACCATCTCTGACCAACAGGAAGAGAGATATTTTGGTTTGAATGTGGATTTTCTGAAGAATTTTCTCTCCCTCTCTGTGTCTGTGTGTGTGTGAGGGGAGGGGGGGATTTGACTATTGCTTTTATATTGTTAATCAAGGTTTCAGGGGCTTTTGGGGTCCTTAACGTGCTCAAAAACTCTTGAAACTTTGCACACAGGTCAGAACCCACGGCCATCAGGGCCGGGCTGAAGCTGGGACCCGGGCGTGGCTGGGGGGCTCAACAGCGCCCCCTTGAACGGGGTTCTAAAACTTGATCCATATATCAAACACGCTCGCATGAATTAATATGAAACTCGGTACACATATAGATCTCATCGGGCCGAACAACTTTACCCCAGTCAAGTTTTACGCCAGCCCAACAGGAAGTCGGCTATTATGGGTTGTTTGGAAAACGCTTGCTGTGGAATGTGAAATACTCCTCCTAGAAAATTCACCGTGCCCCCTTCAAACTCGGTGTGGATGTAGTCAAGACATTGAGGATGCTAAATTGCGGACGGATTTTTGATATCTCGAACGGTTTGGCTGTGGCGAGGAATCGAATTTATGGCGAGAAAAGAGAAACACGGAAGTGGAATAACTTCTGCATACATTAACTGATCTTGATGAAACTTCAGCAGTGTGTTCGTGGTAAGAGGCCGATCAGATGGATGTAGCTATTGTGAGTCAAAGTTATAGCGCCACCAACTGGCAGCAGGAAGTGTGTCACTTTCAACATGCTTTTGACAAAAGTGGGGGGGTTAGTTTTAACTACAGTAAAGAAAAAATAGTTTGTATATTGTTCTCATCAAGCCGGACAACTTTCTAATTTACATTCAATAGCTCTGGCCATCAGGAAGTCAGATATTTTGGTCTGAATGTGGATTTTTTTGCAAAATCAGCCTCTGAATTTTTAGCCACTCCTCTTAAACTATTTATTTTATTCGTACCAAACTTTTTCAACATGATGAAACTACATTAAATATGCTAAATTGTGAATGGATAATAAATATCTCAAACGGTTTTGCTATGGCGAGGGATTAAATAATGTCCAAAAAGGAAACACTAAAAATCTTCTAAAAATGTAATTATATACCATTTATTTCTATATAAAAGTATACAAATATCACAACTAAACCCATTTTATTCTGTTTTTGCAATTCAAGAAGAATGAAAAAGTTAAAACAGGCTATTTAGTGCTATTTGGTTCAACAAAAAAGCAAACATAGGGCTATACTGCCCTCTTGTGTCCAAAAGGACATCAAAATAGTATATAAAACTTTTTACCAGGTAGGCCAATATTGTATTTAAATATACATGTATTAGGTATGTGTCTGAGGATATTTTCCCACCGGTTAATCGACGTGTGACACGAGTGGGTGCTTTTAAATCGCTAATATAATAGTGTAAGAAAAATAATGATAATGTTGCACACACAAATCACACACATGTGGGAAAGAATGATGCTTTTAAACAACACTAAACCGCCATTAGGTGTCGCCAGGCATCCATCTTAATAAGCGAGTCATTGATTCATTCGTTCAAACGATTCGTTCGAATGAGTCGATCATGATTAAGACAGATGTTTATGGATTGATTATTCAATCTTTGAGTCAACCGATTCGTTAAAAATGCTGAATCGTTCAGTTATGAGAAAACACGTGATGCGTGATGGTTCTGCCGTGATCTTTGTTTAACTATTTTCGCTGCTGAAACAGAACAAAAACAGTCAACATTGCATCTAAAATGTAAGTGACTTAATTGTAACTGTTTATTAACCTGTTGTATGAAATCTAGGGGTGGGAGAAAAAAAGTATTCTTAGATGCATCGCGATGCGGACGTGGACGATTCTGAATCGATTCACAAATGTCAAAAAATCGATTCTCTAAAAAAATATTTTTCTAATAACGTAATATTGACGAACGGCAAAAGGCGGAACTCTAAGCGGACGTGCGTGCAGTCTGTGGCGCGCACATACCAGAGAAGTTTCTTCTGCTCACCAAGGCTGCATTTATTTGATTAAAAATACAAACAAAAACAGTAATATTGTAAAATATTATTCCAATTTAAAACAGCTGCTTTCTATTTTAATATATTTTAAACTGTTATTTATTCCTGTGATCAAAGCTGAGTTTTCAGCATCATTACTCCAGTCGTCACTGTCACATGATCCTTCAGAAATTATTCTAATATGATGATTGATACTCAAGAAACATTCATTATTATTTTAAATGTCGAAAACAGTTGTGTACAGTCTTTGATGAATAGAAAGTTCAAAAGAACAGCATTTATCTGAAATCTAAAGCTTTTGTAACGTTAAACACTACCGCTCAAAAGTTTTGGGTTAGTAATAATTAAAATTTTATTTTTTGGGGAAATAAATAAAATAAATCAGTACTTTTATTTATGAAGGATGAGTTAAACTGATCAACAGTTACAGTAAAGACATTTATAATGTTAAAAATATATATATTTGAAATATATGCTGTTCTTTTGAACTTTACATTCATCAAAGCATTTTGAAAAAAAAAAAAATCTGTACACAACTGTTTTCAACATTGAAAATAATAATGAATATTTATTGAGCATCAATCATCATATTAGTATGATTTCTGAAGGATCATGTGACACTGAAGAGTGGAGTAATGATGCTGAAAACTCAACTTTGATCACAGAAATGAATTACTATGTAAAATATTTAAAAATTGAAAACAGCTGTTTTAAATTGGAATAATATTTCACAATATTACTGTTTTTGTTTGTATTTTTAATCAATAAATGCAGCCTTGGTGAGCAGAAGAGACTTCTCCTAAAAACATTAAAAATCTTACTGACCCCAAACTTTTGAACAATAATATATATATATATATATATATATACATATATATGTATGTGTGTGTATGTATATATATATATATATATATATATATATATATATATATATATATAAATATAGCTGCGAGCAGCGATGGAGGGCCAAAGCCGGCGGTACCGCCACCCCGGTGCCTTTAGGTAACTAAAGGCACCGGGGTTGCGGTGCCACCGGCTTGGGCCCGTAATCGCTGCTCGCAGCTATATTTATTATTATTTTTTTGTCAACCTTTCGGGCACTTTTGGGGCCCTTAACATGCTCGAAAACTCTTGAAACTTTGCACACGGGTCAGAACCCGCGGCCATCAGGGCTGGGCTGAAGCTGGTACCCGGGCGTGGCAGGGGGGCTCAACAGCGCCCCCTTGAACGAGGTCCGAAAACTTGGTCCATAAATCAGACACGCTTGCATGTAATAATAGGAAACTCGGTACACATATAGATCTCATTGGGCCGAACAACTTTCGTACTTTTACTTTTGACGCCAGCCCAACAGGAAGTCGGCTATTATGGGTTGTTTGGAAACGCATGCTGTGGATTTTGATGTACTCCTCCTAGGGAATTCATCCATTCGCCTCCAAACTTGGTCAGCATGAAGTCAAGACATTGAGGATGCGAAATTGCGAACGGATTTTTGATATCTCGAACGGTTTGGCCGTGGCGAGGAAACGAATTTATGGCGAATAATGGAAACAGGAAGTGTGTTATAACTTCTGCATACATTAACTGATCTTGACGAAACTTCAGCAGTGTGTTCGTTGTAAGAGGCCGATCACATGGATGTGACTATTGTGAGTCAAAGTTATAGCGCCACCAACTGGCAGCAGGAAGTGTGTCACTTTCAAAATGCTTTGAAATCACCCTCTTATTTTTATCCGATTTGCTTCAAACTTTATGTGTATAATGTAGACACACGACAGATGTAGACCTGTGAAAGGATTATTGTTATCTTAGATACTGTTGCCGTGGCAACGCATCAAACTTTAATATTCTTTTCGGATGCTTTTGAGACTCTTCACATGCTTGAAAATGCATGAAACTCGACAGACACATCACATTTATGATCCAGAAGACATGTGCAAAGTTTCAGAAACGGGCGTGGTGAGGGGCTCAGTAGCGCCACCTTTAGTCAAAAATGGGGGCTTAGTTTTAAGTAGAGTCACAAAAATCGGTATGTATATTGTTCTCATCAAGCCGGACAACTTTCTAATTTATAGTCATAAGCTGTGACCAACAGGAAGTGAGATATTTTGGTTTGAATGTGATTCTTTGGAGAATTCTCTCCCTCTCTCTCTCTGCCTCTGCGTCTCTGTGTGTGTGAGGGGTGGGGGGATTTGTCTTTTGAGTGAGATTTGTTTAAAATTCCTGTTTTTCAAGGTTTCAGGGGCTTTTGGGGCCTTTAACGTGCTCAAAAACTGTTGAAACTTTGCACACAGGTCAGAACCCGCGGCCATCAGGGCCGGGCTGAAGCTGGTACCCGGGCGTGGCAGGGGGGCTCAACAGCGCCCCCTGGAACGGGATCCGAACACTTGTCCATAAATCAAACACACTTGCATGTAATGATATGAAACTCGGTACACATATAGATCTCATCGGGCCGAACAACTTTCGTGCTCTAAATTTTACGCCAGCCCAACAGGAAGTCGGCAATTATGGGTTGTTTGGAGAACGCTTGCTGTGGAATTTGAAACACTTCTCCTAGAGAATTAATTAAATCGCCACCAAACTCGGTGTGCATGAAGTCAAGACATTGAGGATGCTAAATTGCGGACGGATTTTTGATATCTCAAACGGTTTGGCCGTGGCGAGGACACGAATTTATGGCGAGAAAAGAGAAACACGAAGTGTTATAACTTCTGCACACATTAACTGATCTTGATGAAACTTCAGCAGTGTGTTCATGGTAAGAGGCCGGTCAGATGGATGTAACTATTGTGAGTCAAAGTTATAGCGCCACCAACTGGTAGCAGGAAGTGTGTCACTTTCAAAATGCTTTTGACAAAAGTGGGGGGGTTACTTTTACCCACAATTACAAAAATCAGTACGTATATTGGGCTCATCGAGCCGGACAACTTTCTAATTTACAGTCATTAGCTCCAAGCAACAGGAAGTCAGATATTTTGGTTTGAATGTGGATTTTTTGGATATGTCAGACTCTGAGTTTTTAGTTACTCCTCCTAAGTGGTTTATTTTATTCACACCAAACTTTTTCAACATGATAAAAATACATTAAAGATATATATATATATATATATATATATATATATATATATATATATATAAATATAGCTGCGAGCAGTGATGAAGGGCCAAAGCCGGCGGCACCGCCACCCCGGTGCCTTTAGGTAACTAAAGGCATCAGGGTTGCGGTGCCACCGGCTTGGGCCCGTAATCGCTGCTCGCAGCTATATTTATTATTATTATTATTATTTTGTCAACCTTTCGGCCACTTTTGGGGCCCTTAACATGCTCGAAAACTCTTGAAATTTTGCACACAGGTCAGAACCCGCGGCCATCAGGGCCGGACTGAAGCTGGTACCCGGGCGTGGCAGGGGGGCTCGACAGCGCCCCCTGGAACGGGATCCGAACACTTGTCCATAAATCAGACACGCTTGCATGTAATAATATGAAACTCGGTACACATATAGAACTCATCGGGCCGAACAACTTTCGTGCTCTAAGTTTTACGCCAGCCCAACAGGAAGTCGGCTATTTAGGGTTGTTTGGAAACGCATGCTGTGGAATTTAATGTACTCCTCCTAGGGAATTCATCGATTCGCCTCCAAACTCGGTGTGCATGAAGTCAAGACATTGAGGATGCTAAATTGCGGACGGATTTTTGATATCTCGAACGGTTTGGCCGTGGCGAGGAAACGAATTTATGGCGAAAAAATGAAACAGGAAGTGTGTTATAACTTCTGCATACATTAACTGATCTTGATGAAACTTCAGCAGTGTGTTCGTTGTAAGAGGCCGATCGCACAGATGTGACTATTGTGAGTCAAAGTTATAGCGCCACCAACAGGCAGCAGGAAGTACATCACTATTAAAATGCTTTGAAATCACTGTCTTATTTTTACCAGATTTGCTTCAAACTTTATGTGTACAATGTAGACACACGGCAGATGTAAACCTGTGAAAGGATTATTGATATCTTAGATACTGTTGCCGTGGCAACGCATCAAACTTTAATATTCTTTTTTTATGCTTTTGAGACTCTTAACATACTTGAAATTGCATGAAACTCGACAGACACATCACATTTATTATCCAGTAGACATGTGCAAAGTTTCAGAAACGGGCGTGGTGAGGGGCTCAGTAGCGCCACCTTTAGTCATAAGTGGGGGTGTTAGTTTTATCAACAGCAACAAAACTTGGTATGTGTATTGTTCTCATCAAGACGGACAACTTTCTAATTTACATGAACCATCTCTGACCAACAGGAAGAGAGATATTTTGGTTTGAATGTGGATTTTCTGAAGAATTTTCTCTCCCTCTCTGTGTCTGTGTGTGTGTGAGGGGAGGGGGGGATTTGACTATTGCTTTTATATTGTTAATCAAGGTTTCAGGGGCTTTTGGGGTCCTTAACGTGCTCAAAAACTCTTGAAACTTTGCACACAGGTCAGAACCCACGGCCATCAGGGCCGGGCTGAAGCTGGGACCCGGGCGTGGCTGGGGGGCTCAACAGCGCCCCCTTGAACGGGGTTCTAAAACTTGATCCTAATATCAAACACGCTCGCATGAATTAATATGAAACTCGGTACACATATAGATCTCATCGGGCCGAACAACTTTACCCCAGTCAAGTTTTACGCCAGCCCAACAGGAAGTCGGCTATTATGGGTTGTTTGGAAAACGCTTGCTGTGGAATGTGAAATACTCCTCCTAGAAAATTCACCGTGCCCCCTTCAAACTCGGTGTGGATGTAGTCAAGACATTGAGGATGCTAAATTGCGGACGGATTTTTGATATCTCGAACGGTTTGGCTGTGGCGAGGAATCGAATTTATGGCGAGAAAAGAGAAACACGGAAGTGGAATAACTTCTGCATACATTAACTGATCTTGATGAAACTTCAGCAGTGTGTTCGTGGTAAGAGGCCGATCAGATGGATGTAGCTATTGTGAGTCAAAGTTATAGCGCCACCAACTGGCAGCAGGAAGTGTGTCACTTTCAACATGCTTTTGACAAAAGTGGGGGGGTTAGTTTTAACTACAGTAAAGAAAAAATAGTTTGTATATTGTTCTCATCAAGCCGGACAACTTTCTAATTTACATTCAATAGCTCTGGCCATCAGGAAGTCAGATATTTTGGTCTGAATGTGGATTTTTTTGCAAAATCAGCCTCTGAATTTTTAGCCACTCCTCTTAAACTATTTATTTTATTCGTACCAAACTTTTTCAACATGATGAAACTACATTAAATATGCTAAATTGTGAATGGATAATAAATATCTCAAACGGTTTTGCTATGGCGAGGGATTAAATAATGTCCAAAAAGGAAACACTAAAAATCTTCTAAAAATGTAATTATATACCATTTATTTCTATATAAAAGTATACAAATATCACAACTAAACCCATTTTATTCTGTTTTTGCAATTCAAGAAGAATGAAAAAGTTAAAACAGGCTATTTAGTGCTATTTGGTTCAACAAAAAAGCAAACATAGGGCTATACTGCCCTCTTGTGTCCAAAAGGACATCAAAATAGTATATAAAACTTTTTACCAGGTAGGCCAATATTGTATTTAAATATACATGTATTAGGTATGTGTCTGAGGATATTTTCCCACCGGTTAATCGACGTGTGACACGAGTGGGTGCTTTTAAATCGCTAATATAATAGTGTAAGAAAAATAATGATAATGTTGCACACACAAATCACACACATGTGGGAAAGAATGATGCTTTTAAACAACACTAAACCGCCATTAGGTGTCGCCAGGCATCCATCTTAATAAGCGAGTCATTGATTCATTCGTTCAAACGATTCGTTCGAATGAGTCGATCATGATTAAGACAGATGTTTATGGATTGATCATTCAATCTTTGAGTCAACCGATTCGTTAAAAATGCTGAATCGTTCAGTTATGAGAAAACACGTGATGCGTGATGGTTCTGCCGTGATCTTTGTTTAACTATTTTCGCTGCTGAAACAGAACAAAAACAGTCAACATTGCATCTAAAATGTAAGTGACTTAATTGTAACTGTTTATTAACCTGTTGTATGAAATCTAGGGGTGGGAGAAAAAAATTATTCTTAGATGCATCGCGATGCGGACGTGGACGATTCTGAATCGATTCACAAATGTCAAAAAATCGATTCTCTAAAAAAATATTTTTCTAATAACGTAATATTGACGGACGGCAAAAGGCGGAACTCTAAGCGGACGTGCGTGCAGTCTGTGGCGCGCACATACCAGAGAAGTTTCTTCTGCTCACCAAGGCTGCATTTATTTGATTAAAAATACAAACAAAAACAGTAATATTGTAAAATATTATTCCAATTTAAAACAGCTGCTTTCTATTTTAATATATTTTAAACTGTTATTTATTCCTGTGATCAAAGCTGAGTTTTCAGCATCATTACTCCAGTCGTCACTGTCACATGATCCTTCAGAAATTATTCTAATATGATGATTGATACTCAAGAAACATTCATTATTATTTTAAATGTCGAAAACAGTTGTGTACAGTCTTTGATGAATAGAAAGTTCAAAAGAACAGCATTTATCTGAAATCTAAAGCTTTTGTAACGTTAAACACTACCGCTCAAAAGTTTTGGGTTAGTAATAATTAAAATTTTATTTTTTGGGGAAATAAATAAAATAAATCAGTACTTTTATTTATGAAGGATGAGTTAAACTGATCAACAGTTACAGTAAAGACATTTATAATGTTAAAAATATATATATTTGAAATATATGCTGTTCTTTTGAACTTTACATTCATCAAAGCATTTTGAAAAAAAAAAAATCTGTACACAACTGTTTTCAACATTGAAAATAATAATGAATATTTATTGAGCATCAATCATCATATTAGTATGATTTCTGAAGGATCATGTGACACTGAAGAGTGGAGTAATGATGCTGAAAACTCAACTTTGATCACAGAAATGAATTACTATGTAAAATATTTAAAAATTGAAAACAGCTGTTTTAAATTGGAATAATATTTCACAATATTACTGTTTTTGTTTGTATTTTTAATCAATAAATGCAGCCTTGGTGAGCAGAAGAGACTTCTCCTAAAAACATTAAAAATCTTACTGACCCCAAACTTTTGAACAATAATATATATATATTGCTGTCGAGCCCCCCTGCCGGGCGTGGCAGGGGGGCTCGACAGCGCCCCCTGGAACGGGATCCAAACACGTGTCCATAAATCAAACACGCTTGCATGTAATAATATGAAACTCGGTACACATATAGATCTCATTGGGCCGAACAACTTTCGTGCTCTAAGTTTTACGCCAGCCAAACAGGAAGTTGGCTATTTAGCGTTGTTTGGAAACGCATGCTGTGGAATTTAATGTACTCCTCCTAGGGAATTCATCGATTCGCCTCCAAACTTGGTGTGCATGAAGTCAAGACATTGAGGATGCTAAATTGCGGACGGATTTTTGATATCTCGAACGGTTTGGCCGTGGCGAGGAAACAAATTTATGGCGAAAAAATGAAACAGGAAGTGTGTTATAACTTCTGCATACATTAACTGATCTTGATGAAACTTCAGCAGTGTGTTCGTTGTAAGAGGCCGATCACATGGATGTGACTATTGTGAGTCAAAGTTATAGCGCCACCAACAGGCAGCAGGAAGTACATCACTTTCAAAATGCTTTGAAATCAGTGTCTTATTTTTACCCGATTTGCTTCAAACTTTATGCGTACAATGTAGACACACGGCAGATGTAAACCTGTGAAAGGATTATTGATATCTTAGATACTGTTGCCGTGGCAACGCATCAAACTTTAATATTATTTTTTGATGCTTTTGAGACTCTTAACATACTTGAAATTGCATGAAACTCAACAGACACATCACATTTATTAGCCCGTAGACATGTGCAAAGTTTCAGAAACGGGCGTGGTGGAATGGCTCAGTAGCGCCACCTTTAGTCAAAAATGGGGGCTTAGTTTTTCCTAGAATCACAAAACTTGGTATGTGTATTGTTCTCATCAAGACGGACAACTTTCTAATTTACATGAACCATCTCCGACCAACAGGAAGAGAGATATTTAGGGCCCAAGCCCTGAAAGGGCGAAGGCCCTATTGTTTTCGGTAGGATTATTATTATTATTATTATTATTATTATTATTATTTTGTCAACCTTTCGGGCACTTTTGGGGCCCTTAACATGCTCGAAAACTCTTGAATTTTTGCACACAGGTCAGAACCCGCGGCCATCAGGGCCGGACCGAAGCTGGTACCCGGGCGTGGCAGGGGGCCTCGACAGCGCCCCCTGGAACTGGATCCGAACACTTGTCCATAAATCAGACACGCTTGCATGTAATAATATGAAACTCGGTACACATATAGATCTCATCGGGCCGAACAACTTTCGTGCTCTAAGTTTTACGCCAGACCAACAGGAAGTCAGCTATTATGGGTTGTTTGGAAACGCATGCTGTGGAATTTGATGTACTCCTCCTAGGAAATTCATCCATTCGCCTCCAAACTCGGTCGGCATGAAGTCAAGACATTGAGGATGCTAAATTGCGGACGGATTTTTGATATCTCGAACGGTTTGGCTGTGGCAAGGAAACGAATTTATGGCGAATAATTCAAACAGGAAGTGTGTTATAACTTCTGCATACATTAACTGATCTTGATGAAACTTCAGCAGTGTGTTAGTTGTAAGAGGCCGATCACATGGATGTGACATTTGTGAGTCAAAGTTATAGCGCCACCAACTGGCAACAGGAAGTGTGTCACTTTCAAAATGCTTTGAAATCTCCCTCTTATTTTTACCCGATTTGCTTCAAACTTTATGTGTATAATGTAAACACACGGCAGATGTAGACCTGTGAAAGGATTATTGATATCTTAGATACTGTTGCCGTGGCAACGCATCAAACTTTAATATTCTTTTCGGATGCTTTTGAGACTCTTCACATGCTTGAAAATGCATGAAATTCGACAGACACATCACATTTATTATCCAGTAGACATGTGCAAAGTTTCAGAAACGGGCGTGGTGAGGGGCTCAGTAGCGCCACCTTTAGTCAAAAATGGGGGCTTAGTTTTAAGTAGAGTCACAAAAATCGTTATGTGTATTGTTCTCATCAAGCCGGACAACTTTCTAATTTATAGTCATAAGCTGTGACCAACAGGAAGAGAGATATTTTGGTTTGAATGTGATTTTTTGGAGAATTCTCTCCCTCTCTCTCTCTGCCTCTACGTCTCTGTGTGTGTGAGGGGTGGGGGGATTTGTCTTTTGAGTGAGATTTCTTTAAAATTCCTGTTTTTCAAGGTTTCAGGGGCTTTTGGGGCCTTTAACGTGCTCGAAAACTCTTGAAACTTTGCACACAGGTCAGAACCTGCGGCCATCAGGGCCGGGCTGAAGCTGGTACCCGGGCGTGGCAGGGGGGCTCAACAGCGCCCCCTGGAACGGGATCCGAACACTTGTCCATAAATCAAACACACTTGCATGTAATGATATGAAACTCGGTACACATATAGATCTCATCGGGCCGAACAACTTTCGTGCTCTAAATTTTACGCCAGCCCAACAGGAAGTCGGCAATTATGGGTTGTTTGGAGAACGCTTGCTGTGGAATTTGAAACACTTCTCCTAGAGAATTAATTAAATCGCCACCAAACTCGGTGTGCATGAAGTCAAGACATTGAGGATGCTAAATTGCAGACGGATTTTTGATATCTCAAACGGTTTGGCCGTGGCAAGGAAACGAATTTATGGCGAGAAAAGAGAAACACGAAGTGTTATAACTTCTGCACACATTAACTGATCTTGATGAAACTTCAGCAGTGTGTTCGTGGTTAGAGGCCGATCAGATGGATGTGACTATTGTGAGTCAAAGTTATAGCGCCACCAACTGGCAGCAGGAAGTGTGTCACTTTCAAAATGTTTTTGACAAAAGTGGGGGGGTTAGTTTAACCCACAATTACAAAAATCAGTACGTATATTGGTCTCATCATGCCGGACAACTTTCTAATTTACAGGCATTAGCTGCAACCAACAGGAAGTCAGATATTTTGGTCTGAATATGGATCGTTTGTTAAATCAGCCTCTGAGTTTTTAGTTACTCCTCCTAAAAGGTTTATTTTATTCCCACCAAACTTTTTCAACATGATAAAAATATATTAATGATGCTAAATTGTAAACGGATATTGAATATCTCAAACGGTTTTGCTATGGCGAGGGATTAAATTAATGTCAAAAAGGAAGCAGGAAACATCTCATAACTTCTAAAAATGTAATTATACACCATTTATTTTTATATAAAAATATACAAATATTAGAACTAAACCTATTTTATTCTGTTTTTGCAATATAAGAAGTATGAAAAAGTTAAAAACAGGCTATTTAGTGCTATTTGGTTCAACAAAAAAGCAAACATAGGGCTATACTGCCCTCTTGTGTCCAAAAGGATATCCAAATAGTATATAAAACGTTTTACTAGGTAGGCCTATTGTATTTAAATATAAATTTATTAGGTATATGACTGTGAGGATATTTTCCCATCGGTTAATCGACGTGTGACATGAGCGGGTGCTTTTAAATCGCTAACTATAGTATACTATATACTAGTAAAATACAGACGTCCGCACAGACATTGATAATGGTGCGGAGTAGAGCGAGCATTTTCAATGTATTCCTATGGATGTAGGAATTAACTAAAACAGTTTATTTATGTTTTTGTGTCCACTGTTCAACCGCAACCGCGTCACACACACACACACACATTCCAGAATTGCAATCTTGACATCGCAGCCTGTTCATTATAGCCCTAATACAATATAATAATAAAAATAGTCAACCTAACATAAACAAATTACACTGCTCTGTTTAAATAGTCAGTAGTACAATTTGTACCATTCACAGAAAGCAGAGCTCCACTGTGATGTTTCCAAGCACATTTTTGCGCGTGTGAAGAGGATGAATTTTTCCATCGATATTGGAACACGAGTGAAGTACAAAGCCTATAATAAAGAATAGTTTAGCATCCAAATACATCGCAAATATTGAAACATTTTGATTCTAATGAGAGGGTAATGAATAATGTTATCGTAAATAAATAAATGTTCTTCCTTAAAATACAGGGTGCATAAGTGAGTACACCCCTATGTTAAATTCCCATAGAGGCAGGCAGATTTTTATTTTTAAGTATTTTTTTTAATTTTTTTTTAGGATACTATGCATCCTGATAAAGTTCCCTTGGCCTTTGGAATTAAAATAGCCCCACATCATCACATAGCCTTCACCATACCTAGAGATTGGCATGATTTTATTTCAGTTAGCCTAAAAGCTAGTTTGATTTGCATTGAGAGATGATCTTATGGAAAGTACCCCATGCCAATCTCTAGGTATAGTGAAGGCTATGTGATGATGTGGGGCTATTTTAATTCCAAAGGCCAAGGGAACTTTATCAGGATGCATAGTATCCTAAAAAAAAAAAAAAAAAATACTTAAAAATAAAAATCTGCCTGCCTCTATGGGAATTTAACATAGGGGTGTACTCACTTATGCACCCTGTATTTTAAGGAAGAACATTTATTTATTTACGATACATTATTCATTCACAAAGAAAATTGGTGTCCTTAAAGGTTGGATTTTTCCTAATTTTTTAAATTAAGGCATTAAGTTCAATTTCCAAAATATGATTTTTTATTCCTCTTTTTAGTCAACTTTAGCATGGGTGTATTCACTTATGCATTGCACTGTATATATATATATATATATATATATATATATATATATATATATATATAGATGGATAGATAGATAGATAGATAGATAGATATTTATATACATAAATATATATATGTGTGTGTGTGTGTGTGTGTGTGTGTGTATATATATATATATATATATATATATATATATATATATATAATATAGCTGCGAGCAGCGATGGAGGGCCAAAGCCGGCGGCACCGCCATCCCCGGTGCCTTTAGGTAACTAAAGGCTCCGGGGTTGCGGTGCCACCGGCTTGGGCCCGTAATCGCTGCTCGCAGCTATATTTTGGTTTGAATGTGGATTTTCTGAAGAATTTTCTCTCCCTCTCTCTGTGTCTGTGTGTGTGTGAGGGGAGGGGGGGATTTGACTATTGCTTTTATATTGTTAATCAAGGTTTCAGGGGCTTTTGGGGTCCTTAACGTGCTCAAAAACTCTTGAAACTTTGCACACAGGTCAGAACCCACGGCCATCAGGGCCGGGCTGAAGCTGGTACCCGGGCGTGGCTGGGGGGCTCAACAGCGCCCCCTTGAACGGGGTTCTAAAACTTGATCCATATATCAAACACGCTCGCATGAATTAATATGAAACTCGGTACACATATAGATCTCATCGGGCCGAACAACTTTACCCCGGTCAAGTTTTACGCCAGCCCAACAGGAAGTCGGCTATTATGGGTTGTTTGGAAAACGCTTGCTGTGGAATGTGAAATACTCCTCCTAGAAAATTCACCGTGTCCCCTTCAAACTCGGTGTGCATGTAGTCAAGACTTTGAGGATGCTAAATTGCGGACGGATTTTTGATATCTCGAACGGTTTGGCTGTGGCGAGGAATCGAATTTATGGCGAGAAAAGAGAAACACGGAAGTGGAATAACTTCTGCATACATTAACTGATCTTGATGAAACTTCAGCAGTGTGTTCGTGGTAAGAGGCCGATCAGATGGATGTAGCTATTGTGAGTCAAAGTTATAGCGCCACCAACTGGCAGCAGGAAGTGTGTCACTTTCAACATGCTTTTGACAAAAGTGGGGGGGTTAGTTTTAACTACAGTAAAGAAAAAACAGTTTGTATATTGTTCTCATCAAGCCGGACAACTTTCTAATTTACATTCAATAGCTCTGGCCATCAGGAAGTCAGATATTTTGGTCTGAATGTGAATTTTTTTGCAAAATCAGCCTCTGAATTTTTAGCCACTCCTCTTAAACTATTTATTTTATTCGTACCAAACTTTTTCAACATGATGAAACTACATTAAATATGCTAAATTGTGAATGGATAATAAATATCTCAAATGGTTTTGCTATGGCGAGGGATTAAAGTAATGTCCAAAAAGGAAACACTAAAAATCTTCTAAAAATGTAATTATATACCATTTATTTCTATATAAAAGAATACAAATATCACAACTAAACCCATTTTATTCTGTTTTTGCAATTCAAGAAGAATGAAAAAGTTAAAACAGGCTATTTAGTGCTATTTGGTTCAACAAAAAAGCAAACATAGGGCTATACTGCCCTCTTGTGTCCAAAAGGACATCAAAATAGTATATAAAACTTTTTACCAGGTAGGCCAATATTGTATTTAAATATACATTTATTAGGTATGTGTCTGAGGATATTTTCCCACCGGTTAATCGACGTGTGACACGAGTGGGTGCTTTTAAATCGCTAATATAATAGTGAAAGAAAAATAATGATAATGTTGCACACACAAATCACACACATGTGGGAAAGAATGATGCTTTTAAACAACACTAAACCGCCATTATGTGTCGCCAGGCATCCATCTTAATAAGCGAGTCATTGATTCATTCGTTCAAACGATTCGTTCGAATGAGTCGATCATGATTAAGACAGATGTTTATGGATTGATCATTCAATCTTTGAGTCAACCGATTCGTTAAAAATGCTGAATCGTTCAGTTATGAGAAAACACGTGATGGTTCTGCCGTGATCTTTGTTTAACTATTTTCGCTGCTGAAACAGAACAAAAACAGTCAACATTGAATCTAAAATGTAAGTGACTTAATTGTAACTGTTTATTAACCTGTTGTATGAAATCTAGGGGTGGGAGAAAAAATGTATTCTTAGATGCATCGCGATGCGGACGTGGACGATTCTGAATCGATTCACAAATGTCAAAAAATCGATTCTCTAAAAAAATATTTTTCTAATAACGTAATATTGACGGAAGGCAAAAGGCGGAACTCTAAGCGGACGTGCGTGCAGTCTGTGGCGCGCACATAACAGAGAAGTTTCTTCTGCTCACCAAGGCTGCATTTATTTGATTAAAAATACAAACAAAAACAGTAATATTGTAAAATATTATTCCAATTTAAAACGGCTGCTTTCTATTTTAATATATTTTAAACTGTTATTTATTCCTGTGATCAAAGCTGAGTTTTCAGCATCATTACTCCAGTCGTCACTGTCACATGATCCTTCAGAAATTATTCTAATATGATGATTGATACTCAAGAAACATTCATTATTATTTTAAATGTCGAAAACAGTTGTGTACAGTCTTTGATGAATAGAAAGTTCAAAAGAACAGCATTTATCTGAAATCTAAAGCTTTTGTAACGTTAAACACTACCGCTCAAAAGTTTTGGGTTAGTAATAATTACAATTTTATTTTTGGGGGAAATAAATAAAATAAATCAGTACTTTTATTTATGAAGGATGAGTTAAACTGATCAACAGTTACAGTAAAGACATTTATAATGTTAAAAATATATATATTTGAAATATATGCTGTTCTTTTGAACTTAACATTCATCAAAGCATTTTGAAAAAAAAAATCTGTACACAACTGTTTTCAACATTGAAAATAATAATGAATATTTATTGAGCATCAATCATCATATTAGTATGATTTCTGAAGGATCATGTGACACTGAAGACTGGAGTAATGATGCTGAAAACTCAACTTTGATCACAGAAATGAATTACTATGTAAAATATTTAAAAATTGAAAACAGCTGTTTTAAATTGGAATAATATTTCACAATATTACTGTTTTTGTTTGTATTTTTAATCAATAAATGCAGCCTTGGTGAGCAGAAGAGACTTCTCCTAAAAACATTAAAAATCTTACTGACCCCAAACTTTTGAACAATAATATATATATATATATATATATATATATATATATATATACATATATATGTATGTGTGTGTATGTATGTATGTATATATATATATATATATATATATATATATATATATATATAAATATAGCTGCGAGCAGCGATGGAGGGCCCAAGCCGGCGGTACCGCCACCCCGGTGCCTTTAGGTAACTAAAGGCACCGGGGTTGCGGTGCCACCGGCTTGGGCCCGTAATCGCTGCTCGCAGCTATATTTATTATTATTTTTTTGTCAACCTTTCGGGCACTTTTGGGGCCCTTAACATGCTCGAAAACTCTTGAAACTTTGCACACGGGTCAGAACCCGCGGCCATCAGGGCCGGGCTGAAGCTGGTACCCGGGCGTGGCAGGGGGGCTCAACAGCGCCCCCTTGAACGAAGTCCGAAAACTTGGTCCATGAATCAGACACGCTTGCATGTAATAATATGAAACTCAGTACACATATAGATCTCATCGGGCGGAACAACTTTCGTACTTTTACTTTTTACGCCAGCCCAACAGGAAGTCGGCTATTATGGGTTGTTTGGAAACGCATGCTGTGGATTTTGATGTACTCCTTCTAGGAAATTCATCCATTCACCTCCAAACTCGGTCAGCATGAAGTCAAGACATTGAGGATGCTAAATTGCGAACGGATTTTTGATATCTCGAACGGTTTGGCCGTGGCGAGGAAACGAATTTATGGCGAATAATGGAAACAGGAAGTGTGTTATAACTTCTGCAGACATTAACTGATCTTGATGAAACTTCAGCAGTGTGTTCGTTGTAAGAGGCCGATCACATGGATGTGACTATTGTGAGTCAAAGTTATAGCGCCACCAACTGGCAGCAGGAAGTTTGTCACTTTCAAAATGCTTTGAAATCACTCTCTTATTTTTACCCGATTTGCTTCAAACTTTATGTGTATAATGTAGACACACGGCAGATGTAGACCTGTGAAAGGATTATTGATATCTTAGATACTGTTGCCGTGGCAATGCTTCAAACTTTAATATTCTTTTTTTAAGCTTTTGAGACTCTTAACATACTTGAAATTGCATGAAACTCGACAGACACATCACATTTATTATCCAGTAGACATGTGCAAAGTTTCAGAAATGGGCGTGGTGGAATGGCTCAGTAGCGCCACCTTTAGCCAAAAATGGGGGCTTAGTTTTTCCTAGAATCGCAAAACTTGGTACGTATATTGTTCTCATCAGGCCGGACAACTTTGTAATTTATTGTCATTAGCTCAGACCAACAGGAAGTCAGATATTTTGGTTTGAATGTGGATTTTCTGGAGAATTTTCTCTCTCTCTGTGTGTGTGTGTGTGTGTGTGTGTGTGTGTGGAGGGGGTGGGGGGGATTTGTCTATTCCATTTAATCTTTGTTTTTCAAGGTTTCAGGGGCTTTTGGGGCCCTTAACGTGCTCAAAAACTCTTGAAACTTTTCACACAGGTCAGAACCCACGGTCATCAGGGACAGGCTGAAGCTGGTACCCGGGTGTGGCAGGGGGGCTCAACAGCGCCCCCTTGAACACGGTCTGAAAACTTGGTCCATATATCAAACACGCTTGCATGAATTAATATGAAACTCGGTACACATATAGATCTCATCGGGCCAAACAACTTCCGCACTCTAAGTTATTAGCTCCGCCCAACAGGAAGTCGACTATTGTGGGTTGTTTGAAAAACGCATGCTGTGGAATTTGATGTACTCATCCTAGAGAATTCATCCAATCGCCTCCAAACTCGGTCAGCGTGAAATCAAGACATTGAGGATGCTAAATTGCGGACGGATTTTTGATATCTCGAACGGTTTGGCCGTGGCGAGGACACGAATTTATGGCGAGAAAAGAGAAACACGAAGTGTTATAACTTCTGCACACATTAACTGATCTTGATGAAACTTCAGCAGTGTGTTCGTGGTAAGAGGCCAATCAGATGGATATAACTATTGTGAGTCAAAGTTATAGCGCCACCAACTGGTAGCAGGAAGTGTGTCACTTTCAAAATGCTTTTGACAAAAGTGTGGGGGGGTTACTTTTACCCACAGTTACAAAAATCAGTACGCATATTGGTCTCATCGAGCAGGACAATTTTCTAATTTACAGTCATTAGCTCCGAGCAACAGGAAGTCAGATATTTTGGTTTGAATGTGGATTTCTTTGCAAAATCAGCCTCTGAATTTTTACCCACTCCTGCTAGGTGGTTTATTTTATTCACACCAAACTTTTTCAACATGATGAAAATACATTAAAGATGCTAAATTGTGAACGGATAATACATATCTCAAACGGTTTTGCTATGGCGAGGGATTAAAGTAATGTCAAAAAATGGAAACACTAAAACCCTCGTATCTTCTAAAAATTTAATTATACACCATTTATTTCTATATAAAATTATACAAATATCAGAACTAAACCCATTTTATTATTTTTTTTTATTTAATAATTTTTTAAGTTTAAAAACAGCCAGAATGTTTTTTTTTAGTCCAAAAAATAAATAAATCATGTCATACATAGTGCTATACTGCCCTCTTGAGTTCAAAATCAGGTAGGCCTATTGTCTCTATATAAAAATATACTAGGTATGTGACGGTGAGAATATTTTACCACCGGTTAATCAACGGGTTAATAAACGGGTTAATCAATGTTGTGGAATATTTTGAGTGTATCATAAATTCAGAATAAGGTAAGACAAGTAATATTTTCTGTCTTTTATGTATATATATATATATATATATATATATATATATATATACATATATATATATATATATATATATATATATATATATATATATATACATACACCAGCCCAACGAATTTATGGCGAATAATGGAAACCGGAAGTGTGTTATAACTTCAGCATACATTAACTGATCTTGATGAAACTTCAGCAGTGTGTTCGTTGTAAGAGGCCGATCACATGGATGTGACTATTGTGAGACAAAGTTATAGCGCCATCAACTGGCAGCAGGAAGTGTGTCACTTTCTAAATGCTTTGAATTTATATTATATAAATATTTTATATATAATATATTATATATTATTTAAATATATATATATATATATATATATATATATATATTATATATATATATATATATATATATATATATATATATAAATATAGCTGCGAGCAGCGATGAAGGGCCAAAGCCGGCGCCACCGCCACCCCGGTGCCTTTAGATAACTAAAGGCGCCGGGGTTGCGGTGCCACCGGCTTGGGCCCGTAATCGCTGCTCGCAGCTATATTTATTATTATTAGGGCCCGAGCACCGATGGTGTGAGGACCCTCTTGGAATTGCTCTGTTTATTATTAGGGCCCAAGCCCTGAAAGGGCGAAGGCCCTATTGTTTTCGTTAGGATTATTTTTATTATTAGGGCCCAAGCCCTGAAAGGGCGAAGGCCCTATTGTTTTCGGTAGGATTATTATTATTATTATTATTATTATTATTATTATTTTGTCAACCTTTCGGGCACTTTTGGGGCCCTTAACATGCTCGAAAACTCTTGAAACTTTGCACACAGGTCAGAACCCGCGGCCATCAGGGCTGGGCTGAAGCTGGTACCCGGGCGTGGCAGGGGGGCTCGACAGCGCCCCCTGGAACGGGATCCGAACACGTGTCCATAAATCAAACACGCTTGCATGTAATAATATGAAACTCGGTACACATATAGATCTCATCGGGCCGAACAACTTTCGTGCTCTAAGTTTTACGCCAGCCCAACAGGAAGTCGGCTATTTAGGGTTGTTTGGAAACGCATGCTGTGGAATTTAATGTACTCCTCCTAGAGAATTCATCCAATCTCCTCCAAACTCGGTCAGCATGAAGTCAAGACATTGAGGATGCTAAATTGCGGACGGATTTTTGATATCTCGAACGGTTTGGCCGTGGCGAGGAAACGAATTTATGGCGAAAAAATTAAACAGGAAGTGTGTTATAACTTCTGCATACATTAACTGATCTTGATGAAACTTCAGCAGTGTGTTCGTTGTAAGAGGCCGATCGCACAGATGTGACTATTGTGAGTCAAAGTTATAGCGCCACCAACAGGCAGCAGGAAGTACATCACTATTAAAATGCTTTGAAATCACTGTCTTATTTTTACCAGATTTGCTTCAAACTTTATGTGTAGAATGTAGACACACGGCAGATGTAAACCTGTGAAATGATTATTGATATCTTAGATACTGTTGCCGTGGCAACGCATCAAACTTTAATATTCTTTTTTTATGCTTTTGAGACTCTTAACATACTTGAAATTGCATGAAACTCGACAGACACATCACATTTATTAGCCCGTAGACATGTGCAAAGTTTCAGAAACGGGCGTGGTGAGGGGCTCAGTAGCGCCACCTTTAGTCATAAGTGGGGGGGTTAGTTTTATCAACAGCAACAAAACTTGGTATGTGTATTGTTCTCATCAAGACGGACAACTTTCTAATTTACATGATATATCTCCGACCAACAGGAAGAGAGATATTTTGGTTTGAATGTGGATTTTCTGAAGAATTTTCTCTCCCTCTCTCTGTGTCTCTGTGTGTGTGAGGGGAGGGGGGATTTGACTATTGCTTTTGTATTGTTAATCAAGGTTTCAGGGGCTTTTGGGGTCCTTAACATGCTCAAAAACTCTTGAAACTTTGCACACAAGTGAGAACCCCCTGCCATCAGGGACGGGCTGAAGCTGGTACCCGGGCGTGGCAGGGGGGCTCAACAGCGCCCCCTTGAAAGGGGTCCCAAAACTTGGTCCATAGATCAAACACGCTTGCATGAATTAATATGAAACTCGGTACACATATAGATCTCATCGGGCCGAACAACTTTCCCCCGGTCAAGTTTTACGCCAGCCCAACAGGAAGTCGGCTATTATGGGTTGTTTGGAAAACGCTTGCTGTGGAATGCGGAGTACTCCTCCTAGAGAATTCATCCAATCCCCATCAAACTCGGTGTGCATGAAGTCAAGACATTGAGGATTCTAAATTGCGGACGGATTTTTGATATCTCGAACGGTTTGGCCGTGGCGAGGAAACGAAATTATGGCGAGAAAAGAGAAACACGAAGTGGTATAACTTCTGCATACATTAACTGATCTTCATGAAACTTCACCAGTGTGTTCGTGGTAAGAGGCTGATCAGATGGATGTAACTATTGTGAGCCAAAGTTATAGCGCCACCAACTGGCAGCAGGAAGTGTGTCACTTTCAACATGCTTTTGACAAAAGTGGGGGGGTTAGTTTTACCAACAGTTCCAAAAATCAGTATATATATTGGTCTCATCGAGTCAGACAACTTTCTAATTTACAGTCATTAGCTCAGAGCAAAAGGAAGTCAGATATTTTGGTTTGAATGTGGATTTTTTGGATATTTCAGACTCTGAGTTTTTAGCTACTCTTCCTAACTGGTTTATTTTATTCACACCAAACTTTTTCAAAATGATGAAAATACATTAAAGATGCTAAATTGTGAACGGATATTAAACATCTCAAACGGTTTTGCTATAGTGAGGGACTAAAGTAATGTACAAAAAGGAAACTAAAAGCCTCATCTTCTAAAAATGTAATTAAAAAACATTTATTTCTATATAAAAGTATACAAATATCACAACTAAACCCATTTTATTCTTTTTTTCAATTTAATAATTATTTATAAGTTTAAAAATAGTAATTGTACTATTTAGTCCCATAAAAGTCAAGTCATACATAGGGCTATACTGCCCTCTTGTGTTCAAAATCAGGTAGGCCTATTGTATCTACATAAAAATATACTAGGTTTGTGACGTTGAGAATATTTTACCACTGGTTAATCTATGTGTGACACCGCTGGGGGCTTTTGAATCGCCAACTTAAAAACGAAAGTAAAATATGCTCGTCCGCACTGACATTGATAGTGGTTGAGCGAGCGTTTCAAATGAATTCCTATGGAAGCCATGAGCATTTTAGTTTCATTTTAAAATTAGCACCTTTCGGGGGGTGGATTGCTTGGAATTATTTTACAAAAGCACAATGTTGTGTTTTATTGTGACTGTACACAAATATAAGTTAACACTTTGCAGTTTGAATGTCGTCCTGTATAATGACGGAGTATGTTTTTATGTGTCCACTGTTCAATCGCGCCCACGCCACACACACACACACGGTTTACTATCTTTGTGGGGACTCTCCATAGACTTAATGGTTTTTATACTGTACAAACTGTATATTCTATCTCCTCACACTAACCCTACCCCTAAACCTACCTATCCCAGAAAACTTTCTGCATTTTTACATTTCCAAAAAAACTCATTCTGTATGATTTATAAACTTGTTTACCCATGGGGACATCTATTTAGGTCCCCACTGTGACATGAGTCCCCATGAGTCTGTGTGCATTCAGGTTGAAGTCCCCACCGGGATAGGAAAACATGAACACATACACACACACACACACACACACACACACACACACACACACATTCCAGCATTGCAATCTTGACATCGCAGCCTGTTCATTATAGCCTTAATAAAATATAATAATAAAATAGTTAACCTAACATATAAAAATTACACTGCTCTAAATAGTCAGTAGTACAATTCGTACATTCACAGTAAGCACCGCTCCACTGTGATGTTTCAAGCACATTTTTGCGCGTGTGAAGAGGATGATTTTTTTCGTCGATATTGGAACACGAGTGAAGAACAAAGCCTATAATAAAGAATAGTTTAGCATCCAAATACATCGCAAATGCTGAAACATTTTGATTCTAATGAGAGGGTTACGTGAGCCCAACAGTGCTTACTTTCGTTTTTATTTTTACATTAAATTTAAAAGATTTGTTGTGGAATATTTTGAGTGTATCATAAAATCAGAATAAGGTAATAAGGTTTCTGTCTTTTATATATATATATATATATATATATATATATATATATATATATTTATATATAAATATAGCTGCGAGCAACGATGAAGGGCCAAAGCCGGTGGCACCGCCACCCCGGTGCCTTTAGGTAACTAAAGGCAACGGGGTTGCGGTGCCACCGGCTTGGGCCCGTAATCGCTGCTCGCAGCTATATTTATTATTATTATTATTATTATTATTATTATTATTTTGTCAACCTTTCGGCCACTTTTGGGGCCCTTAACATGCTCGAAAACTCTTGAAATTTTGCACACAGGTCAGAACCCGCGGCCATCAGGGCCGGACTGAAGCTGGTACCCGGGCGTGGCAGGGGGGCTCGACAGCGCCCCCTGGAACGGGATCCGAACACTTGTCCATAAATCAGACACGCTTGCATGTAATAATATGAAACTCGGTACACATATAGAACTCATCGGGCCGAACAACTTTCGTGCTCTAAGTTTTACGCCAGCCCAACAGGAAGTCGGCTATTTAGGGTTGTTTGGAAACGCATGCTGTGGAATTTAATGTACTCCTCCTAGGGAATTCATCGATTCGCCTCCAAACTCGGTGTGCATGAAGTCAAGACATTGAGGATGCTAAATTGCGGACGGATTTTTGATATCTCGAACGGTTTGGCCGTGGCGAGGAAACGAATTTATGGCGAAAAAATGAAACAGGAAGTGTGTTATAACTTCTGCATACATTAACTGATCTTGATGAAACTTCAGCAGTGTGTTCGTTGTAAGAGGCCGATCGCACAGATGTGACTATTGTGAGTCAAAGTTATAGCGCCACCAACAGGCAGCAGGAAGTACATCACTATTAAAATGCTTTGAAATCACTGTCTTATTTTTACCAGATTTGCTTCAAACTTTATGTGTACAATGTAGACACACGGCAGATGTAAACCTGTGAAAGGATTATTGATATCTTAGATACTGTTGCCGTGGCAACGCATCAAACTTTAATATTCTTTTTTTATGCTTTTGAGACTCTTAACATACTTGAAATTGCATGAAACTCGACAGACACATCACATTTATTATCCAGTAGACATGTGCAAAGTTTCAGAAACGGGCGTGGTGAGGGGCTCAGTAGCGCCACCTTTAGTCATAAGTGGGGGTGTTAGTTTTATCAACAGCAACAAAACTTGGTATGTGTATTGTTCTCATCAAGACGGACAACTTTCTAATTTACATGAACCATCTCTGACCAACAGGAAGAGAGATATTTTGGTTTGAATGTGGATTTTCTGAAGAATTTTCTCTCCCTCTCTGTGTCTGTGTGTGTGTGAGGGGAGGGGGGGATTTGACTATTGCTTTTATATTGTTAATCAAGGTTTCAGGGGCTTTTGGGGTCCTTAACGTGCTCAAAAACTCTTGAAACTTTGCACACAGGTCAGAACCCACGGCCATCAAGGCCGGGCTGAAGCTGGGACCCGGGCGTGGCTGGGGGGCTCAACAGCGCCCCCTTGAACGGGGTTCTAAAACTTGATCCATATATCAAACACGCTCGCATGAATTAATATGAAACTCGGTACACATATAGATCTCATCGGGCCGAACAACTTTACCCCGGTCAAGTTTTACGCCAGCCCAACAGGAAGTCGGCTATTATGGGTTGTTTGGAAAACGCTTGCTGTGGAATGTGAAATACTCCTCCTAGAAAATTCACCGTGCCCCCTTCAAACTCGGTGTGGATGTAGTCAAGACATTGAGGATGCTAAATTGCGGACGGATTTTTGATATCTCGAACGGTTTGGCTGTGGCGAGGAATCGAATTTATGGCGAGAAAAGAGAAACACGGAAGTGGAATAACTTCTGCATACATTAACTGATCTTGATGAAACTTCAGCAGTGTGTTCGTGGTAAGAGGCCGATCAGATGGATGTAGCTATTGTGAGTCAAAGTTATAGCGCCACCAACTGGCAGCAGGAAGTGTGTCACTTTCAACATGCTTTTGACAAAAGTGGGGGGGTTAGTTTTAACTACAGTAAAGAAAAAATAGTTTGTATATTGTTCTCATCAAGCCGGACAACTTTCTAATTTACATTCAATAGCTCTGGCCATCAGGAAGTCAGATATTTTGGTCTGAATGTGGATTTTTTTGCAAAATCAGCCTCTGAATTTTTAGCCACTCCTCTTAAACTATTTATTTTATTCGTACCAAACTTTTTCAACATGATGAAACTACATTAAATATGCTAAATTGTGAATGGATAATAAATATCTCAAACGGTTTTGCTATGGCGAGGGATTAAATAATGTCCAAAAAGGAAACACTAAAAATCTTCTAAAAATGTAATTATATACCATTTATTTCTATATAAAAGTATACAAATATCACAACTAAACCCATTTTATTCTGTTTTTGCAATTCAAGAAGAATGAAAAAGTTAAAACAGGCTATTTAGTGCTATTTGGTTCAACAAAAAAGCAAACATAGGGCTATACTGCCCTCTTGTGTCCAAAAGGACATCAAAATAGTATATAAAACTTTTTACCAGGTAGGCCAATATTGTATTTAAATATACATGTATTAGGTATGTGTCTGAGGATATTTTCCCACCGGTTAATCGACGTGTGACACGAGTGGGTGCTTTTAAATCGCTAATATAATAGTGTAAGAAAAATAATGATAATGTTGCACACACAAATCACACACATGTGGGAAAGAATGATGCTTTTAAACAACACTAAACCGCCATTAGGTGTCGCCAGGCATCCATCTTAATAAGCGAGTCATTGATTCATTCGTTCAAACGATTCGTTCGAATGAGTCGATCATGATTAAGACAGATGTTTATGGATTGATCATTCAATCTTTGAGTCAACCGATTCGTTAAAAATGCTGAATCGTTCAGTTATGAGAAAACACGTGATGCGTGATGGTTCTGCCGTGATCTTTGTTTAACTATTTTCGCTGCTGAAACAGAACAAAAACAGTCAACATTGCATCTAAAATGTAAGTGACTTAATTGTAACTGTTTATTAACCTGTTGTATGAAATCTAGGGGTGGGAGAAAAAATTTATTCTTAGATGCATCGCGATGCGGACGTGGACGATTCTGAATCGATTCACAAATGTCAAAAAATCGATTCTCTAAAAAAATATTTTTCTAATAACGTAATATTGACGGAAGGCAAAAGGCGGAACTCTAAGCGGACGTGCGTGCAGTCTGTGGCGCGCACATAACAGAGAAGTTTCTTCTGCTCACCAAGGCTGCATTTATTTGATTAAAAATACAAACAAAAACAGTAATATTGTAAAATATTATTCCAATTTAAAACAGCTGCTTTCTATTTTAATATATTTTAAACTGTTATTTATTCCTGTGATCAAAGCTGAGTTTTCAGCATCATTACTCCAGTCGTCACTGTCACATGATCCTTCAGAAATTATTCTAATATGATGATTGATACTCAAGAAACATTCATTATTATTTTAAATGTCGAAAAAATCATTTCTTTGATCACAGAAATGAATTACTATGTAAAATATTTAAAAATTGAAAACAGCTGTTTTAAATTGGAATAATATTTCACAATATTACTGTTTTTGTTTGTATTTTTAATCAATAAATGCAGCCTTGGTGAGCAGAAGAGACTTCTCCTAAAAACATTAAAAATCTTACTGACCCCAAACTTTTGAACAATAATATATATATATATATATATATATATATATATATATATATATATATATATATACATATATATGTATGTGTGTGTATGTATATATATATATATATATATATATATATATAAATATAGCTGCGAGCAGCGATGGAGGGCCAAAGCCGGCGGTACCGCCACCCCGGTGCCTTTAGGTAACTAAAGGCACCGGGGTTGCGGTGCCACCGGCTTGGGCCCGTAATCGCTGCTCGCAGCTATATTTATTATTTTTTTTCTACTTCTCGGGCACTTTTGGGGGCCTTAACATGCTCGAAAACTCTTCAAACTTTGCACACAGGTCAGAACCCGCGGCCATCAGGGCCGGGCTGAAGCTGGTACCCGGGCGTGGCAGGGGGGCTCAACAGCGCCCCCTTGAATGGGGTCCGAAAACTTGGTCCATATATCAAACACGCTTGGATGAATTAATATGAAACTCGGTACACTTATAGATCTCATCGGGCCGAACAACTTCCGCGCTCTATGTTATTAGCTCCGCCCAACAGGAAGTCAGCTATTATGCGTTGTTTGAAAAACGCATGCTGTGGAATTTAATGTACTCCTCCTACAGAATTCATCTGATCCCCACCAAACTCGGTCAACGTGAAGTCAAGACATTGAAGATGTTAAATTGCGGACGGATTTTTGATATCTTGAACGGTTTGGCCGTGGCGAGGAAACGAATTTATGGCGAGAAAAGAGAAACAGGAAGTGTGTTATAACTTCTGCATACATTAACTGATCTTGATAAAACTTCAGCAGTGTGTTCGTTTTCAGAGGCCGATCACATTGATGTGACTATTGTGAGTCAAAGTTATAGCGCCACCAACTGGCAGCAGGAAGTGTGTCACTTTCAAAATTCTTTGAAGTCACCCTCTTATGTTTACCCGATTTGCTTCAAACTTTATGTGTATAATGTAGACACACGGCAGATGTAGACCTGTGAAAGGATTATTGATATCTTAGATACTGTTGCCGTGGCAACGCATCAAACTTTAATATTCTTTTCGGATGCGTTTGAGACTCTTAGCATGCATGAAATTGGATGAAACTCGACAGATACATCCCATTTATTAGCCAGTAGACATGTGAAAAGTTTCAGAAACGGGCGTGCCAGGGGGGCTCAACAGCGCCCCCTTGAACGGGGTCTGAAAACTTGGTCCATATATCAAACACGCTTGCATGAATTAATATGAAACTCGGTACACATATAGATCTCATCGGGCCGAACAACTTTCCCTCTGTCAAGTTTCACGCCAGCCCAACAGGAAGTCAGCTATTATGGGTTGTTTGGAAAACGCTTGCTGTGGAATGTGAAATACTCCTCCTAGAAAATTCATCCCATCCCCACCAAACTCGGTGTGCATGAAGTCAAGACATTGAGGATGCTAAATTGCGGACAGATTTTTGATATCTCGAACGGTTTGGCCGTGGCGAGGAAACAAATTTATGGCGAGAAAAGAGAGACACGAAGTGTTATAACTTCTGCAGACATTAACTGATCTTGATGAAACTTCAGCAGTGTGTTCGTGGTAAGAGGCCGGTCAGATGGATGCAACTATTGTGAGTCAAAGTTATAGCGCCACCAACTGGCAACAGGAACTGTGTCACTTTCAAAATGCTTTTGACAAAATGGGGGGGTTAGTTTTAAGTACAGTAAAAAAAAAATAGTTTTTATATTGTTCTCATCAAGCCGGACAACTTTCTAATTTACATTCATTAGCTCCGGCCATCAGGAAGTCAGATATTTTGGTCTGAATGTGGATTTTTTTTGCAAAATCAGCCTCTGAATTTTTAGCCACTCCTCTTACACTATTTATTTTATTCCCACCAGACTTTTTCAACGTGATGAAAATACATTAAATATGCTAAATTGTGAAAGAATAATAAATATCTCAAACGGTTTTGCTATGGCGAGGGATTAAAATAATGTCCAAAAAGGAAACACTAAAAGCCTAAAATCTTCTAAAAATGTAATTATATACCATTTATTTCTATATAAAAGTATACAAATATCACAACTAAACCCATTTTATCCTGTTTTTAAAAAGAATTTTATTCTAATTTTATTCTAAAATTAAAAACAGTAAATTAAAAAAAAAAAAAAAACAAGTCATACATAGGGCTATACTGCCCTCTTGTGTCCAAAAGCACATCAAAATAGTATATAAAACTTTTTACCAGGTAGGCCAATATTCTATTTAAAGATACATTTATTAGGTATGTGTCTGAGGATATTTTCCCACCGGTTATTCGACGTGTGACACAAGCGGGTGCTTTTAAATTGCTAATATAAAAGTGAAAGAAAAATACAGACTTCCACACTGACATTGATAATGCTGCACACACAAATCACACACACGTTGGAAAGAATGATGCTTTTAAACAACACTAAACCGCCATTAGGTGTCGCCAGGCATCCATCTTAATAAGCGAGTCATTGATTCAGTCGTTCAAACGATTCGTTCGAATGAGTCGATCATGATTAAGACAGATGTTTATGGATTGATCATTCAAACTTTGAGTCAACCGATTCCTTAAAAATGCTGAATCGTTCAGTTATGAGAAAACACGTGATGCGTGATGGTTCTGCTGTGATCTTTAACTATTTTCGCTGCTGAAACAGAACAAAAACAGTCAATACTGCATCTAAAATGTAAGTGACTTAATTGTAACTGTTTATTAACCTGTTGTATGAAATCTAGGGGTGGGAGAAAAAATTGATTCTTAGATGCATCGCGATGCGGACGTGGACGATTCTGAATCAATTCACAAATGTCAAAAAATCGATTCTCTAAAAAAATATTTTTCTAATAACGTAATATTGACGGAACGCAAAAGGCGGAACTCTTAAGCGGACGTGCGTGCAGTCTGTGGCGCGCACATAACAGAGAAGTTTCTTCTGCTCACCAAGGCTGCATTTATTTGATTAAAAATACAAACAAAAACAGTAATATTGTAAAATATTATTCCAATTTAAAACAGCTGCTTTCTATTTTAATATATTTTAAACTGTTATTTATTCCTGTGATCAAAGCGGAGTCACTGTCACATGATCCTTCAGAAATTATTCTAATATGATGATTGATGCTCAAGAAACATTCATTATTATTTTAAATGTCGAAAACAGTTGTGTACAGTCTTTGATGAATAGAAAGTTCAAAAGAACAGCATTTATCTGAAATCTAAAGCTTTTGTAACATAACACTACCGCTCAAAAGTTTGGGGTTAGTAATAATTTAAATTTTATTTTTGGGGGAAAGAAATAAAATAAATCAATACTTTTATTTATGAAGGATGAGTTAAACTGATCAACAGTTACAGTAAAGATATTTATAATGTTAAAAAAATTATATTTGAAATAAATGCTGTTCTTTTGAACTTTACATTCATCAAAGCATTTTGATAAAAAAAATCTGTACACAACTGTTTTCAACATTGAAAATAATAATTAATATTTATTGAGCATCAATCATCATATTAGAATGATTTCTGAAGGATCATGTGACACTGAAGACTGGAGTAATGATGCTGAAAACTCAACTTTGATCACAGAAATTAATTACTATGTAAAATATTTTAAAATTGAAAATAGCTGTTTTAAATTGGAATAATATTTCACAATATTACAGTTTTTGTTTGTATTTTTAATCAAATAAATGCAGCCTTGGTAAGCAGAAGAGACTTCTCCTAAAAACATTAAAAATCTTACTGACCCCAAACTTTTGAACGGTAATATATATATATATATATATATATATACATAAATATAGCTGCGAGCAGCGATGGAGGGCCAAAGCCGGCGGTACCGCCAACCCGGTGCCTTTAGGTAACTAAAGGCACCGGGGTTGCAGTGCCACCGGCTTGGGCCCGTAATCGCTGCTCGCAGCTATATTTAGGGCCCAAGCCCTGAAAGGGCGAAGGCCCTATTGTTTTCGTTAGGATTATTTTTATTAGGGCCCAAGCCCTGAAAGGGCGAAGGCCCTATTGTTTTCGGTAGGATTATTTATTATTATTATTTTTTTGTCAACCTTTCGGGCACTTTTGGGGCCCTTAACATGCTCGAAAACTCTTGAAACTTTGCACACGGGTCAGAACCCGCGGCCATCAGGGCCGGGCTGAAGCTGGTACCCGGGCGTGGCAGGGGGGCTCAACAGCGCCCCCTTGAACGAAGTCCGAAAACTTGGTCCATGAATCAGACACGCTTGCATGTAATAATATGAAACTCAGTACACATATAGATCTCATCGGGCGGAACAACTTTCGTACTTTTACTTTTTACGCCAGCCCAACAGGAAGTCGGCTATTATGGGTTGTTTGGAAACGCATGCTGTGGATTTTGATGTACTCCTTCTAGGAAATTCATCCATTCGCCTCCAAACTCGGTCAGCATGAAGTCAAGACATTGAGGATGCTAAATTGCGAACGGATTTTTGATATCTCGAACGGTTTGGCCGTGGCGAGGAAACGAATTTATGGCGAATAATGGAAACAGGAAGTGTGTTATAACTTCTGCATACATTAACTGATCTTGATGAAACTTCAGCAGTGTGTTCGTTGTAAGAGGCCGATCACATGGATGTGACTATTGTGAGTCAAAGTTATAGCGCCACCAACTGGCAGCAGGAAGTTTGTCACTTTCAAAATGCTTTGAAATCACTCTCTTATTTTTACCCGATTTGCTTCAAACTTTATGTGTATAATGTAGACACACGGCAGATGTAGACCTGTGAAAGGATTATTGATATCTTAGATACTGTTGCCGTGGCAATGCTTCAAACTTTAATATTCTTTTTTTAAGCTTTTGAGACTCTTAACATACTTGAAATTGCATGAAACTCGACAGACACATCACATTTATTATCCAGTAGACATGTGCAAAGTTTCAGAAATGGGCGTGGTGGAATGGCTCAGTAGCGCCACCTTTAGCCAAAAATGGGGGCTTAGTTTTTCCTAGAATCGCAAAACTTGGTACGTATATTGTTCTCATCAGGCCGGACAACTTTCTAATTTATTGTCATTAGCTCAGACCAACAGGAAGTCAGATATTTTGGTTTGAATGTGGATTTTCTGGAGAATTTTCTCTCTCTCTCTGTGTGTGTGTGTGTGTGTGTGGAGGGGGTGGGGGGGATTTGTCTATTCCATTTAATCTTTGTTTTTCAAGGTTTCAGGGGCTTTTGGGGCCCTTAACGTGCTCAAAAACTCTTGAAACTTTTCACACAGGTCAGAACCTGCGGCCATCAGGGCCGGACTGAAGCTGGTACCTGGGCGTGGCAGGGGGGCTCGACAGCGCCCCCTTGAACGGGGTCCGAAAACTTGGTCCATATTTCAAACACGCTTGCATGAATTAATATGAAACTCGGTACACATATAGATCTCATCAGGCCGAACAACTTCCGCACTCTAAGTTATTAGCTCCGCCCAACAGGAAGTCGGCTATTATGGGTTGTTTGAAAAACGCATGCTGTGGAATTTGATGTACTCCTCCTAGAGAATTCATCCAATCACCTCCAAACTCGGTCAGCATGAAGTCAAGACATTGAGGATGCTAAATTGCGGACGGATTTTTGATATCTCGAACGGTTTGGCCGTGGCGAGGACACGAATTTATGGCGAGAAAAGAGAAACACGAAGTGGTATAACTTCTGCACACATTAACTGATCTTGATGAAACTTCAGCAGTGTGTTCGTGGTAAGAGGCTGATCAGATGGATGTAACTATTGTGAGTCAAAGTTATAGCGCCACCAACTGGCAGCAGGAAGTGTGTCACTTTAAAAATGTTTTTGACAAAAGTGGGGGGGTTACTTTTACCCACAGTTACAAAAATCTGTACCTATATTGTTCTCATCAAGCCGGACAACTTTCTAATTTACAGTCATTAGCTCCGAGCAACAGGAAGTCAGATATTTTGGTTTGAATGTGGATTTTTTGGATATGTCAGACTTTAGCTACTCCTCCTAAGTGGTTTATTTTATTCACACCAAACTTTTTCAACATGATAAAAATACATTAAAGATATATATATATATATATATATATATATATATATATATATATATAAATATAGCTGCGAGCAGCGATGAAGGGCCAAAGCCGGGGGCACCGCCACCCCGGTGCCTTTAGGTAACTAAAGGCACCGGGGTTGCGGTGCCACCGGCTTGGGCCCGTAATCGCTGCTCGCAGCTATATTTATTATTATTATTATTATTAGGGCCCGAGCACCGATGGTGTGAGGACCCTCTTGGAATTGCTCTGTTTATTAGGGCCCGAGCACCGATGGTGTGAGGACCCTCTTGGAATTGCTCTGTTTATTATTATTATTAGGGCCCAAGCCCTGAAGGGGCGAAGGCCCTATTGTTTTCGGTAGGATTATTAGGGCCCAAGCCCTGAAAGGGCGAAGGCCCTATTGTTTTCGGTAGGATTATTATTAGGGCCCAAGCCCTGAAAGGGCGAAGGCCCTATTGTTTTCGTTAGGATTATTAGGGCCCAAGCCCTGAAAGGGCGAAGGCCCTATTGTTTTCGTAAGGATTATTATTATTATTATTATTATTATTATTTTGTCAACCTTTCGGGCACTTTTGGGGCCCTTAACATGCTCGAAAACTCTTGAAATTTTGCACACAGGTCAGAATCCGCGGCCATCAGGGCCGGGCTGAAGCTGGTACCCGGGCGTGGCAGGGGGCCTCGACAGCGCCCCCTGGAACGGGATCCGAACACTTGTCCATAAATCAGACACGCTTGCATGTAATAATATGAAACTCGTTACACATATAGACCTCATCGGGCCGAACAACTTTCGTGCTCTAAGTTTTACGCCAGACCAACAGGAAGTCAGCTATTATGGGTTGTTTGGAAACGCATGCTGTGGAATTTGATGTACTCCTCCTAGGAAATTCATTCATTCGCCTCCAAACTCGGTCGGCATGAAGTCAAGACATTGAGGATGCTAAATTGCGGACGGATTTTTGATATCTCGAACGGTTTGGCCGTGGCAAGGAAACGAATTTATGGCGAATAATTCAAACAGGAAGTGTGTTATAACTTCTGCATACATTAACTGATCTTGATGAAACTTCAGCAGTGTGTTAGTTGTAAGAGGCCGATCACATGGATGTGACATTTGTGAGTCAAAGTTATAGCGCCACCAACTGGCAACAGGAAGTGTGTCACTTTCAAAATGCTTTGAAATCACCCTCTTATTTTTACCCGATTTGCTTAAAACTTTATGTGTATAATGTAAACACACGGCAGATGTAGACCTGTGAAAGGATTATTGATATCTTAGATACTGTTGCCGTGGCAATGCATTAAACTTTAATATTCTTTTCGGATGCTTTTGAGACTCTTCACATGCTTGAAAATGCATGAAACTCGACAGACACATCACATTTATTATCCAGTAGACATGTGAAAAGTTTCCGAAACGGGCGTGGTGAAATGGCTCAGTAGCGCCACCTTTAGTCAAAAATGGGGGCTTAGTTTTTCTTAGAATCACAAAACTTGGTAGGTGTATTGTTCTCATCAAGCCGGACAACTTTCTCATTTACAGTCATAACCTCAGACCACCAGGAAGTCAGATATTTTGGTTTGAATGTGGATTTTCTGGAGAATTTTCTCTCTCTCTCTGTGTGTCTGTGTGTGTGTGTGGGGGGGGGGGGGGGGGGGGATGGGGGGGGGGGTTGTATATTCCATTTAATCTTTGTTTTTCAAGGTTTCAGGGGCTTTTGGGGCCCTTAACTTGCTCGAAAACTCTTGAAACTTTGCACACAGGTCAGAACCCACGGTCATCAGGGACGGGCTGAATCTGGTAGCCGGGCGTGGCAGGGGGGCTCGACAGCGCCCCCTTGAACGGGGTTCTAAAACTTGGTCCATATATCAAACACGCTTGCATGAATCAATTTGAAACTCGGTACACATATAGATCTCATCGGGCCGAACAACTTTCGTGCTCTAAGTTTTACGCCAGCCCAACAGGAAGTCGGCTATTTAGGGTTGTTTGGAAACGCTTGCTGTGGAATTTAATGTACTCCTCCTAGGAAATACATCGATTCGCCTCCAAACTCGGTCAGCGTGAAGTCAAGGCATTGAGGATGCTAAATTGCGGACGGATCTTTGATATCTTGAACGGTTTGGCCGTGGCGAGGAAATGAATTTATGGCGAGAAAAGAGAGACACGAAGTGTTATAACTTCTGCATACATTAACTGATCTTGATGAAACTTCAGCAGTGTGTTTGTGATAAGAGGCCGATCAGATGGATGTAACTATTGTGAGTCAAAGTTATAGCGCCACCAACTGGCAGCAGGAAGTGTGTCACTTTCAACATGCTTTTGACAAAAGTGGGGGGGTTAGTTTTACCAACAGTTACAAACATGAGTATATATATTGGTCTCACCGAGCCGGACAACTTTCTAATTAACAGTCATTAGCTCAGAGCAAAAGAAAGTCAGATATTTTGGTTTGAATGTGGATTTTTTGGATATTTCAGACTCTGAGTTTTTAGCTACTCTTCCAAACTGGCTTATTTTATTCACACCAAACTTTTTCAAAATGATGAAAATACATTAAAGATGCTAAATTGTGAACGGATATTAAACATCTCAAATGTTTTTGCTATAGTGAGGGACTGAAGTAATGTACAAAAATTAAACACTAAAAGCCTCATCTTCTAAAAATGTAATTATACACCATTTATTTCTATAAAAGTATACAAATATCACAACCAAACTCATTTTATTCTTTTTTTTTTTTTAAATTTAATAATTATTTATAAGTTTAAAAATAGTAATTGTACTATTTAGTCTCATAAAAGTCAAGTCATACATAGGGCTATACTGCCCTCTTGTGTTCAAAATCAGGTAGGCCTATTGTATTTACATAAAAATATACTAGGTATGTGACGGTGAGAAAATTTTACCACCGGTTAATCGACGTGTGACACCGCTGGGGGCTTTTGAATCGCAAACTTAAAAACGAAAGTAAAATATTTTCGTCCGCACTGACATTGATAGTGGTTGATAATAATAATAATAATTTGTTACATTTATATAGCGCTTTTTCTGAGACCTCAAAGCGCTTTACATAGATGGGGGGAATCTCCTCAACCACCACCAATGTGCAGCATCCACTTGGATGATGCGACGGCAGCCATATTGCGCCAGAACGCCCACCACACACCATCTTACTGGTGGAGAGGAGACAGTGATGAAGCCAATCAGTATATCAGTACATGGGGATGATTAGGAGGCCATGATGGATAGAGGCCAAGGGGCAAATTTGGCCAGGATGCCGGGGTTACACCCCTACTCTTTTTCGAAGGACATCCTGGGATTTTTAATGACCACAGAGAGTCAGGACCTCGGTTTAACGTCTCATCCGAAGGACGGTGCTCTTTTGGCAGTATAGGGTCCCCGTCACTAGACTGGGGCATTAGGACTCACACAGACTACAGGGTGAGCGGTTGAGCGGGCGTTTCAAATGAATTCCTATGGAAGTAGGAATAAACTGAAAAACGTTCACTCTATTCTGCTCGTTCCTTGTCGTGGATGCGCACCATGAATGCCCGTGCAGCCATGAGCATTTTAGTTTAATTTTAAAATTAGCGCCTTTCGGGGGGTGGATTGCTTGAAATTATTTTACAAAAGCACAATATTGTGTCTTATTGCGACAGTACACAAATATAAGTTAACACTTTGCAGTTTGAATGTGGTCCTGTATAATGACGTATGTTTTTATGTGTCCACTGTTCCATCGCGCCCACGCCACACACACACACACACACATGCACACACACACACACACACACACATTCCAGCATTGCAATCTTGACATCGCAGCCTGTTCATTATAGCCATATATATATATATATATATATATAAATATAGCTGCGAGCAGCGATGAAGGGCCAAAGCCGGCGGTACCGCCACCCCGGTGCCTTTAGGTAAAGGCACCGGGGTTGCGGTGCCACCGGCTTGGGCCCGTAATCGCTGCTCGCAGCTATATTTTTTATTATTATTATTTTTTTTCTACTTCTCGGGCACTTTTGGGGGCCTTAACATGCTCGAAAACTCTTCAAACTTTGCACACAGGTCAGAACCCGCGGCCATCAGGGCCGGGCTGAAGCTGGTACCCGGGCGTGGCAGGGGGGCTCAACAGCGCCCCCTTGAATGGGGTCCGAAAACTTGGTCCATATATCAAGCACGCTTGGATGAATTAATATGAAACTCGGTACACTTATAGATCTCATCGGGCCGAACAACTTCCGCGCTCTATGTTATTAGCTCCGCCCAACAGGAAGTCAGCTATTATGCGTTGTTTGAAAAACGCATGCTGTGGAATTTAATGTACTCCTCCTACAGAATTCATCCGATCCCCACCAAACTCGGTCAACGTGAAGTCAAGACATTGAAGATGCTAAATTGCGGACGGATTTTTGATATCTTGAACGGTTTGGCCGTGGCGAGGAAACGAATTTATGGCGAGAAAAGAGAAACAGGAAGTGTGTTATAACTTCTGCATACATTAACTGATCTTGATAAAACTTCAGCAGTGTGTTCGTTTTCAGAGGCCGATCACATTGATGTGACTATTGTGAGTCAAAGTTATAGCGCCACCAACTGGCAGCAGGAAGTGTGTCACTTTCAAAATTCTTTGAAGTCACCCTCTTATGTTTACCCGATTTGCTTCAAACTTTATGTGTATAATGTAGACACACGGCAGATGTAGACCTGTGAAAGGATTATTGATATCTTAGATACTGTTGCCGTGGCAACGCATCAAACTTTAATATTCTTTTCGGATGCGTTAGAGACTCTTAGCATGCATGAAATTGGATGAAACTCGACAGATACATCCCATTTATTAGCCAGTAGACATGTGAAAAGTTTCAGAAACGGGCGTGCCAGGGGGGCTCAACAGCGCCCCCTTGAACGGGGTCTGAAAACTTGGTCCATATATCAAACACGCTTGCATGAATTAATATGAAACTCGGTACACATATAGATCTCATCGGGCCGAACAACTTTCCCTCTGTCAAGTTTCACGCCAGCCCAACAGGAAGTCAGCTATTATGGGTTGTTTGGAAAACGCTTGCTGTGGAATGTGAAATACTCCTCCTAGAAAATTCATCCCATCCCCACCAAACTTGGTGTGCATGAAGTCAAGACATTGAGGATGCTAAATTGCGGACAGATTTTTGATATCTCGAACGGTTTGGCCGTGGCGAGGAAACAAATTTATGGCGAGAAAAGAGAGACACGAAGTGTTATAACTTCTGCAGACATTAACTGATCTTGATGAAACTTCAGCAGTGTGTTCGTGGTAAGAGGCCGGTCAGATGGATGCAACTATTGTGAGTCAAAGTTATAGCGCCACCAACTGGCAACAGGAACTGTGTCACTTTCAAAATGCTTTTGACAAAATGGGGGGGTTAGTTTTAAGTACAGTAAAAAAAAAATAGTTTTTATATTGTTCTCATCAAGCCGGACAACTTTCTAATTTACATTCATTAGCTCCGGCCATCAGGAAGTCAGATATTTTGGTCTGAATGTGGATTTTTTTTGCAAAATCAGCCTCTGAATTTTTAGCCACTCCTCTTACACTATTTATTTTATTCCCACCAGACTTTTTCAACGTGATGAAAATACATTAAATATGCTAAATTGTGAAAGAATAATAAATATCTCAAACGGTTTTGCTATGGCGAGGGATTAAAATAATGTCCAAAAAGGAAACACTAAAAGCCTAAAATCTTCTAAAAATGTAATTATATACCATTTATTTCTATATAAAAGTATACAAATATCACAACTAAACCCATTTTATCCTGTTTTTAAAAAGAATTTTATTCTAATTTTATTCTAAAATTAAAAACAGTAAATTAAAAAAAAACAAAAAACAAGTCATACATAGGGCTATACTGCCCTCTTGTGTCCAAAAGCACATCAAAATAGTATATAAAACTTTTTACCAGGTAGGCCAATATTCTATTTAAAGATACATTTATTAGGTATGTGTCTGAGGATATTTTCCCACCGGTTATTCGACGTGTGACACAAGCGGGTGCTTTTAAATTGCTAATATAAAAGTGAAAGAAAAATACAGACTTCCACACTGACATTGATAATGTTGCACACACAAATCACACACACGTTGGAAAGAATGATGCTTTTAAACAACACTAAACCGCCATTAGGTGTCGCCAGGCATCCATCTTAATAAGCGAGTCATTGATTCAGTCGTTCAAACGATTCGTTCGAATGAGTCGATCATGATTAAGACAGATGTTTATGGATTGATCATTCAAACTTTGAGTCAACCGATTCCTTAAAAATGCTGAATCGTTCAGTTATGAGAAAACACGTGATGCGTGATGGTTCTGCTGTGATCTTTAACTATTTTCGCTGCTGAAACAGAACAAAAACAGTCAATACTGCATCTAAAATGTAAGTGACTTAATTGTAACTGTTTATTAACCTGTTGTATGAAATCTAGGGGTGGGAGAAAAAATTGATTCTTAGATGCATCGCGATGCGGACGTGGACGATTCTGAATCAATTCACAAATGTCAAAAAATCGATTCTCTAAAAAAATATTTTTCTAATAACGTAATATTGACGGAACGCAAAAGGCGGAACTCTTAAGCGGACGTGCGTGCAGTCTGTGGCGCGCACATAACAGAGAAGTTTCTTCTGCTCACCAAGGCTGCATTTATTTGATTAAAAATACAAACAAAAACAGTAATATTGTAAAATATTATTCCAATTTAAAACAGCTGCTTTCTATTTTAATATATTTTAAACTGTTATTTATTCCTGTGATCAAAGCGGAGTCACTGTCACATGATCCTTCAGAAATTATTCTAATATGATGATTGATGCTCAAGAAACATTCATTATTATTTTAAATGTCGAAAACAGTTGTGTACAGTCTTTGATGAATAGAAAGTTCAAAAGAACAGCATTTATCTGAAATCTAAAGCTTTTGTAACATAACACTACCGCTCAAAAGTTTGGGGTTAGTAATAATTTAAATTTTATTTTTGGGGGAAAGAAATAAAATAAATCAATACTTTTATTTATGAAGGATGAGTTAAACTGATCAACAGTTACAGTAAAGATATTTATAATGTTAAAAAAATTATATTTGAAATAAATGCTGTTCTTTTGAACTTTACATTCATCAAAGCATTTTGATAAAAAAAATCTGTACACAACTGTTTTCAACATTGAAAATAATAATGAATATTTATTGAGCATCAATCATCATATTAGAATGATTTCTGAAGGATCATGTGACACTGAAGACTGGAGTAATGATGCTGAAAACTCAACTTTGATCACAGAAATTAATTACTATGTAAAATATTTTAAAATTGAAAATAGCTGTTTTAAATTGGAATAATATTTCACAATATTACAGTTTTTGTTTGTATTTTTAATCAAATAAATGCAGCCTTGGTAAGCAGAAGAGACTTCTCCTAAAAACATTAAAAATCTTACTGACCCCAAACTTTTGAACGGTAATATATATATATATATATATATATATATATATATATATATATATATATATATATATATACATAAATATAGCTGCGAGCAGCGATGGAGGGCCAAAGCCGGCGGTACCGCCAACCCGGTGCCTTTAGGTAACTAAAGGCACCGGGGTTGCGGTGCCACCGGCTTGGGCCCGTAATCGCTGCTCGCAGCTATATTTATTATTATTATTATTATTATTATTATTTTTCTGTCAAACTTTCGGGCACTTTTGAAACCCTTAACGTGCTCGAAAACTCTTGAAACTTTGCACACAGGTCAGAACCCGCGGCCATCAGGGCCGGGCTGAAGCTGGTACCCGGGCGTGGCAGGGGGGCTCAACAGCGCCCCCTTGAGCGGGGTCCGAAAACTTGGTCCATAAATCAGACACGCTTGCATGTAATAATATGAAACTCGGTACATATATAGATCTCATCGGGCTGAACAACTTTCGTACTTTTACTTTTTACGCCAGCCCAACAGGAAGTCAGCTATTAAGGGTTGTTTGGAAACGCATGGTCTGGTATTTGAAACACTTCTCCTAGGGAATTCACCCGATCGCCACCAAACTCGGTGTGCATGAAGTCAAGGCATTGAGGATGAAAAATTGCCAGGGGATTTTTGATATCTCGAACGGTTTGGCCGTGGCGAGGAAACGAATTTATGGCGAATAATGGAAACAGGAAGTGTGTTATAACTTCTGCATACATTAACTGATCTTGATGAAACTTCAGCAGTGTGTTCGTTGTAAGAGGCCGATCACATGGATGTGACTATTGTGAGTCAAAGTTATA
>NC_139974.1:19380602-19413102 GCF_963993115.1 Abramis brama
TGAACGGGGTTCTAAAACTTGATCCATATATCAAACACGCTCGCATGAATTAATATGAAACTCGGTACACATATAGATCTCATCGGGCCGAACAACTTTACCCCGGTCAAGTTTTTACGCCAGCCCAACAGGAAGTCGGCTATTATGGGTTGTTTGGAAAACGCTTGCTGTGGAATGTGAAATACTCCTCCTAGAAAATTCACCGTGCCCCCTTCAAACTCGGTGTGGATGTAGTCAAGACATTGAGGATGCTAAATTGCGGACGGATTTTTGATATCTCGAACGGTTTGGCTGTGGCGAGGAATCGAATTTATGGCGAGAAAAGAGAAACACGGAAGTGGAATAACTTCTGCATACATTAACTGATCTTGATGAAACTTCAGCAGTGTGTTCGTGGTAAGAGGCTGATCAGATGGATGTAGCTATTGTGAGTCAAAGTTATAGCGCCACCAACTGGCAGCAGGAAGTGTGTCACTTTCAACATGCTTTTGACAAAAGTGGGGGGGTTAGTTTTAACTACAGTAAAGAAAAAATAGTTTGTATATTGTTCTCATCAAGCCGGACAACTTTCTAATTTACATTCAATAGCTCTGGCCATCAGGAAGTCAGATATTTTGGTCTGAATGTGGATTTTTTTGCAAAATCAGCCTCTGAATTTTTAGCCACTCCTCTTAAACTATTTATTTTATTCGTACCAAACTTTTTCAACATGATGAAACTACATTAAATATGCTAAATTGTGAATGGATAATAAATATCTCAAACGGTTTTGCTATGGCGAGGGATTAAATAATGTCCAAAAAGGAAACACTAAAAATCTTCTAAAAATGTAATTATATACCATTTATTTCTATATAAAAGTATACAAATATCACAACTAAACCCATTTTATTCTGTTTTTGCAATTCAAGAAGAATGAAAAAGTTAAAACAGGCTATTTAGTGCTATTTGGTTCAACAAAAAAGCAAACATAGGGCTATACTGCCCTCTTGTGTCCAAAAGGACATCAAAATAGTATATAAAACTTTTTACCAGGTAGGCCAATATTGTATTTAAATATACATGTATTAGGTATGTGTCTGAGGATATTTTCCCACCGGTTAATCGACGTGTGACACTATGGGTGCTTTTAAATCGCTAATATAATAGTGTAAGAAAAATAATGATAATGTTGCACACACAAATCACACACATGTGGGAAAGAATGATGCTTTTAAACAACACTATTAGGTGTCGCCAGGCATCCATCTTAATAAGCGAGTCATTGATTCATTCGTTCAAACGATTCGTTCGAATGAGTCGATCATGATTAAGACAGATGTTTATGGATTGATCATTCAATCTTTGAGTCAACCGATTCGTTAAAAATGCTGAATCGTTCAGTTATGAGAAAACACGTGATGCGTGATGGTTCTGCCGTGATCTTTGTTTAACTATTTTCGCTGCTGAAACAGAACAAAAACAGTCAACATTGCATCTAAAATGTAAGTGACTTAATTGTAACTGTTTATTAACCTGTTGTATGAAATCTAGGGGTGGGAGAAAAAATGTATTCTTAGATGCATCGCGATGCGGACGTGGACGATTCTGAATCGATTCACAAATGTCAAAAAATCGATTCTCTAAAAAAATATTTTTCTAATAACGTAATATTGACGGAAGGCAAAAGGCGGAACTCTAAGCGGACGTGCGTGCAGTCTGTGGCGCGCACATAACAGAGAAGTTTCTTCTGCTCACCAAGGCTGCATTTATTTGATTAAAAATACAAACAAAAACAGTAATATTGTAAAATATTATTCCAATTTAAAACAGCTGCTTTCTATTTTAATATATTTTAAACTGTTATTTATTCCTGTGATCAAAGCTGAGTTTTCAGCATCATTACTCCAGTCGTCACTGTCACATGATCCTTCAGAAATTATTCTAATATGATGATTGATACTCAAGAAACATTCATTATTATTTTAAATGTCGAAAACAGTTGTGTACAGTCTTTGATGAATAGAAAGTTCAAAAGAACAGCATTTATCTGAAATCTAAAGCTTTTGTAACGTTAAACACTACCGCTCAAAAGTTTTGGGTTAGTAATAATTAAAATTTTATTTTTTGGGGAAATAAATAAAATAAATCAGTACTTTTATTTATGAAGGATGAGTTAAACTGATCAACAGTTACAGTAAAGACATTTATAATGTTAAAAATATATATATTTGAAATATATGCTGTTCTTTTGAACTTTACATTCATCAAAGCATTTTGAAAAAAAAAAAAATCTGTACACAACTGTTTTCAACATTGAAAATAATAAAGAATATTTATTGAGCATCAATCATCATATTAGTATGATTTCTGAAGGATCATGTGACACTGAAGACTGGAGTAATGATGCTGAAAACTCAATTTTGATCACAGAAATGAATTACTATGTAAAATATTTAAAAATTGAAAACAGCTGTTTTAAATTGGAATAATATTTCACAATATTACTGTTTTTGTTTGTATTTTTAATCAATAAATGCAGCCTTGGTGAGCAGAAGAGACTTCTCCTAAAAACATTAAAAATCTTACTGACCCCAAACTTTTGAACAATAATATATATATATATATATATATATATATATATATATATACATATATATGTATGTGTGTGTATGTATGTATGTATATATATATATAAATATAGCTGCGAGCAGCGATGGAGGGCCAAAGCCGGCGGTACCGCCACCCCGGTGCCTTTAGGTAACTAAAGGCACCGGGGTTGCGGTGCCACCGGCTTGGGCCCGTAATCGCTGCTCGCAGCTATATTTAGGGCCCAAGCCCTGAAAGGGCGAAGGCCCTATTGTTTTCGGTAGGATTATTATTATTATTATTATTATTATTATTATTATTTTGTCAACCTTTCGGGCACTTTTGGGGCCCTTAACATGCTCGAAAACTCTTGAAATTTTGCACACACGTCAGAACCCGCGGCCATCAGGGCCGGACTGAAGCTGGTACCCGGGCGTGGCAGGGGGGCTCGACAGCGCCCCCTGGAACGGGATCCAAACACGTGTCCATAAATCAAACACGCTTGCATGTAATAATATGAAACTCGGTACACATATAGATCTCATTGGGCCGAACAACTTTCGTGCTCTAAGTTTTACGCCAGCCAAACAGGAAGTTGGCTATTTAGCGTTGTTTGGAAACGCATGCTGTGGAATTTAATGTACTCCTCCTAGGGAATTCATCGATTCGCCTCCAAACTCGGTGTGCATGAAGTCAAGACATTGAGGATGCTAAATTGCGGACGGATTTTTGATATCTCGAACGGTTTGGCCGTGGCGAGGAAACAAATTTATGGCGAAAAAATGAAACAGGAAGTGTGTTATAACTTCTGCATACATTAACTGATCTTGATGAAACTTCAGCAGTGTGTTCGTTGTAAGAGGCCGATCACATGGATGTGACTATTGTGAGTCAAAGTTATAGCGCCACCAACAGGCAGCAGGAAGTACATCACTTTCAAAATGCTTTGAAATCAGTGTCTTATTTTTACCCGATTTGCTTCAAACTTTATGCGTACAATGTAGACACACGGCAGATGTAAACCTGTGAAAGGATTATTGATATCTTAGATACTGTTGCCGTGGCAACGCATCAAACTTTAATATTATTTTTTGATGCTTTTGAGACTCTTAACATACTTGAAATTGCATGAAACTCAACAGACACATCACATTTATTAGCCCGTAGACATGTGCAAAGTTTCAGAAACGGGCGTGGTGGAATGGCTCAGTAGCGCCACCTTTAGTAAAAAATGGGGGCTTAGTTTTTCCTAGAATCACAAAACTTGGTATGTGTATTGTTCTCATCAAGACGGACAACTTTCTAATTTACATGAACCATCTCCGACCAACAGGAAGAGAGATATTTTGGTTTGAATGTGGATTTTCTGAAGAATTTTCTCTCCCTCTCTCTGTGTCTGTGTGTGTGTGAGGGGAGGGGGGGATTTGACTATTGCTTTTATATTGTTAATCAAGGTTTCAGGGGCTTTTGGGGTCCTTAACGTGCTCAAAAACTCTTGAAACTTTGCACACAGGTCAGAACCCATGGCCATCAGGGCCGGGCTGAAGCTGGTACCCGGGCGTGGCTGGGGGGCTCAACAGCGCCCCCTTGAACGGGGTTCTAAAACTTGATCCATATATCAAACACGCTTGCATGAATTAATATGAAACTCGGTACACATATAGATCTCATCGGGCCGAACAACTTTACCCCGGTCAAGTTTTACGCCAGCCCAACAGGAAGTCGGCTATTATGGGTTGTTTGGAAAACGCTTGCTGTGGAATGTGAAATACTCCTCCTAGAAAATTCACCGTGTCCCCTTCAAACTCGGTGTGCATGTAGTCAAGACTTTGAGGATGCTAAATTGCGGACGGATTTTTGATATCTCGAACGGTTTGGCTGTGGCGAGGAATCGAATTTATGGCGAGAAAAGAGAAACACGGAAGTGGAATAACTTCTGCATACATTAACTGATCTTGATGAAACTTCAGCAGTGTGTTCGTGGTAAGAGGCCGATCAGATGGATGTAGCTATTGTGAGTCAAAGTTATAGCGCCACCAACTGGCAGCAGGAAGTGTGTCACTTTCAACATGCTTTTGACAAAAGTGGGGGGGTTAGTTTTAACTACAGTAAAGAAAAAACAGTTTGTATATTGTTCTCATCAAGCCGGACAACTTTCTAATTTACATTCAATAGCTCTGGCCATCAGGAAGTCAGATATTTTGGTCTGAATGTGAATTTTTTTGCAAAATCAGCCTCTGAATTTTTAGCCACTCCTCTTAAACTATTTATTTTATTCGTACCAAACTTTTTCAACATGATGAAACTACATTAAATATGCTAAATTGTGAATGGATAATAAATATCTCAAATGGTTTTGCTATGGCGAGGGATTAAAGTAATGTCCAAAAAGGAAACACTAAAAATCTTCTAAAAATGTAATTATATACCATTTATTTCTATATAAAAGAATACAAATATCACAACTAAACCCATTTTATTCTGTTTTTGCAATTCAAGAAGAATGAAAAAGTTAAAACAGGCTATTTAGTGCTATTTGGTTCAACAAAAAAGCAAACATAGGGCTATACTGCCCTCTTGTGTCCAAAAGGACATCAAAATAGTATATAAAACTTTTTACCAGGTAGGCCAATATTGTATTTAAATATACATTTATTAGGTATGTGTCTGAGGATATTTTCCCACCGGTTAATCGACGTGTGACACGAGTGGGTGCTTTTAAATCGCTAATATAATAGTGAAAGAAAAATAATGATAATGTTGCACACACAAATCACACACATGTGGGAAAGAATGATGCTTTTAAACAACACTAAACCGCCATTAGGTGTCGCCAGGCATCCATCTTAATAAGCGAGTCATTGATTCATTCGTTCAAACGATTCGTTCGAATGAGTTGATCATGATTAAGACAGATGTTTATGGATTGATCATTCAATCTTTGAGTCAACCGATTCGTTAAAAATGCTGAATCGTTCAGTTATGAGAAAACACGTGATGGTTCTGCCGTGATCTTTGTTTAACTATTTTCGCTGCTGAAACAGAACAAAAACAGTCAACATTGAATCTAAAATGTAAGTGACTTAATTGTAACTGTTTATTAACCTGTTGTATGAAATCTAGGGGTGGGAGAAAAAATGTATTCTTAGATGCATCGCGATGCGGACGTGGACGATTCTGAATCGATTCACAAATGTCAAAAAATCGATTCTCTAAAAAAATATTTTTCTAATAACGTAATATTGACGGAAGGCAAAAGGCGGAACTCTAAGCGGACGTGCGTGCAGTCTGTGGCGCGCACATAACAGAGAAGTTTCTTCTGCTCACCAAGGCTGCATTTATTTGATTAAAAATACAAACAAAAACAGTAATATTGTAAAATATTATTCCAATTTAAAACGGCTGCTTTCTATTTTAATATATTTTAAACTGTTATTTATTCCTGTGATCAAAGCTGAGTTTTCAGCATCATTACTCCAGTCGTCACTGTCACATGATCCTTCAGAAATTATTCTAATATGATGATTGATACTCAAGAAACATTCATTATTATTTTAAATGTCGAAAACAGTTGTGTACAGTCTTTGATGAATAGAAAGTTCAAAAGAACAGCATTTATCTGAAATCTAAAGCTTTTGTAACGTTAAACACTACCGCTCAAAAGTTTTGGGTTAGTAATAATTACAATTTTATTTTTGGGGGAAATAAATAAAATAAATCAGTACTTTTATTTATGAAGGATGAGTTAAACTGATCAACAGTTACAGTAAAGACATTTATAATGTTAAAAATATATATATTTGAAATATATGCTGTTCTTTTGAACTTAACATTCATCAAAGCATTTTGAAAAAAAAAATCTGTACACAACTGTTTTCAACATTGAAAATAATAATGAATATTTATTGAGCATCAATCATCATATTAGTATGATTTCTGAAGGATCATGTGACACTGAAGACTGGAGTAATGATGCTGAAAACTCAACTTTGATCACAGAAATGAATTACTATGTAAAATATTTAAAAATTGAAAACAGCTGTTTTAAATTGGAATAATATTTCACAATATTACTGTTTTTGTTTGTATTTTTAATCAATAAATGCAGCCTTGGTGAGCAGAAGAGACTTCTCCTAAAAACATTAAAAATCTTACTGACCCCAAACTTTTGAACAATAATATATATATATATATATATATATATATATATATATACATATATATGTATGTGTGTGTATGTATGTATGTATATATATATATATATATATATATATATATATATATAAATATAGCTGCGAGCAGCGATGGAGGGCCCAAGCCGGCGGTACCGCCACCCCGGTGCCTTTAGGTAACTAAAGGCACCGGGGTTGCGGTGCCACCGGCTTGGGCCCGTAATCGCTGCTCGCAGCTATATTTATTATTATTATTATTATTATTTTGTCAACCTTTCGGCCACTTTTGGGGCCCTTAACATGCTCGAAAACTCTTGAAATTTTGCACACAGGTCAGAACCCGCGGCCATCAGGGCCGGACTGAAGCTGGTACCCGGGCGTGGCAGGGGGGCTCGACAGCGCCCCCTGGAACGGGATCCGAACACTTGTCCATAAATCAGACACGCTTGCATGTAATAATATGAAACTCAATACACATATAGATCTCATCGGGCCGAACAACTTTCGTGCTCTAAGTTTTACGCCAGCCCAACAGGAAGTCGGCTATTTAGGGTTGTTTGGAAACGCATGCTGTGGAATTTAATGTACTCCTCCTAGGGAATTCATCGATTCGCCTCCAAACTCGGTGTGCATGAAGTCAAGACATTGAGGATGCTAAATTGCGGACGGATTTTTGATATCTCGAACGGTTTGGCCGTGGCGAGGAAACGAATTTATGGCGAAAAAATGAAACAGGAAGTGTGTTATAACTTCTGCATACATTAACTGATCTTGATGAAACTTCAGCAGTGTGTTCGTTGTAAGAGGCCGATCGCACAGATGTGACTATTGTGAGTCAAAGTTATAGCGCCACCAACAGGCAGCAGGAAGTACATCACTATTAAAATGCTTTGAAATCACTGTCTTATTTTTACCAGATTTGCTTCAAACTTTATGTGTACAATGTAGACACACGGCAGATGTAAACCTGTGAAAGGATTATTGATATCTTAGATACTGTTGCCGTGGCAACGCATCAAACTTTAATATTCTTTTTTTATGCTTTTGAGACTCTTAACATACTTGAAATTGCATGAAACTCGACAGACACATCACATTTATTATCCAGTAGACATGTGCAAAGTTTCAGAAACGGGCGTGGTGAGGGGCTCAGTAGCGCCACCTTTAGTCATAAGTGGGGGGGTTAGTTTTATCAACAGCAACAAAACTTGGTATGTGTATTGTTCTCATCAAGACGGACAACTTTCTAATTTACATGAACCATCTCCGACCAACAGGAAGAGAGATATTTTGGTTTGAATGTGGATTTTCTGAAGAATTTTCTCTCCCTCTCTCTGTGTCTGTGTGTGTGTGTGAGGGGAGGGGGGGATTTGACTATTGCTTTTATATTGTTAATCAAGGTTTCAGGGGCTTTTGGGGTCCTTAACGTGCTCAAAAACTCTTGAAACTTTGCACACAGGTCAGAACCCACGGCCATCAGGGCCGGGCTGAAGCTGGTACCCGGGCATGGCAGGGGGGCTCAACAGCACCCCCTTGAACGGGGTTCTAAAACTTGATCCATATATCAAACACGCTCGCATGAATTAATATGAAACTCGGTACACATATAGATCTCATCGGGCCGAACAACTTTACCCCAGTCAAGTTTTACGCCAGCCCAACAGGAAGTCGGCTATTATGGGTTGTTTGGAAAACGCTTGCTGTGGAATGTGAAATACTCCTCCTAGAAAATTCACCGTGTCCCCTTCAAACTCGGTGTGCATGTAGTCAAGACTTTGAGGATGCTAAATTGCGGACAGATTTTTGATATCTCGAACGGTTTGGCTGTGGCGAGGAATCGAATTTATGGCGAGAAAAGAGAAACACGGAAGTGGAATAACTTCTGCATACATTAACTGATCTTGATGAAACTTCAGCAGTGTGTTCGTGGTAAGAGGCCGATCAGATGGATGTAGCTATTGTGAGTCAAAGTTATAGCGCCACCAACTGGCAGCAGGAAGTGTGTCACTTTCAACATGCTTTTGACAAAAGTGGGGGGGTTAGTTTTAACTACAGTAAAGCAAAAATAGTTTGTATATTGTTCTCATCAAGCCGGACAACTTTCTAATTTACATTCAATAGCTCTGGCCATCAGGAAGTCAGATATTTTGGTCTGAATGTGATTTTTTTTGCAAAATCAGCCTCTGAATTTTTAGCCACTCCTCTTAAACTATTTATTTTATTCGTACCAAACTTTTTCAACATGATGAAACTACATTAAATATGCTAAATTGTGAATGGATAATAAATATCTCAAACGGTTTTGCTATGGCGAGGGATTAAATAATGTCCAAAAAGGAAACACTAAAAATCTTCTAAAAATGTAATTATATACCATTTATTTCTATATAAAAGTATACAAATATCACAACTAAACCCATTTTATTCTGTTTTTGCAATTCAAGAAGAATGAAAAAGTTAAAACAGGCTATTTAGTGCTATTTGGTTCAACAAAAAAAGCAAACATAGGGCTATACTGCCCTCTTGTGTCCAAAAGGACATCAAAATAGTATATAAAACTTTTTACCAGGTAGGCCAATATTGTATTTAAATATACATGTATTAGGTATGTGTCTGAGGATATTTTCCCACCGGTTAATCGACGTGTGACACGAGTGGGTGCTTTTAAATCGCTAATATAATAGTGTAAGAAAAATAATGATAATGTTGCACACACAAATCACACACATGTGGGAAAGAATGATGCTTTGAAACAACACTAAACCGCCATTAGGTGTCGCCAGGCATCCATCTTAATAAGCGAGTCATTGATTAATTCGTTCAAACGATTTGTTCGAATGAGTCGATCATGATTAAGACAGATGTTTATGGATTGATCATTCAATCTTTGAGTCAACCGATTCGTTAAAAATGCTGAATCGTTCAGTTATGAGAAAACACGTGATGCGTGATGGTTCTGCCGTGATCTTTGTTTAACTATTTTCGCTGCTGAAACAGAACAAAAACAGTCAACATTGCATCTAAAATGTAAGTGACTTAATTGTAACTGTTTATTAACCTGTTGTATGAAATCTAGGGGTGGGAGAAAAAATTTATTCTTAGATGCATCGCGATGCGGACGTGGACGATTATGAATCGATTCACAAATGTCAAAAAATCGATTCTCTAAAAAAATATTTTTCTAATAACGTAATATTGACGGAAGGCAAAAGGCGGAACTCTAAGCGGACGTGCGTGCAGTCTGTGGCCCGCACATAACAGAGAAGTTTCTTCTGCTCACCGAGGCTGCATTTATTTGATTAAAAATACAAACAAAAACAGTAATATTGTAAAATATTATTCCAATTTAAAACAGCTGCTTTCTATTTTAATATATTTTAAACTGTTATTTATTCCTGTGATAAAAGCTGAGTTTTCAGCATCATTACTCCAGTCGTCACTGTCACATGATCCTTCAGAAATTATTCTAATATGATAATTGATACTCAAGAAACATTCATTATTATTTTAAATGTCGAAAACAGTTGTGTACAGTCTTTGATGAATAGAAAGTTCAAAAGAACAGCATTTATCTGAAATCTAAAGCTTTTGTAACGTTAAACACTACCGCTCAAAAGTTTTGGGTTAGTAATAATTAAAATTTTATTTTTTGGGGAAATAAATAAAATAAATCAGTACTTTTATTTATGAAGGATGAGTTAAACTGATCAAAAGTTACAGTAAAGACATTTATAATGTTAAAAAATATATATATTTGAAATATATGCTGTTCTTTTGAACTTTACATTCATCAAAGCATTTTGAAAAAAAAAATCTGTACACAACTGTTTTCAACATTGAAAATAATAATGAATATTTATTGAGCATCAATCATCATATTAGTATGATTTCTGAAGGATCATGTGACACTGAAGACTGGAGTAATGATGCTGAAAACTCAACTTTGATCACAGAAATGAATTACTATGTAAAATATTTAAAAATTGAAAACAGCTGTTTTAAATTGGAATAATATTTCACAATATTACTGTTTTTGTTTGTATTTTTAATCAATAAATGCAGCCTTGGTGAGCACAAGAGACTTCTCCTAAAAACATTAAAAATCTTACTGACCCCAAACTTTTGAACAATAATATATATATATATATATATATGTATATATATATATATATATATATATATATATATATATATATATATATATATATATATATGTGTGTGTGTGTGTGTGTGTGTGTGTGTATGTATGTATGTATGTATGTATGTATATATATATATATATATATATATATATATATATATATATATATATATAAATATAGCTGCGAGCAGCGATGGAGGGCCAAAGCCGGCGGTACCGCCACCCCGGTGCCTTTAGGTAACTAAAGGCACCGGGGTTGCGGTGCCACCGGCTTGGGCCCGTAATCGCTGCTCGCAGCTATATTTATATTTATTATTATTATTATTATTATTCTTCTCCGCATTAAATTGCATTTTTGAGGGCCTAAACATGCTCGAAAACTCACGAAACTTTGCACACGCGTCAGAACTGGCGAAAATTTACATCTGATATAGGTTTCAGAATTGGACAGGGCAAAATGGCTCGATAGCGCCACCTATAAAAGTTCAACGGAGTGCGCCTCCCGCAACGTTCCACGTATGTGCACGAAATTCGGTACATACATGTAATGACCTAATACCTACCAAAAAGTCTCTTGGAGCGTAGCCCTAAACACAACAGGAAGTCAGCCATTTTGAACTTCCTCTCAGATTTTTGTGCAGTTTTTGCCATTTTCAGGCCTCATACTTTAACGAACTCCTCCTACAGTTTTAATCTGATCATCTTCAAATTTGGTGAGTGTAATCTTAAGGCCTTTGCGACGTTAAATTGCGAAGATCTTGAGTTTTCGTCGAAGGGCGGGTCCTCGGCGGCCTGACAAATTTCGATGTTTCGCCATGAAACAGGAAGTTGCTGTAACTCAGGCATGGAATGTCCAATCTGCCCCAAACTTCACACGTTTGATAAGAGTTCTGTCCTGAACACATGACCATGCTCATATTCAGTTATAGTCATAGCGCCACCTGCTGGCAACAGGAAGTGACATGTTTAACACTGTTATGGACTCCTAATAACATATAAAAAAGTGCCAGCAAGTGCTAAACATGCTAACAACATACTAGAAGCATGCTAAAACATGCTAGCAAACTCTTAGCTAAGTGCTAAAGCATGCTATTATTGCAATTAAATAGGAATTTGCTGTAACTCAGGCATGGAATGTCCAATCTGCCCCAAACTTCACACTTTTGATAAGCGTTCTGTCCTGAACACATCTACATGAGAATATTCAGTTATAGTAATAGCGCCACCTACTGGTAACAGGAAGTGTCATGTTTAACACGTTGATGCCATTCTAGCAACATGTTAAAAATGCCATTGACTTCTAAACATGCTAGAAACATGTTAAAACATGCTAGCAATACTTAGCTAAGTGCTAAAGCATGCTAATTCAATGAAACAGGATGTTGTTGTTACTCAAGAAGGCAATGTCCAATCTGCGCCAAACTTCACACTTTTAATAAACATTCTGTCCTGAACACATGACCATGCTCATATTCAATTACAGTCATAGTGCCACCTGCTGGCAACAGGAAGTGACATGTTAAACACTGTTGTGGACATATAAAAACATATAAAAAAGTGCCAGCAAGTGCTAAACATGCTAACAACATACTAGAAACATGCTAAAACATGCTAGCAAACACTTAGCTAAGTGCTAAAGCATGCTATTGCTGCAATTTAATAGGAATTTGCTGTAACACAGGCATGGAATGTCCAATCTGCCCCAAACTTCACACGTTTGATAAGAGTCATGGCCTGAACACATCTACATGAGAATATTCAGTTATAGTAATAGCGCCACCTGCTGTCAACAGGAAGTGACATGTTTAACAGTGTTGTGGTCTCCTAATAACATATAAAAAAGAGCCAGCAAGTGCTAAACAGGTTATCAACATACTAGAAACATGCTAGCAAACACTTAGCTAAGTGCTAAAGCATGTTATTACTGCAATTAAATAGGAATTTGCTGTAACTCAGGCACGGAATGTCCAATCTGCCCCAAACTTCACACGTTTGATAAGAATCATGGCCTGAACACATGTCTATGCTCAAATTCAGTTACAGTAATAGCGCCACCTACTGGCAACAGGAAGTGACATGTTTAACACGTTGATGCCGTTCTAGCAACATGTTAAAAATGCCATTGAGTTCTAAACATGCTAGAAACATGTTAAAACATGCTAGCAATACTTAGCTAAGTGCTAAAGCATGCTAATTCAATGAAACAGGACTTTGTTGTTACTCAAGAAGGCAATGTACAATCTACCCCAAACTTCACATGTTTGATAAGAGTTATCTCTTGAACACATGTCCATGCTCATATTTAGTTATAGTCATAGCGCCACCTGCTGGCAACAGGAAGTGACGTTTAACACTGTTCTTGACTCCTAATAACATATAAAAAAATGCCAGTAGGTGCTAAACATCCTACCAACATACTAGAGACATGCTAAAACATACTAGCAAACACTTAGCTAAGTGCTAAAGAATGATATTACTGCAATTAAATATGAATTTGCTGTAACTCAGGCATGGAATGTCCAATCTGCCCCAAACTTCACACTTTTGATAAGAATCATGGCCTGAACACATCTACATGAGAATGTTCAGTTATAGTAATAGCGCCACCTACTGGCAACAGGAAGTGACATGTTTAACACGTTGATGCCGTTCTAGCAACATGTTAAAAATGCCATTGAGTTCTAAACATGCTAGAAACATGTTAAAACATGCTAACAATGCTTAGCTAAGTGCTAAAGAATGCTAATTCAATGAAACATGACTTTGTTGTTACTCAAGAAGGCAATGTCCAATTTGCACCAAACTTCACACGTTTGATAAGAGTTCTGTCCTGAACACACATCCATGCTCATATTCAGTTATAGTCATAACGCCACCTACTGGCAACAGAAACTGACATGGTTAACACAGTAATGCAGTACTAACCACATAATTATTGTGTACTAAGCATGCTAGAAACAGACTAAACATGCTAGCAACACTTAGCTGAGTCATGAAGCATGCTATTATCACCATTATACAAAACATTTTGTAACTGACTTTGACATACTCTTACTATATATACCTCCTTAAATGTACATTTCCCAACCATGCTCTGTCTTCCTAAAGCCACCGAGTGTTGATGGCACGGGTGCGAGGGCCCTTTCATCGCTGCTTGCAGCTTTAATTATTATTAAGCTTTAATTATTATTATTATTATTATTATTATTCTTCTCCGCATTGAATTGCATTTTTGAGGGCCTAAACATGCTCGAAAACTCACGAAACTTTGCACACACGTCAGAACTGGCGAAAATTTACATCTGATATAGGTTTCAGAATTGGACGGGGCAAAATGGCTCGATAGCGCCACCTATAAAAGTTCAACGGAGTGCGCCTCCCGCATCGTTCCACGTACGTGCACGAAATTCGGTACATACATGTAATTACCTAATACCTACAAAAAAGTCTCTTGGAGCGTAGCCCTAAACACAACAGGAAGTCAGCCATTTTGAACTTCCTCTCAGATTTTTGTGCAGTTTTTGCCATTTTCAGGCCTCGTACTTTAACGAACTCCTCCTACAGTTTTAATCTGATCATCTTCAAATTTGGTGAGTGTAATCTTCAGGCCTTTGCGACGTTAAATTGCGAAGATCTTGAGTTTTCGTCGAAGTGCGGGTCCTCGGCGGCCTGACAAATTTCGATGTTTCGCCATGAAACAGGAAGTTGCTGTAACTCAGGCATGGAATGTCCAATCTGCCCCAAACTTCACACTTTTGATAAGAGTTCTGTCCTGAACACATGACCATGCTCATATTCAGTTATAGTCATAGCGCCACCTGCTGGCAACAGGAAGTGACATGTTTAACACTGTTATGGACTCCTAATAACATATAAAAAAGTGCCAGCAAGTGCTAAACATGCTAACAACATACTAGAAGCATGCTAAAACATGCTAGCAAACTCTTAGCTAAGTGCTAAAGCATGCTATTATTGCAATTAAATAGGAATTTGCTGTAACTCAGGCATGGAATGTCCAATCTGCCCCAAACTTCACACTTTTGATAAGCGTTCTGTCCTGAACACATCTACATGAGAATATTCAGTTATAGTAATAGCGCCACCTACTGGTAACAGGAAGTGTCATGTTTAACACGTTGATGCCATTCTAGCAACATGTTAAAAATGCCATTGACTTCTAAACATGCTAGAAACATGTTAAAACATGCTAGCAATACTTAGCTAAGTGCTAAAGCATGCTAATTCAATGAAACAGGATGTTGTTGTTACTCAAGAAGGCAATGTCCAATCTGCCCCAAACTTCACACTTTTAATAAACGTTCTGTCCTAAACACATGACCATGCTCATATTCAGTTACAGTCATAGCGCCACCTGCTGGCAACAGGAAGTGACATGTTAAACACTGTTGTGGACATATAAAAACATATAAAAAAAGTGACAGCAAGTGCTAAACATGCTAACAACATACTAGAAACATGCTAAAACATGCTAGCAAACACTTAGCTAAGTGCTAAAGCATGCTATTGCTGCAATTAAATAGGAATTTGCTGTAACACAGGCATGGAATGTCCAATCTGCCCCAAACTTCACACGTTTGATAAGAGTCATGGCCTGAACACATCTACATGAGAATATTCAGTTATAGTAATAGCGCCACCTGCTTTCAACAGGAAGTGACATGTTTAACACTCTTGTGGTCTCCTAATAACATATAAAAAAGAGCCAGCAAGTGCTAAACAGGTTAGCAACATACTAGAAACATGCTAGCAAACACTTAGCTAAGTGCTAAAGCATGCTATTACTGCAATTAAATAGGAATTTGCTGTAACTCAGGCATGGAATGTCCAATCTGCCCCAAACTTCACACATTTGATAAGAATCATGGCCTGAACACATGTCTATGCTCAAATTCAGTTATAGTAATAGCGCCACCTACTGGCAACAGGAAGTGACATGTTTAACACTTTGATGCCGTTCTAGCAACATGTTAAAAATGCCATTGAGTTCTATACATGCTAGAAACATGTTAAAACATGCTAGCAATACTTAGCTAAGTGCTAAAGCATGCTAATTCAATGAAACAGGACTTTGTTGTTACTCAAGAAGGCAATGTACAATCTACCCCAAACTTCACACGTTTGATAAGAGTTATCTCTTGAACACATGTCCATTCTCATATTTAGTTATAGTCATAGCGCCACCTGCTGGCAACAGGAATTGACGTTTAACACTGTTCTTGACTCCTAATAACATATAAAAAAATGCCAGTAGGTGCTAAACATCCTACCAACATACTAGAGACATGCTAAAACATACTAGCAAACACTTAGCTAAGTGCTAAAGAATGATATTACTGCAATTAAATATGAATTTGCTGTAACTCAGGCATGGAATGTCCAATCTGCCCCAAACTTCACACTTTTGATAAGCGTTCTGTCCTGAACACATGACCATGCTTATATTCAGTTACAGTCATAGCGCCACCTGCTGGCAACAGGAAGTGACATGTTTAACACTGTTATGGACTCCTAATAACATATAAAAAAGTGCCAGCAAGTGCTAAACATGCTAACAACATACTACAAACATGCTAAAACATGCTAGCAAACTCTTAGCTAAGTGCTAAAGCATGCTATTATTGCAATTAAATAGGAATTTGCTGTAACTCAGGCATGGAATGTCCAATCTGCCCCAAACTTCACACATTTGATAAGAATCATGGCCTGAACACATGTCTATGCTCAAATTCAGTTATAGTAATAGCGCCACCTACTGGCAACAGGAAGTGACATGTTTAACACTTTGATGCCGTTCTAGCAACATGTTAAAAATGCCATTGAGTTCTAAACATGCTAGAAACATGTTAAAACATGCTAACAATGCTTAGCTAAGTGCTAAAGAATGCTAATTCAATGAAACATGACTTTGTTGTTACTCAAGAAGGCAATGTCCAATTTGCACCAAACTTCACACGTTTGATAAGAGTTCTGTCCTGAACACACATCCATGGTCATATTCAGTTATAGTCATAACGCCACCTACTGGCAACAGAAACTGACATGGTTAACACAGTAATGCAGTACTAACCACATAATTATTGTGTACTAAGCATGCTAGAAACAGACTAAACATGCTAGCAACACTTAGCTGAGTCATGAAGCATGCTATTATCACCATTATACAAAACATTTTGTAACTGACTTTGACATACTCTTACTATATATACCTCCTTAAATGTACATTTCCCAACCATGCTCTGTCTTCCTAAAGCCACCGAGTGTTGATGGCATGGGTGCGAGGGCCCTTTCATCGCTGCTTGCAGCTTTAATTATTATTATTATTATTATTTTGTCAAGGTTCCGGGCACTTTTGGGGCCCTTAACATGCTCGAAAACTCTTGAAACTTTGCACACGGGTCAGAACCCGCGGCCATCAGGGCCGGGCTGAAGCTGGTACCCGGGCGTGGCAGGGGGGCTCAACAGCGCCCCCTGGAACGGGATCTGAACACCTGTCCATAAATCAAACACACTTGCATGTAATAATATGAAACTCAGAACACATATAGATCTCATCGGGCCGAACAACTTTCGTGCTCTAAGTTTTACGCCAGCCCAACAGGAAGTCGGCTATTATGGGTTGTTTGGAAACGCATGCTGTGGAATTTAATGTACTCCTCCTAGGGAATTGATCCAATCGCCTCCAAACTCGGTCAGCATGAAGTCAAGACATTGAGGATGCTAAATTGCGGACGGATTTTTGATATCTCGAACGGTTTGGCCGTGGCGAGGAAACGAATTTATGGCGAATAAAGAAAACAGGAAGTGTGTTATAACTCCTGCATACATTAACTGATCTTGATGAAACTTCAGCAGTGTGTTCGTGGTAAAAGGCCGATCACTTGGATGTGACTATTGTGAGTCAAAATTATAGCGCCACCAACTGGCAGCAGGAAGTGTGTCACTTTCAAAATGCTTTGAAATCACCCTCTTATTTTTACCCGATTTGCTTCAAATTTTATGTGTATAATGTAGACACACGGCAGATGTAGACCTGTGAAAGGATTTTTGATATCTTTAATACTGTTGCCATGGCAACACTTCAAACTTTAATATTCTTTTTTGATGCTTTTGAGACTCTTAACATACTTGAAATTGGATGAAACTCGACAGACACATCACATTTATTAGCCCGTAGACATGTACAAAGTTTCAGAAACGGGCGTGGTGAGGGGCTCAGTAGCGCCACCTTTAGTCATAAGTGGGGGGGTTAGTTTTATCAATAGCAACAAAACTTGGTATGTGTATTGTTCTCATCAAGACGGACAACTTTCTAATTGACATTAACTATCTCTGACCAACAGGAAGAGAGATATTTTGGTTTGAATGTGGATTTTCTGAAGAATTTTCTCTCCCTCTCTCTGTGTCTCTGTGTGTGTGAGGGAGGGGGGGATTTGACTATTGCTTTTATATTGTTAATCAAGGTTTCAGGGGCTTTTGGGGTCCTTAACGTGCTCAAAAACTCTTGAAACTTTGCACACAAGTCAGAACCCCCTGCCATCAGGGACGGGCAGAAGCTGGTACCCGGGCGTGGCAGGGGGGCTCAACAGCGCCCCCTTGAACGGGGTCTGAAAACTTGTTCAATATATCAAACACGCTTGCATGAATTAATATGAAACTCGGAACACATATAGATCCCATCGGGCCGAACAACTTTCCCTCAGTCAAGTTTTACGCCAGCCCGACAGGAAGTCGGCTATTATGGGTTGTTTGGAAAACGCTTGCTGTGGAATGTGAACTACTCCTCCTAGAAAATTCACCGTGTCCCCTCCAAACTCGGTGTGCATGTAGTCAAGACTTTGAGGATGCTAAATTGCAGACGGATTTTTGATATCTCGAACTGTTTGGCCGTGGCGAGGAAACGAATTTATGGCGAGAAAAGAGAAACACGAAGTGGAATAACTTCTGCATACATTAACTGATCTTGATGAAACTTCACCAGTGTGTTCATGGTAAGAGGCCGATCAGATGGATGTAACTATTGTGAGTAAAAGTTATAGTGCCACCAACTGGCAGCAGGAAGTGTGTCACTTTCAACATGCTTTTGACAAAAGTGGGGGGGTTAGTTTTAACTACAGTAAAAAAAAAAAGTTTGTATATTGTTCTCATCAAGCCGTACAACTTTCTAATTTACATTCATTAGCTCCGGCCATGAGGAAGTCAGATATTTTGGTCTGAATGTGGATTTTTTTTGCAAAATCAGCCACTGAATTTTTAGCCACTCCTCTTAAAATATTTATTTTATTCCCACCAAACTTTTTCAACATGATGAAAATACATTAAAGATGCTAAATTGTGAACGGATATTGAATATCTCAAACGGTTTTGCTATGGCGAGGGATTCAATTAATGTCAAAAAGGAAGCAGGAAACATCTCATAACTTCTAAAAATGTAATTATACACCATTTATTTTTATATAAAATTATACAAATATTAGAACTAAACCCATTTTATTCTGTTTTTGCAATTCAAGAAGTATGAAAAAGTTATGAACAGGCTATTTAGTGCTATTTGGTTCAACAAAAAAGCAAACATAGGGCTATACTGCCCTCTTGTGTCCAAAAGGATATCCAAATAGTATATAAAACGTTTTACTAGGTAGGCCTATTGTATTTAAATATAAATTTATTATGTATATGACTGTGAGGATATTTTCCCATTGGTTAATCGATGTGTGACACGAGCGGGTGCTTTTAAATCGCTAATATAAAAGTGAAAGTAAAGACGTCCGCACAGACATTGATAATGGTGCACACACGTTGGAAAGAATGATACTTTTAAACATAACACTAAACCGCCATTAGGTGTCGCCAGGCGACCATCTTAATGAGCGAGTCATTAATTAATTCGTTCAGACGATTTGTTCGAATGACTGAGTCATTCATGATTGAGACAGATGTTTATGGATTGGTCATTGAATCTTTGAGTCAACCGATTCGTTCAAAATGCTGAATCATTCAGAAATGAGAAAACAAGTTGCTGTGAGATGCGCGATAGTTCTGCTGTGATCTTTGTTTAACTATTTTTGCTGCTGAAACAGAACAAAAACAGTCAACATTGCATCTTAAATGTAAGTGACTTAATTGTAACTGTTTATTAACCTGTTGATGAAATCAATGTCGCAGTTTCAATCGTGATTGTATTCAGGAAACACAGCCTACTGGTCAAGTGAGGTTGCTCTTATCATATGTTATAAAATATATAAAAACTCCATATTTGTAATTTTTATAGTCAGTATGTTGTTAACTGGGTTTCTTTTTTGTGTGCTGCGCTCAGTTGTTTACGTTTCTCCTGGAGAAGCTGCACGAGCCTCAGCAGCGCAACCTTGTTACCATTGATCAGTAATACATTTATTATCAACTGTTGATTGCAACTTAAAATTAATGTAATATAATTAGAATAATCTCTCGTTTTAGTGATTCCCAAGTTATTTTTTTGTCATTGACGTTCTAATCAGGCTACTATGGTCGGGCAAGCTAAACTCTCTTTCAGGTAGGCGGCCTATACTATGTATGTGACAGTGAGAATATAATTTTACCACCGGTTAATTGACGTGTGACACCGCTGGGGGCTTTTGAATCGCTAACTTAAAAACGAAAGTAAAATATGTTCGTCCGCACTGACATTGATTATGGTTGGGAGCAGAGCGAGCTTTTTCAATGAATTCCTATGGAAGTAGGAATGAATTCCCGTGCAGCCGTGAGCATTTTATTTCAATTTTAAAGTTAGCACCATAAGGTATATTTTTATGTCTCCACTGTTCAATCACGCCCACGACACACACATACACACACACACACACACACACACACACACACACACACCAGCATTGCAATCTTGACATCGCAGCCTGTTCATTATAGCCCTAATAAAATATAATTATAAAATAGTCAACCTAACTTATCAAAATTACACTGCTCTGTTTAAATGGTCAGTAGTACAATTTGTACCATTTTTTTGTGAAGTGACAAGACAGAGAATATTACTTGTCTGATATATAATGTATATATCTTTTGTTATATATATACTGTATATATATATATATATATATACACACGCGCGCGTTCAGAGCATATGTCTATGCGCGTATCTAACAGTAGTTCCGCATTACATTAATTAATGTGCACGCGAGTTTTATTTATTTTTATACCGTGTATTCTCCGTGTAAATCCATGCACCGAACCGTGAGGCACGTACCAAACGTAGCCTACGTTCAATACGAATACACGTACCGTTCCACCCCTAATAGGTATCGGATCATAGGTATCGGATATCTTTTTTTTTTCTCCCCTCCGATATCCGATCTAGCGTTCTAGGCCAGTATCGACGCGATACCGATGCTGTGGATTGGATCGGGACATCCCTAATATATATATATATAAATATAGCTGCGAGCAGCGATGGAGGGCCAAAGCCGGCGGTACCGCCACCCTGGTGCCTTTAGGTAGCTAAAGGCACCAGGATTGCGGTGCCACCGGCTTGGGCCCGTAATCGCTGCTCGCAGCTATATTTATTATTATTATTATTTTTTTTTTTTTCTACTTCTCGGGCACTTTTGGGGCCCTTAACATGCTCGAAAACTCTTGAAACTTTGCACACGGGTCAGAACCCGCGGCCATCAGGGCCGGGCTGAAGCTGGTACCCGGGCGTGGCAGGGAGGCTCGACAGCGCCCCCTGGGACGGGGTCCGAAAACTTGGTCCATAAATCAAACACGCTTGCATGTAATAATATGAAACTCGGTACACATATAGATCTTATCGGGTCGAACAACTTTCGTGCTCTAAGTTTTACGCCAGCCCAACAGGAAGTCGACTATTATGAGTTGTTTGGAAACGCATGCTCAGGAATTTGAAACACTTCTCCTAGGGAATTCATCCAATCGCCTCCAAACTCGGTGTGCATGAAGTCAAGACATTGAGGATGAAAAATTGCCAGGGGATTTTTGATATCTCGAACGGTTTGCCCGTGGCGAGGAAACGAATTTATGGCGAATAATGGAAACAGGAAGTGTGTTATAACTTCTGCATACATTAACTGATCTTGATTAAACTTCCGCAGTGTGTTCGTTGTAAGAGGCCGATCACATGGATGTAACTATTGTGAGTAAAAGTTATAGCGCCACCAACTGGCAGCAGGAATGTGTCACTTTCAAAATGCTTTGAAATCACCCTCTTATTTTTACCTGATTTGCTTCAAACTTTATGTGTACAATGTAGACACACGGCAGATGTAGACCTGTGAAAGGATTATTGATATCTTAGATACTGTTGCCGTGGCAACGCTTCAAACTTTAAAAAAAAAAAATTATGCTTTTGAGACTCTTAGCATGCTTGAAATTGGATGAAACTCGACAGACACATCACACTTATTAGCCAGTAGACATGTGAGAAGTTTCAGAAACGGGCGTGGTGAGGGGCTCAGTAGCGCCACCTTTAGTCAAAAATGGGGGCTTCGTTTTTCCTAGAATCACAAAAATCGGTATGTATATTGTTCTCATCGAGCCGGACAACTTTCTAATTTAGAGTTATTAGCTCCGACCAACAGGAAGTCAGATATTTTGGTTTGAATGTGATTTTTTGGAGAATTTTCTCTCTCTCTCTCTTTGTCTGTGTGTGTGAGGGGTGGGAGGGATTTGTCTGTTGGGTGAGATTTGCTTTTTTGTTTTTCAAGGTTTCAGGGGCTTTTGGGGCCCTTAACGTGCTCGAAAACTCTTGAAACTTTGCACACAGGTCAGAACCAACGGCCATCAAGGCCGGGCTGAAGCTGGTACCCGGGCGTGGCAGGGGGGCTCGACAGCGCCCCCTGGAACGGGATCCGAACACGTGTCCATAAATCAAACACACTTGCATGTAATAATATGAAACTCGGTACACACATAGATCTCCTCGGGCCAAACTACTTTCGTGCTCTAAGTTTTACGCTAGCCCAACAGGAAGTCGGCTATTTAGCGTTGTTTGGAAACACATGCTGTGGAATTTAATGTACTCCTCCTAGGGAATTCATCCATTCGCCTCCAAACTCGGTCAGCATGAAGTCAAGACATTGAGGATGCTAAATTGCGGACGGATTTTGAATATCTCGAACGGTTTGGCCGTGGCGAGGAAACGAATTTATGGTGAAAAAATGAAACAGGAAGTGTGTTATAACTTCAGCATACATTAACTGATCTTGATGAAACTTCAGCAGTGTGTTCGTGGTAAGAGGCCGATCAGATGGATGTAACTATTGTGAGTCAAAGTTATAGCGCCACCAACTGGCAGCAGGAAGTGTGTCACTTTCAAAATGCTTTTGACAAAAGTGGGGGGGTTAGTTTTAACTACAGTAAAAAAAAAAAGTTTGTATATTGCTCTCATCGAGCCGGACAACTTTCTAATTTACATTTATTAGCTCCGACCATCAGGAAGTCAGATATTTTGGTCTGAATGTGGATTTTTTTGCAAAATCAGCCTCTGAGTTTTTAGTTACTCCTCCTAAAAGGTTTATTTTATTCCCACCAAACTTTTTCAACATAATAAAAATATATTATTGATGCTAAATTGTAAACGGATATTGAATATCTCAAACGGTTTTGCTATGGCGAGGGATTAAATTAATGTCAAAAAGGAAGCAGGAAACATCTCATAACTTCTAAAAATGGAATTATACACCATTTATTTTTATATAAAATTATACAAATATTAGAACTAAACCCATTTTATTCTGTTTTTGCAATTCAAGGAGTATGAAAAAGTTAAAAACAGGCTATTTAGTGCTATTTGGTTCAACAAAAAAGCAAACATAGGGCTATACTGCCCTCTTGTGTCCAAAAGGATATCAAAATAGTATATAAAACGTTTTACTAGGTAGGCCTATTGTAATTAAATATAAATTTATTAGGTATATGACTGTGAGGATATTTTCCCATCGGTTAATCGACGTGTGACACGAGCGGGTGCTTTTAAATCGCTAATATAAAAGTGAAAGTAAAAAAACGGACGTCCGCACGGACATTGATAATGGTGCACGTTGGAAAGAATGATACTTTTAAACATAACACTAAACCGCCATTAGGTGTCGCCAGGCGACCATCTTAATGAGCGAGTCATTGATTCATTCGTTCAAACGATTTGTTCGAATGACTGAGTCATTCATGATTGAGACAGATGTTTATGGATTGACCATTGAATCTTTGAGTCAACCGATTCGTTCAAAATGCTGAATCATTCAGTAATGAGAAAACAAGTTGCTGTGAGATGCGCGATGGTTCTGCTGTGATCTTTGTTTAACTATTTTTGCTGCTGAAACAGAACAAAAACAGTCAATATTGCATCTAAAATGTAAGTGACTTAATTGTAACTGTTTATTAACCTGTTGTATGAAATCAATGTCACAGTTTCAATCGTGATTGTATTCAGGAAATAGTTGCCTACTCGTCAAGTGAGGTTGCTTAACTCTATCATATGTTATAAAATATATAAAAACTCCATATTTGTAATTTTTATAGTCAGTATGTTGTTAACTGGGTTGCTTTTTTGTGTGCTGCGCTCATTTGTTTACAATTCTCCTGGAGAAGCTGCATGAGCCTCAGCAGTGCAACCTTGTTACCATTGATCAGTAATACATTTATTATTAACTGCTGATTGCAACTTAAAATGAATGCAATGAAATTAGAATAATCTCTCGTTTTAGTGATTCCCAAGTTATTTTTTTGTTATTGACGTTCTTTTTTTTTTTTTTTTTTTTTTTAAATTCTTTTTTTATTTTGATTTTACAGGTCCATACATTACAATCAATGATAATACCGGTCATACTTCTTATTAAGCCATCTGCCAATGTACATTAATAACCCATAAAAAAAGAAAAGAAAAAAAAGAAAAAAAAGAAAAGCATCACAGGCTTGGTAAGTAGTACTAAAGTAAGCAAGGACCCAATAGGCCTTCATTCTACATTACATATGCATAATCATTTTTAGACAAAATAAGATCAGAACGAGAACTAAAACAAACATGATGGGATAAACCTCAATGACTCACAAAGCCCTCTCCGAGGGAGAATAGAGGAAAGAGAGAGAAAAAAAAATAATAATACCGAATACCGAAATCCATTTTAAACAAATGATGGTCGTATTGGAGTGATATACGTTATCCATCTTTCCCATCTTTTCAAAAAAGTCCCCTGTTGCAATCTCAAAGCAAAAGTAATCCTTTCCATCTTGAAAATATCATAGATAATGTCAATCCATTCCTCCACGGTAGGTTTTCCTGGTTTTAACCACCTTCTAGTAATAGCTTTTCTACTAGCAGCACTTAGGATCTGAAATAAGTATTTGACATGAGAAGAAACATTTTCTGTTGTTAAGGCACCTAAATATAAAGACTCAAATTTAAATTGAATGTCCATCTGAAAAATGCTTTGCAAAATTTTATAAAGCTCCCGCCAAAATGGAATCAATAATGTACAGGACCAGAAAATGTAAGCCTCTATAAACACTTTTAACAAAATGTTATCCCAACCTACTGTACACCTCTTCTGCATCTGGTCAATATAATGCCGGACCTGAAGGAATCTGTAAAAATCGTCCTTAACTAAGCCAAATTGCCTCTTCAGATTTTGAAAGCTATTTATAGTCCCCTTGTGCAAAAATGTACAGTACGCTGTTAAACCTTGTGAAGTCCATCTCTTAAATCTTGCGTCCCATCTATTAGGCAAAAAATCGGCATCAAATGCACACCATCTCAGGACCTTCACCCCATCCTTCAGGTCACTTTGAGCTATTACCTTGCTCCATATCTTAAGTGACAAACACATCCATGGGTTTCCCAATTTCTTTAAATTGTACAACAGATCCTTATCCCCGATTGCAGCCTGAATTGGAAATTCATCTGACATAGCACTTTCAATCTCCTTCCATCTAGCACAGTAATCTGGGTTGCACCAGCATACTAATGGCCTCAATTGAGCAGCAGTGTAGTAGTCTTTTAAGCATGGGAGAGCGACCCCGCCCTTGTTTTTTGTCAATTGTAAACTCTGGTATCTAATTCTTGGCCTTCGTCCCTGCCAAATGAACCTTGAAATATACTTGTCCCACTCCTGAAATTGTTGGTCAGGTATATCTAGTGGAAGGGACTGAAAGAGATACAGCAATTTCGGCAAAATAACCATTTTGACAGATTCCACGCGTGATCCGAAACTAAGAAAAGGTAGAAGGTCCCATCTCCTTATGTCTTCCCTAATCTTTTTATTAAAGGGGAGGTAGTTAAGTGAAAACAAATTTGTCAAATCTAATGGAATGTTTACCCCCAAATACCTAATTGAAACCGAGTCCCATTTCAAATTATACTTTTTTTTCATATTTACAGAAGGGCTGTAATTAAAACAGAGAATTTGTGTTTTTGGAACATTCAGCTTATATCCAGAGAAGGATCCATATTGTTCCAATAATTCCAATAGCCGTGCCAAAGACTGCTCAGGGTCAGTTAAATACACCAGTACATCATCCGCGAACAACGAAATAATTTGTTCTCCCCCATACATAGCGATTCCTTTAATATTGTTGTCCTGAATGATCCACTGGCTCAGGGGCTCAATAAAAATTGCAAACAGGAGGGGGCTAATTGGGCAGCCCTGTCTTGTTCCTCTTTCTAATGTAAAGGGGCTAGAGACAGCCCCATTTATTTTAATTCTTGCCCTTGGGTTATCATAGAGAGCTTGTAATGTTTTAATAAATGTACTATGAAATCCAAATTTGTCCAAAACTTTATATAAAAAAGACCAATTTACACAGTCAAACGCCTTTTCTGCGTCCAGCCCCACTAGTACTGCATCCAAATTATATTCTGTTATATGGTTAATTACGTGTAAAGTCCTTCTGATACTGTCTTGAGTTTGTCTTCCACGAATAAAACCCGTCTGGTCAAGACTAATAATTAATGGTAGCAGTCCCTCTATTCGTTTGGCTAGTATATGGGTAAATATTTTATAATCCTGGTTCAACACGCTTACTGGTCTAAAATTACCGCATTCAGACTTGTCCTTCCCCTCCTTCGGAATTAAAGATATTACCGCCTCCCTCCAAGAGGGAGGTATACTGTTCTCTTTAAGTACCCAGTTAAAGGTGGACTGCAGCACAGAGGTCAAAGAACTCTCCATGACTCTGTACCATTCGGAAGGGAACCCGTCCGGACCTGGAGCCTTATTTGGTTTAAGATGCGATATGGCTGAGCGAATTTCTTTCTCTGTTATTTCTGTTACGAGATTCCTACTCTGTTCACTATTCAATTTAGGCAGATGAATTTTCTGAAAGAAATCTTCCATTTTCTCTCCATCTATTTGAGGTTGGGAATATAGTTTTTTATAATAATTTTCAAAACAATCTTGTATTTCGTTTAATTTGTAATGCATAGAATTAGTAATAGGATTTTTTATTTTATGAATTGAATTCTCTGCTTGTTGTTTTTTCAGCCTATAAGCTAATAATTTGCTGGCTTTCCCACCCCCTTCATAATATTTCTGTTTTGTAAAAATTAACTTTTTTTGTATATCCTTTGTATAAATCTCATTTATTTCGTTCTTTTTCTTCCTAAGTAGTTCTCTATTTTTTTTATCATTTGTGTCTTTGTGGTGTTGTTCCAATTGTTTTAATTCTGCTTCCAACTGAATTAGCTCTTTTTGTCTTGTTCTCTTTAGATGAGCACTGTATCCAATTATCTTGCCTCTAAGCACAGCTTTACATGCATCCCATAATATTGGAGGGGGAACTTCCCCATTGTCATTCTGTTCTAAGTATTCAGCGATATCCTTCTTAATTTGTTCCTTCATCTGACTCAGTACAAATGTGTTCAACCTCCATAAGGTGTCTTTCCGGTATTGTTCAAGATTTAGTTTTAAATACATGGGGCTATGGTCTGAAAGGTCCATGCTCCCTACATCGCAATCCACTACCCTGTTTATATCTTGAGCAAAAGTAAGAAAATAATCAATCCTCGAATACGCCAAGTGTGGATTTGAAAAAAAAGTGTAGTCTCTCTTTGAAGGGTTTAATTCTCTCCAAATATCAATTAACCCGATTTCTTTCATAGCCAGATTGATCTTTTTACTTATCAAATTGGGCTGGACTGTGTGTGTATTTGAGGTGTCCAGTTTAGGATTTAACCTAATGTTAAGATCCCCCCCGCAGATTAGGACCCCATGGGACTCCGCTGTTATTAAATCGAATATCTGTTTGAAAAACTTCCAGTCAGAGTTAGGAGGAGCGTAGATGTTAAATAGAGTAACCAATGAGCCCCCTAAATTTCCCCTTACGAGAATAAATCTTCCCTCTATGTCCTTTTTTTCAAAAATGGGTTCGAAACTAGTCTTGTTAGATATCAATACTGCCACCCCCCTCCTGTGCCCCCCCTTATATGATGATGAGTACTGATGTTTAAAGCCCAATCGTTTTAATTTAGCGTGTTCTGTATCCGAAAGATGTGTTTCTTGTAAAAACGCCACCTCAACTCTCTCTCTTTTTAGTTTAGTTAATATCTTACTTCTCTTGATGGGGTTGACAAGGCCATTCACATTATAAGTTGCTATTTTAACTGATTGCATTCAGTGTAAGGGGAAAAATGAGAAATGAAATAAACCAAAAAATAAAAATAATTCCTCCCATAATGACCATGAGTAACAGAAAGAATCACAGGTTATATCCCACAAACTACAAAGAACCGCAGCAAGAACTGCTGCAACACTCAAAACACAATAAGAACAATAAAAACAGAAATAAAAAGACTTCCAACTGTGGGGTCTTAATATTGACCCTGATGAAGCCCTGATGGAAAAAGGGCTCTGAGGTAAAGCCTCCCCCCTAACAAGTGGGAGAGGGCCTTCATGCATAATATCGTCTCTGTCTTGGCAGCATATAAAAGAAAAACCCACCGACATTTACATTATACCCTTGGTTATGCAGCCCGTTCAAAGTTTCTTTAATAAACAGGACGTGTTAAAGGTCTTAATTCCTCTCTCTTCCGGGAGTCCCGAGCGAAAAAATAAAAATAAAAAAAACGACTCAACGGACTCACCCGTTATATTCCCAGTAAACTCGCGCACAGCAGTTTTCAATTCACTAACAGTCATCCTGAATCCTGGTGTCTAAAAGCCTGTAATTTTTCCTTATAATCCAAAGCCCTGCCTGCTCTGTGCCGGTTCCCTGGTCTCTTGACGGTATGCCACGTGAACCGCTGAATCCGCTCCAAAAGCGAGTCTGGGTGTTTAATTACCGAAACCGGGAGCCCCCTCTTCGCCATATCTTCCGTAGCCTCCTCCGCCGAATCGTACATCACAACTCCCTCCTGGTAGAAAACTCTGAACCTGGCGGGGAACGGCGTCTGAAATCGGATTTTCTTCTCCTTCAATATCGCTTTTGCTTCGGCATACTCCCTTCGCTTTTTCAAGACATCCGGGGCATAATCGTGATCGAGGTTGACTCTTTTCCCGAGATATTGAAATCCTCGCTTTTGCCAGGCCATTCTCAGCAGCTCTTCTTTCATCCTGTAGCTTGACATCTTGACAACGATGGACCTCGGCGGGGCTTCCCCAGGCGGCCTCGGCATCAAGGCGCGGTGAGCTCTTTCCGCTCGAAGTTCAAATGTAGCCGGAAGCTCCAAGCCCTCCCGCAGCAAGCGCTCCACATACATCACCATCGATGGGGAATTTTCCTCCGCTCCCTCTTTAACACCGTGAATTCTGATATTTTCTCGCCTGGAGCGGCCCTCTAAATCAGTCAGCTTAGCGTCTAGGTGTATCTGAAGGTGTAGCAGCTCCTGCACGGTATCCTCCGCCACTTGTAACCGTGTTTCAGTCGCGTCAATCCTCTTCTCCGCCTCTTCGATCCTAGTATTGGATTTATTAATTTCTTCTCGTATCGCATTCAGCTGCTGACTGTTGTCTTTTCTGAACTCTCTCAACTCTTTAAGTATGAGGCCAAAGTCCCCGGTCTCACTTTGACCCGCTCCGAGTTGCGTTTGCGTATCGTCATCATCGTCCTCCATTACGCTGCTCGGCGATGAAGTTTGGCTAGCTCCTTCGACGTCGAATAACTCCTTCTGCTTTAACTTTTTATTTTTCCCTCTGGGCATTCTCGAGACCCACTGTCTTAAATCACTCTGTAAACTAAGTTTGTTTCTAAATATTCGAGTTATAGTGGGTAACTTTGTCCGAAATTGTCGGGAGCACGTTCTTTAAGCTGCCATCTCCTGGTTCGTCAAACCGGAAGTCAACCTGTTATTGACGTTCTAATCAGGATATACTCTGGTCGGGCAAGTAAAATTCTCTTTCAGGTAGGCCTATTGTATTTATATATAAATATATTAGGGATGTGACTGTGATAAAAAATTTCCCACTGGTTAATCGACGTGTGACACCGCTGGGGGCTTTTGAATCGCTAACTTAAAAACGAAAGTAAAATATGTTCGTCCGCACTGACATTGATTATGGTTGGGAGCAGAGCGAGCTTTTTCAATGAATTCCTATGGAAGTAGGAATGAATTCCCGTGCAGCCGTGAGCATTTTATTTCAATTTTAAAGTTAGCACCATAAGGTATATTTTTATGTCTCCACTGTTCAATCACGCCCACGACACACACACACACACACACACACACACCAGCATTGCAATCTTGACATCGCAGCCTGTTCATTATAGCCCTAATAAAATATAATTATAAAATAGTCAACCTAACTTATCAAAATTACACTGCTCTGTTTAAATAGTCAGTAGTACAATTTGTACCATTTTTTTGTGAAGTGACAAGACAGAGAATATTACTTGTCTGATATATATATAATGTATATATCTTTTGTTATCTCTATATCTCTATATATATATATAAATATAGCTGCGAGCAGCGATGGAGGGCCCAAGCCGGCGGCACCGCCACCCCGGTGCCTTTAGGTAACTAAAGGCATCGGGGTTGCGGTGCCACCGGCTTGGGCCCGTAATCGCTGCTCGCAGCTATATTTATTATTATTATTATTTTGTCAACCTTTCGGGCACTTTTGGGGCCCTTAACATGCTCGAAAACTCTTGAAACTTTGCACACAGCTCAGAACCCGCGGCCATCAGGGCCGGGCTGAGGCTGGTACTCGGGCGTGGCAGGGGGGCTCCACAGCGCCCCCTGGAACGGGATCCGAACACGTGTCCATAAATCAAACACGCTTGCATGTAATAATATGAAACTCGGTACACATATAGATCTCATCGGGCCGAACAACTTTCGTGCTCTAAGTTTTACGCCAGCCCAACAGGAAGTCAGCTATTTAGGGTTGTTTGGAAACGCGTGCTGTGGAATTTAATGTACTCCTCCTAGGGAATTCCACCATTCGCCACCAAACTCGGTCAGCATGAAGTCAAGACATTGAGGATGCTAAATTGCGGACGGATTTTTGATATCTCGAACGGTTTGGCCGTGGCGAGGAAACGAATTTATGGCGAAAAAATGAAACAGGAAGTGTGTTATAACTTCTGCATACATTAACTGATTTTGATGAAACTTCAGAAGTGTGTTCGTTGTAAGAGGCCGATCACATGGATGTGACTATTGTGAGTAAAAGTTATAGCGCCACCAACTGGCAGCAGGAATATGTCACTTTCAAAATGCTTTGAAATCACCCTCTTATTTTTACCCGATTTGCTTCAAACTTTATGTGTATAATGTAGACACACGGCAGATGTAGACCTGTGAAAGGATTATTGATATCTTAAATACTGTTGCCGTGGCATCGTTTCAAACTTTATTATTCTTTTTTGATGCTTTTGAGACTCTTCACATACTTGAAAATGCATGAAACTCGACAGAAACATCACATTTATTAGCCAGTAGACATGTGCAAAGTTTCAGAAACGGGTGTGGTGAGGGGCTCAGTAGCGCCACCTTTAGTCAAAAGTGGGGGGGTTAGTTTTATCAACAGCAACAAAACTTGGTATGTGTATTGTTCTCATCAAGACGGACAACTTTCTAATTTACAGTAACTAGCTCGGACCAAGAGGAAGAGAGATATTTTGGTTTGAATGTGGATTTTCTGGAGAATTTTCTCTCCCTCTCTCTGTGTCTCTGTGTGTGTGAGGGGAGGGGGGATTTGACTATTGCTTTTATATTGTTAATCAAGGTTTCAGGGGCTTTTGGGGTCCTTAAGGTGCTCAAAAACTCTTGAAACTTTGCACACAAGTCAGAACCCCCTGGCATCAGGGCCGGGCTGAAGCTGGTACCCGGGCGTGGCAGGGGGGCTCAACAGCGCCCCCTTGAACTGGGTCTGAAAACTTGGTCCATAGATCAATCACGCTTGCATGAATTAACATGAAACTCGGTACACATATAGATCTCATCGGGCCGAACAACTTTTCCCCGGTCAAGTTTTACGCCAGCCCAACAGGAAGTCGGCTATTATGGGTTGTTTGGAAAACGCTTGCTGTGGAATGCGAAGTACTCCTCCTAGAGAATTCATCCAATCCCCACCAAACTCAGTGTGCATGAAGTCAAGTCATTGAGGATGCTAAATTGCGGAAGGATTTTTGATATCTCGAACGGTTTGGCCGTGGCGAGGAA
>NC_139974.1:19418102-19678102 GCF_963993115.1 Abramis brama
AAACGGTTTTGCTATGGCGAGGGATTAAAGTAATGTCCAAAAAGGAAACACTAAAAATCTTCTAAAAAATGTAATTATCTACCATTTATTTCTATATAAAAGTATACAAATATCACAACTAAACCCATTTTATTCTGTTTTTGCAATTCAAGAAGAATGAAAAAGTTAAAAACAGGCTATTTAGTGCTATTTGGTTAAACAAAAAAGCAAACATAGGGCTATACTGCCCTCTTGTGTCCAAAAGGACATCAAAATAGTATATAAAACTTTTTACCAGGTAGGCCAATATTGTATTTAAATATACATTTATTAGGTATGTGTCTGAGGATATTTTCCCACCGGTTAATCGACGTGTAACACCGCTGGGGGCTTTTGAATTGCCAACTTAAAAACGAAAGTAAAATATGTTCGTCCGCACTGACATTGATAGTGGTTGAGCGAGCGTTTCAAATGAATTCGTATGGAAGTAGGAATTAACTGAAAAACGTTCACTCTGTTCTGCTCGTTCCTCACCGTGGATGCGCACCGTTTTAAATCGCTAATATGAGCATTTTAGTTTAATTTTAAAATTAGCACCTTTTGGGCGGAGGATTGCTTGAAATTATTTTACAAAAGCACAATATTGTGTTTTATTGCGACTGTACACAAATATAAGTTAACACTTTGCAGTTTGAATGTCGTCCTGTATAATGACGGAGTATGTTTTTATGTGTCCACTGTTCAATCGCACCCACGCCACACACACACACACACACACACACACACACACACACACACACACACGGTTTACTATCTTTGTTGGGACTCTCCATAGAATTAATGGTTTTATACTGTACAAACTGTATATTCTATCTCCTCACACTAACCCTAGCCCTAAACCTACCTATCACAGAAAACTTTCTGCATTTTTACATTTCCAAAAAAACTCATTCTGTATGATTTATAAGCTTGTTTACCCATGGGGACCTCTATTTAGGTCCCCACTGTGACACGAGTCCCCATGAGTCTGTGTGCATTCAGGTTGAAGTCCCCACCGGGATAGAAAAACATGAACACACACACACACACACACACACACACACACACACACACACACATTCCAGCATTGTAATCTTGACATCGCAGCCTGTTCATTATAGCCTTCATAAAATATAATAATAAAATAGTCAACCTAACATATAAAAATTACACTGCTCTAAATAGTCAGTAGTACAATTCATACATTCATACATGCGATGGCTCCACTGTGATGTTTCCAAGCACATTTTTGCGCTTGTGAAGATGATGATTTTTTCCATCGATATTGGAACACGAGTGAAGAACAAAGCCTATAATAAAGAATAGTTTAGCATCCAAATACATCGCAAATGTTGAAACATTTTGATTCTAATGAGAGGGTTACGTGAGCCCAACACTGCTTTCTTTCATTTTTATTTTTACATTAAATTTAAAGGATTTGTTGTGGAATATTTTGAGTGTATCATAAAATCAGAAAAAGGTAAGTCAAGTAATATTTTTGGTCTTTTATATACATATATATATATATATATATAAATATAGCTGCGAGCAGCGATGAAGGGCCAAAGCCGGCGGTACCGCCACCCCGGTGCCTTTAGGTAACTAAAGGCACCAGGGTTGCGGTGCCACCGGCTTGGGCCCGTAATCGCTGCTCGCAGCTATATTTATTATTATTATTATTATTATTATTATTTTGTCAACCTTTCGGCCACTTTTGGGGCCATTAACATGCTCGAAAACTCTTGAAATTTTGCACACAGGTCAGAACCCGCGGCCATCAGGGCCGGACTGAAGCTGGTACCCGGGCGTGGCAGGGGGGCTCGACAGCGCCCCCTGGAACGGGATCCGAACACTTGTCCATAAATCAGACACGCTTGCATGTAATAATATGAAACTCGGTACACATATAGAACTCATCGGGCCGAACAACTTTCGTGCTCTAAGTTTTACGCCAGCCCAACAGGAAGTCGGCTATTTAGGGTTGTTTGGAAACGCATGCTGTGGAATTTAATGTACTCCTCCTAGGGAATTCATCGATTCGCCTCCAAACTCGGTGTGCATGAAGTCAAGACATTGAGGATGCTAAATTGCGGACGGATTTTTGATATCTCGAACGGTTTGGCCGTGGCGAGGAAACGAATTTATGGCGAAAAAATGAAACAGGAAGTGTGTTATAACTTCTGCATACATTAACTGATCTTGATGAAACTTCAGCAGTGTGTTCGTTGTAAGAGGCCGATCGCACAGATGTGACTATTGTGAGTCAAAGTTATAGCGCCACCAACAGGCAGCAGGAAGTACATCACTATTAAAATGCTTTGAAATCACTGTCTTATTTTTACCAGATTTGCTTCAAACTTTATGTGTACAATGTAGACACACGGCAGATGTAAACCTGTGAAAGGATTATTGATATCTTAGATACTGTTGCCGTGGCAACGCATCAAACTTTAATATTCTTTTTTTATGCTTTTGAGACTCTTAACATACTTGAAATTGCATGAAACTCGACAGACACATCACATTTATTATCCAGTAGACATGTGCAAAGTTTCAGAAACGGGCGTGGTGAGGGGCTCAGTAGCGCCACCTTTAGTCATAAGTGGGGGTGTTAGTTTTATCAACAGCAACAAAACTTGGTATGTGTATTGTTCTCATCAAGACGGACAACTTTCTAATTTACATGAACCATCTCTGACCAACAGGAAGAGAGATATTTTGGTTTGAATGTGGATTTTCTGAAGAATTTTCTCTCCCTCTCTGTGTCTGTGTGTGTGTGAGGGGAGGGGGGGATTTGACTATTGCTTTTATATTGTTAATCAAGGTTTCAGGGGCTTTTGGGGTCCTTAACGTGCTCAAAAACTCTTGAAACTTTGCACACAGGTCAGAACCCACGGCCATCAGGGCCGGGCTGAAGCTGGGACCCGGGCGTGGCTGGGGGGCTCAACAGCGCCCCCTTGAACGGGGTTCTAAAACTTGATCCATATATCAAACACGCTCGCATGAATTAATATGAAACTCGGTACACATATAGATCTCATCGGGCCGAACAACTTTACCCCGGTCAAGTTTTACGCCAGCTCAACAGGAAGTCGGCTATTATGGGTTGTTTGGAAAACGCTTGCTGTGGAATGTGAAATACTCCTCCTAGAAAATTCACCGTGCCCCCTTCAAACTCGGTGTGGATGTAGTCAAGACATTGAGGATGCTAAATTGCGGACGGATTTTTGATATCTCGAACGGTTTGGCTGTGGCGAGGAATCGAATTTATGGCGAGAAAAGAGAAACACGGAAGTGGAATAACTTCTGCATACATTAACTGATCTTGATGAAACTTCAGCAGTGTGTTCGTGGTAAGAGGCCGATCAGATGGATGTAGCTATTGTGAGTCAAAGTTATAGCACCACCAACTGGCAGCAGGAAGTGTGTCACTTTCAACATGCTTTTGACAAAAGTGGGGGGGTTAGTTTTAACTACAGTAAAGAAAAAATAGTTTGTATATTGTTCTCATCAAGCCGGACAACTTTCTAATTTACATTCAATAGCTCTGGCCATCAGGAAGTCAGATATTTTGGTCTGAATGTGGATTTTTTTGCAAAATCAGCCTCTGAATTTTTAGCCACTCCTCTTAAACTATTTATTTTATTCGTACCAAACTTTTTCAACATGATGAAACTACATTAAATATGCTAAATTGTGAATGGATAATAAATATCTCAAACGGTTTTGCTATGGCGAGGGATTAAATAATGTCCAAAAAGGAAACACTAAAAATCTTCTAAAAATGTAATTATATACCATTTATTTCTATATAAAAGTATACAAATATCACAACTAAACCCATTTTATTCTGTTTTTGCAATTCAAGAAGAATGAAAAAGTTAAAACAGGCTATTTAGTGCTATTTGGTTCAACAAAAAAGCAAACATAGGGCTATACTGCCCTCTTGTGTCCAAAAGGACATCAAAATAGTATATAAAACTTTTTACCAGGTAGGCCAATATTGTATTTAAATATACATGTATTAGGTATGTGTCTGAGGATATTTTCCCACCGGTTAATCGACGTGTGACACGAGTGGGTGCTTTTAAATCGCTAATATAATAGTGTAAGAAAAATAATGATAATGTTGCACACACAAATCACACACATGTGGGAAAGAATGATGCTTTTAAACAACACTAAACCGCCATTAGGTGTCGCCAGGCATCCATCTTAATAAGCGAGTCATTGATTCATTCGTTCAAACGATTCGTTCGAATGAGTCGATCATGATTAAGACAGATGTTTATGGATTGATCATTCAATCTTTGAGTCAACCGATTCGTTAAAAATGCTGAATCGTTCAGTTATGAGAAAACACGTGATGCGTGATGGTTCTGCCGTGATCTTTGTTTAACTATTTTCGCTGCTGAAACAGAACAAAAACAGTCAACATTGCATCTAAAATGTAAGTGACTTAATTGTAACTGTTTATTAACCTGTTGTATGAAATCTAGGGGTGGGAGAAAAAATTTATTCTTAGATGCATCGCGATGCGGACGTGGACGATTCTGAATCGATTCACAAATGTCAAAAAATCGATTCTCTAAAAAAATATTTTTCTAATAACGTAATATTGACGGAAGGCAAAAGGCGGAACTCTAAGCGGACGTGCGTGCAGTCTGTGGCGCGCACATAACAGAGAAGTTTCTTCTGCTCACCAAGGCTGCATTTATTTGATTAAAAATACAAACAAAAACAGTACCCAGATAGCAATTACATTTGGGCCACATGTGGGTATTATCTGGCACATATGGCCTAGATGTGGCATGGCTGAACAGATATGGGCCAAATCGTAGCCATATTTGTTTTGCCATAACTTTAAAATCTGCGGGAAATGCTGTCTTGGTTCACAACTGATTTTGAGGTATATGGCCCAGATAACAACGAACACATGAGGACCATATGTGGTTGAGCCATGGCACACAGTGAGAAACACCGACTTGTGGTAAACATTTGGCTTATACATGGAAAAACACAGGAATCCTGAAATCAAGTGCGGCAAACATCCGCCGTTCCACACCTCAGGTTGCTCTGCATCTTCCCTCCTATTGGTGGAGTGAGACTACGGCGCGAGTTTGACTGCGACGCTGGCCAGCTGACGCCTTTTACTCTGCTTTCCTCACGACTGTGTACATTCAGGTAAGTGATGTTTTGGCATTTTAAAGTCATATAAATGAAATATGCAGCATTATGTGTCAATATTGCATGTTATTATGCGTTTAATTATTCGTTTCATCTAATATTTTCCTCAGTTTACTGCTATAACTTACAATAAAGTTTAATGTAACTTAACCGTTAACTTAGGCTATAGCAGTTCGCTGGTTTGTCGTTTTAAATTAAGATATTTTTGTTTATAAATCAACAGCTCACTGTCGTACACAATAAAATAGTATAGTTTGTGATTGTGTAGTAGCTAGCCTATTTGTGAATTAACGTTAAGGCGACGCGGTCCAATGTCGGTGTTACTGTTTGTCAAAAAACCTAAATCCTAATTTGTGTTCACAATCATTCAACTAATCATAATAATATAAAAATGCCAAGAATAAACACATTAATACGTGTGCATTATTGTATGTATCTTTATTTAACTCTGAAATGATATTCAACCAAGACTTTTTCTCATGACTTTTCCCTCTTTAAAATTAAAGTTGTAATGTTAACGTTAGGCTATTAGTGTCAAGTCACAATACCAAAATTATGACTTTCGATACAATACCTGAACATTAACATAAACTAATAATGAACTGCACTTCTACTGCATATATTAATATGTGTTAATGTTAATTTTAACATTTAGCCTACTAACACATTCAATATAAAAAATTGTACTTGTAGTATGCACTGTGAACTAACATGAACAAACAATGAATTGCTGTATTTCTGTTAACTATCAATTAATTGAGCAGCCATTCACTGCCATTATAAAGCTTGGAAGAGGCAGGACATTTTTATAATTACTCTAATTTCTCACGATAGAGTTTATATACCATGCTATGGTATACTGTCATACCACCCAGCCCTAATGTGTGGTATGGGTGGGGCAATGACAATAATTTCCATATTAAAAACCTATAAAAAATGGTTTCAGATGGAGTAAGTAATAGTTTATAGTTCATTTTTGAATATAAAAGCACTTTCATTTTAGGGTGGTCTATTTAAATGCATATTTCAACCACTTACACAATGTTTTTTTTTCCTATCAGATTACCTATCTGGGTCTGGTTGGTGGCTTTGACCTGGATAACATCGTGTGGAGAGTGCTGAAAGCCACTTTTACAACTGCTGTGGCACGTTATGAATTGGAGAGAAGTCAATGGGAAGATTGGTGTCCAACGCCTGGTCGTAAAGGAAGTTGTCATTGGTGAGACCTTTTTTAGAAGTCACTTTTATTTGTATAGCACTTTGCACAATACACAACTTTTCAAAACTGCTTTACAGAACATTGTATTTTTATTTCTGTTATCTCAGTATCGAACCAAACAACTTTTTTTGTCATTACCTGATCACATCCGTGGCTCACTTAAGTGACTGCATTTTTTATTTAGAAGTTTTATGTTTTGTTTTTAAAGAAAGTTATTTTTTATATATTGCGAATCATATCGTTTCAATTATACATTTTAAAGCTGTAATCACAATATAAGATTATCATTCTGTCAAAGTCTCATACCAGCGCATGCCTACAACTATCTGTATTTAGTTCATTATCACTGTGTATTTAAAAGGTTAGTTTACCCAAAAATGAAAATTCTGTCAGTAATTACTCACCCTCATGTTGTTTCACCCCCGTAAGACCTTCGTTCATCTTCGGAACACAAATTAAGATATATATGATGAAATCTGAGAGCTGTCTCACTCATCCATAGGCTTCTCTGTTATTGAAACTTGCCAGCCCAGAAAGTTAGTAAAGACATTGTTAAAATAGTCCAAGAATACAATGGCTGAACCTTAAGTTTATCAAGTGTCGAAAATAAATTATTTATTTAAAAATAAATTTTTGTGCGCAAAACAAGCTAAAATAAAGACTTTATTCAACGTAGTGTAACAGCACAGCGCTTCTGTGTTGTACGTCAGAACGTAGGCTCATGATTGGCCAGCATCCCACACATGACCAGCGTCGGCCAATAGTGAGTCTACGCTCTGACGTACAATCCAGAAGTTGGAAAAACTTGAGGGTAATTACAGATAGAATTTTCATTTTTGGGCGAACTAACCAGTGGTGTAGTCTACGTGATACGCAGGTATACGCCGTATACCCACTAGAAAAGGCCAAGGATTTGCGTATACCCACTTAAAAAAAGCGTGAGGATACGTATCAACTTCGTTTTGTGTCAGAACTTTCACACTTTCATTCATAAATTCACCCCGTCTGTGTTTGCGAAGCGACGGATCGAATCGAGGAATCCAGTCACAAATGGAACTTGCTATATAAAGCAGAACGTCTCGGAATTTAGCTATTTTTGAATTAATAAATAAAAAGTAGCTGCTGTACAATGAATCAAATCTCGATATGGACTAGTGTCTATGAATATTAAAGCTAAAAGAGATTGCAATTGTTCTACGCGTCTCTGGGAATGAGCGCTCAGTGTGTGCTCCACTGCACACACACACACACACACACACACACACACAGAAGCATGCGTGACTCACGCTCGTGGTGTTTTCAGCGTTTTACTGTATTGAGACATGATGTAAGCTACACATGTGCATTTTATCGCAGAGCTGCTATGAGAGTCACTTGATGAGAATTTCACCATTTCATTTGATAAAACTATCGTCATTCATTCGTTTCATATACACACAGAAACTGTTATGTCTTTACGACAACCTGTCAAAATAAAAGTTCTGTATAACTTGAAGAAATTATAACAGAAATATATTACTATTTCACAGAGTATACTTCAGGCCTAATAATAATAATAATAATAATAGTTTATTAAAACACACAGAAACTCAAATGTCTACAACCCACCAAAATAAAAGTTCGGTCTAACTCAAATTAATTAGATAGAAATTGCACAGTAAAATGTATTTTAAAATAAATTTTTTTTCAAAAACACCATTTCTAAAAGTAAATTTGTATTTGTGCCTATAATGTTTTTTTTTTTTAAATTGTTGAAAATTGTCAACTGATAAAACCTGTGCTTCAGGGACCATATTCATATAACATCTAAGGCTAAAGGTAGCTCTTAACTGACTGAGTTAGATGGTGATTAACACTAAACAGTAGAAAATCAGTCCAGTCTCCCCAGCTGTAAATGTCATTGGCTGTTAAAGTCTTGTGTTGCTTATAATAAATTGACATGTTGATAACACTTAGTATTTCATAATGCTCTCAATTGCATGTCGATGCATACTGTATGCATTAGTGAGTGTGGTGGTGCTTATGGGGTGACGCTCTGGGATGGGTGAGTATGCGGCGGCGGGGGGGGGGGGGGGGGGGGGGGGGGGGGTTATATTAGAGTATACTCACTACAAAAAACTAGACTACACCACTGGAACTAACCCTTTATGTTCCTCCTTGCATTCAGTACTTGGCCCATTATTGTTTGTGTGTTTCTGCTTCCAAATTGTCTCGCATCATTGCAGATTATCTTGAGTTTATTTTGTGTTAGTAAAAACACTTATTTTTGTAGACTCTGTCTTTGGACTAAAACATGACATTAATGCTATCTGTGTTAGTGTGTTTTTACATTAGAGTGTGCATGTCTTTTTAAAAAAAAAAAGAAGCAGAATACATGCAGTGCTGTAAATTTTAACCGGTTAGTGCAAAAGTATTCTAAAAATTGAAATAATTTGTCATAAGGAATTACGGTATAATTCTGGCCCACATATTGAAAAATACAATTTGCAATTCCTTTTGAAAATTTACTGGAAAAAACTTTCATACAGTGGTAATTCAGAGGTGTTTAATTTGTTAATAATTGCAATTAAAATATTAAAGGATATTTACATTAATGATTTTTTTTTTCATTATCCTGCAAGCTCTAGCTTTCAGGTTGTATTGCTGCTAACATTATTTAAATTCTTCTTTATTGCAGGTGCAGTCAGGCAGAATCCCCTTACTGGAGAAGATCAACACATTGCCGACCCTCATTGGAGACTTCTCTGCACATCAACACACTTCTCAACTCTTTACCTTTCAAGTTTGCTTTAACTTTCTCAATTTCTCTTTAAAGTTCTCTTTACCAACTGTGATTTATTTGTATTACTCTCATTGGACTAATTAAACATAACATTAATACACGCTTTGATCGAGTGTTTTGAACTTTGGTGTAAAAAATTAGCTTTGAATGCTATTTATATTATTAATTTGTATATTTAAATGTTTTCAACTGAATTCTACTTAAAATAAGTACAACTGAGTAGCTGTAATTATGTTTTCTTAAATGTTTTCAACTGAATACTACTGTAATTATTAAATTCAACTCTGTTGCTGTAATTATATTTATTTTGATATATGTTTTCAACTGAATACTACTGTAATTATTAAATTCAACTCTGTTGCTGTAATTATATTTATTTTGATAACTGTTTTCAACTGAATACTACTGTTATTATTCAACTCTTGCTGTAATTATATTTCTTTTTCTGAAATGTTTTCAACTGAATACTGCTGTAATTAAGTACAACACTTTAGCTGTAATTATTTAAATGCTTGTCAAAATAAATAGTTTTGAGTACATTTGTTGTTGAGTGTTTAATTTACCTGTGAGTTAATAAGACTTTAAATACTGTCAGCTGCATGTGGGCCACATAAGGGCCGTTAGATTTTAACAGAACTCAACCATACTAAAGTTGCATACCAGGCCCACATATAGGCCACATGAATTTGTAGTATTTGGCTCATGCTTGGTGGAGTTATGGCAGTCCTTTGGTTCAGTTCTGGCAAAGGAGATGTGGGCCATATCTGGGCCGGCAAACACAAACTAATCTGGGCCACAGCTCAGCTGTTTATCTGGCCCACATCTTTGCCAAAGGTAATTTGCTGACTGGGTAATATTGTAAAATATTATTCCAATTTAAAACAGCTGCTTTCTATTTTAATATATTTTAAACTGTTTTATTAATTTATTAATTTAATTTACTAATTTATTCCTGTGATCAAAGCTGAGTTTTCAGCATCATTACTCCAGTCGTCACTGTCACATGATCCTTCAGAAATTATTCTAATATGATGATTGATACTCAAGAAACATTCATTATTATTTTAAATGTCGAAAACAGTTGTGTACAGTCTTTGATGAATAGAAAGTTCAAAAGAACAGCATTTATCTGAAATCTAAAGCTTTTGTAACGTTAAACACTACCGCTCAAAAGTTTTGGGTTAGTAATAATTAAAATTTTATTTTTTGGGGAAATAAATAAAATAAATCAGTACTTTTATTTATGAAGGATGAGTTAAACTGATCAACAGTTACAGTAAAGACATTTATAATGTTAAAAATATATATATTTGAAATATATGCTGTTCTTTTGAACTTTACATTCATCAAAGCATTTTGAAAAAAAAAAAAATCTGTACACAACTGTTTTCAACATTGAAAATAATAATGAATATTTATTGAGCATCAATCATCATATTAGTATGATTTCTGAAGGATCATGTGACACTGAAGAGTGGAGTAATGATGCTGAAAACTCAACTTTGATCACAGAAATGAATTACTATGTAAAATATTTAAAAATTGAAAACAGCTGTTTTAAATTGGAATAATATTTCACAATATTACTGTTTTTGTTTGTATTTTTAATCAATAAATGCAGCCTTGGTGAGCAGAAGAGACTTCTCCTAAAAACATTAAAAATCTTACTGACCCCAAACTTTTGAACAATAATATATATATATATATATATATATATATATATATATATATATATATATATATATATATATATATATATATATGTATGTGTGTGTATATATATATATATATATATATATATATATATATATATATATAAATATAGCTGCGAGCAGCGATGGAGGGCCAAAGCCGGCGGTACCGCCACCCCGGTGCCTTTAGGTAACTAAAGGCACCGGGGTTGCGGTGCCACCGGCTTGGGCCCGTAATCGCTGCTCGCAGCTATATTTATTATTATTATTATTATTATTTTGTCAACCTTTCGGCCACTTTTGGGGCCCTTAACATGCTCGAAAACTCTTGAAATTTTGCACACAGGTCAGAACCCGCGGCCATCAGGGCCGGACTGAAGCTGGTACCCGGGCGTGGCAGGGGGGCTCGACAGCGCCCCCTGGAACGGGATCCGAACACTTGTCCATAAATCAGACACGCTTGCATGTAATAATATGAAACTCGGTACACATATAGAACTCATCGGGCCGAACAACTTTCGTGCTCTAAGTTTTACGCCAGCCCAACAGGAAGTCGGCTATTTAGGGTTGTTTGGAAACGCATGCTGTGGAATTTAATGTACTCCTCCTAGGGAATTCATCGATTCGCCTCCAAACTCGGTGTGCATGAAGTCAAGACATTGAGGATGCTAAATTGCGGACGGATTTTTGATATCTCGAACGGTTTGGCCGTGGCGAGGAAACGAATTTATGGCGAAAAAATGAAACAGGAAGTGTGTTATAACTTCTGCATACATTAACTGATCTTGATGAAACTTCAGCAGTGTGTTCGTTGTAAGAGGCCGATCGCACAGATGTGACTATTGTGAGTCAAAGTTATAGCGCCACCAACAGGCAGCAGGAAGTACATCACTATTAAAATGCTTTGAAATCACTGTCTTATTTTTACCAGATTTGCTTCAAACTTTATGTGTACAATGTAGACACACGGCAGATGTAAACCTGTGAAAGGATTATTGATATCTTAGATACTGTTGCCGTGGCAACGCATCAAACTTTAATATTCTTTTTTTATGCTTTTGAGACTCTTAACATACTTGAAATTGCATGAAACTCGACAGACACATCACATTTATTATCCAGTAGACATGTGCAAAGTTTCAGAAACGGGCGTGGTGAGGGGCTCAGTAGCGCCACCTTTAGTCATAAGTGGGGGTGTTAGTTTTATCAACAGCAACAAAACTTGGTATGTGTATTGTTCTCATCAAGACGGACAACTTTCTAATTTACATGAACCATCTCTGACCAACAGGAAGAGAGATATTTTGGTTTGAATGTGGATTTTCTGAAGAATTTTCTCTCCCTCTCTGTGTCTGTGTGTGTGTGAGGGGAGGGGGGGATTTGACTATTGCTTTTATATTGTTAATCAAGGTTTCAGGGGCTTTTGGGGTCCTTAACGTGCTCAAAAACTCTTGAAACTTTGCACACAGGTCAGAACCCACGGCCATCAGGGCCGGGCTGAAGCTGGGACCCGGGCGTGGCTGGGGGGCTCAACAGCGCCCCCTTGAACGGGGTTCTAAAACTTGATCCATATATCAAACACGCTCGCATGAATTAATATGAAACTCGGTACACATATAGATCTCATCGGGCCGAACAACTTTACCCCGGTCAAGTTTTACGCCAGCCCAACAGGAAGTCGGCTATTATGGGTTGTTTGGAAAACGCTTGCTGTGGAATGTGAAATACTCCTCCTAGAAAATTCACCGTGCCCCCTTCAAACTCGGTGTGGATGTAGTCAAGACATTGAGGATGCTAAATTGCGGACGGATTTTTGATATCTCGAACGGTTTGGCTGTGGCGAAGAATCGAATTTATGGCGAGAAAAGAGAAACACGGAAGTGGAATAACTTCTGCATACATTAACTGATCTTGATGAAACTTCAGCAGTGTGTTCGTGGTAAGAGGCCGATCAGATGGATGTAGCTATTGTGAGTCAAAGTTATAGCGCCACCAACTGGCAGCAGGAAGTGTGTCACTTTCAACATGCTTTTGACAAAAGTGGGGGGGTTAGTTTTAACTACAGTAAAGAAAAAATAGTTTGTATATTGTTCTCATCAAGCCGGACAACTTTCTAATTTACATTCAATAGCTCTGGCCATCAGGAAGTCAGATATTTTGGTCTGAATGTGGATTTTTTTGCAAAATCAGCCTCTGAATTTTTAGCCACTCCTCTTAAACTATTTATTTTATTCGTACCAAACTTTTTCAACATGATGAAACTACATTAAATATGCTAAATTGTGAATGGATAATAAATATCTCAAACGGTTTTGCTATGGCGAGGGATTAAATAATGTCCAAAAAGGAAACACTAAAAATCTTCTAAAAATGTAATTATATACCATTTATTTCTATATAAAAGTATACAAATATCACAACTAAACCCATTTTATTCTGTTTTTGCAATTCAAGAAGAATGAAAAAGTTAAAACAGGCTATTTAGTGCTATTTGGTTCAACAAAAAAGCAAACATAGGGCTATACTGCCCTCTTGTGTCCAAAAGGACATCAAAATAGTATATAAAACTTTTTACCAGGTAGGCCAATATTGTATTTAAATATACATGTATTAGGTATGTGTCTGAGGATATTTTCCCACCGGTTAATCGACGTGTGACACGAGTGGGTGCTTTTAAATCGCTAATATAATAGTGTAAGAAAAATAATGATAATGTTGCACACACAAATCACACACATGTGGGAAAGAATGATGCTTTTAAACAACACTAAACCGCCATTAGGTGTCGCCAGGCATCCATCTTAATAAGCGAGTCATTGATTCATTCGTTCAAACGATTCGTTCGAATGAGTCGATCATGATTAAGACAGATGTTTATGGATTGATCATTCAATCTTTGAGTCAACCGATTCGTTAAAAATGCTGAATCGTTCAGTTATGAGAAAACACGTGATGCGTGATGGTTCTGCCGTGATCTTTGTTTAACTATTTTCGCTGCTGAAACAGAACAAAAACAGTCAACATTGCATCTAAAATGTAAGTGACTTAATTGTAACTGTTTATTAACCTGTTGTATGAAATCTAGGGGTGGGAGAAAAAATGTATTCTTAGATGCATCGCGATGCGGACGTGGACGATTCTGAATCGATTCACAAATGTCAAAAAAATCGATTCTCTAAAAAAATATTTTTCTAATAACGTAATATTGACGGAAGACAAAAGGCGGAACTCTAAGCGGACGTGCGTGCAGTCTGTGGCGCGCACATAACAGAGAAGTTTCTTCTGCTCACCAAGGCTGCATTTATTTGATTAAAAATACAAACAAAAACAGTAATATTGTAAAATATTATTCCAATTTAAAACGGCTGCTTTCTATTTTAATATATTTTAAACTGTTATTTATTCCTGTGATCAAAGCTGAGTTTTCAGCATCATTACTCCAGTCGTCACTGTCACATGATCCTTCAGAAATTATTCTAATATGATGATTGATACTCAAGAAACATTCATTATTATTTTAAATGTCGAAAACAGTTGTGTACAGTCTTTGATGAATAGAAAGTTCAAAAGAACAGCATTTATCTGAAATCTAAAGCTTTTGTAACGTTAAACACTACCGCTCAAAAGTTTTGGGTTAGTAATAATTAAAATTTTATTTTTTGGGGAAATAAATAAAATAAATCAGTACTTTTATTTATGAAGGATGAGTTAAACTGATCAACAGTTACAGTAAAGACATTTATAATGTTAAAAATATATATATTTGAAATATATGCTGTTCTTTTGAACTTTACATTCATCAAAGCATTTTGAAAAAAAAAAAAATCTGTACACAACTGTTTTCAACATTGAAAATAATAATGAATATTTATTGAGCATCAATCATCATATTAGTATGATTTCTGAAGGATCATGTGACACTGAAGAGTGGAGTAATGATGCTGAAAACTCAACTTTGATCACAGAAATGAATTACTATGTAAAATATTTAAAAATTGAAAACAGCTGTTTTAAATTGGAATAATATTTCACAATATTACTGTTTTTGTTTGTATTTTTAATCAATAAATGCAGCCTTGGTGAGCAGAAGAGACTTCTCCTAAAAACATTAAAAATCTTACTGACCCCAAACTTTTGAACAATAATATATATATATATATATATATATATATATATATAAATATAGCTGCGAGCAGCGATGGAGGGCCAAAGCCGGCGGTACCGCCACCCCGGTGCCTTTAGGTAACTAAAGGCACCGGGGTTGCGGTGCCACCGGCTTGGGCCCGTAATCGCTGCTCGCAGCTATATTTATTATTATTATTATTATTATTATTATTATTATTTTGTCAACCTTTCGGCCACTTTTGGGGCCCTTAACATGCTCGAAAACTCTTGAAATTTTGCACACAGGTCAGAACCCGCGGCCATCAGGGCCGGACTGAAGCTGGTACCCGGGCGTGGCAGGGGGGCTCGACAGCGCCCCCTGGAACGGGATCCGAACACTTGTCCATAAATCAGACACGCTTGCATGTAATAATATGAAACTCGGTACACATATAGAACTCATCGGGCCGAACAACTTTCGTGCTCTAAGTTTTACGCCAGCCCAACAGGAAGTCGGCTATTTAGGGTTGTTTGGAAACGCATGCTGTGGAATTTAATGTACTCCTCCTAGGGAATTCATCGATTCGCCTCCAAACTCGGTGTGCATGAAGTCAAGACATTGAGGATGCTAAATTGCGGACGGATTTTTGATATCTCGAACGGTTTGGCCGTGGCGAGGAAACGAATTTATGGCGAAAAAATGAAACAGGAAGTGTGTTATAACTTCTGCATACATTAACTGATCTTGATGAAACTTCAGCAGTGTGTTCGTTGTAAGAGGCCGATCGCACAGATGTGACTATTGTGAGTCAAAGTTATAGCGCCACCAACAGGCAGCAGGAAGTACATCACTATTAAAATGCTTTGAAATCACTGTCTTATTTTTACCAGATTTGCTTCAAACTTTATGTGTACAATGTAGACACACGGCAGATGTAAACCTGTGAAAGGATTATTGATATCTTAGATACTGTTGCCGTGGCAACGCATCAAACTTTAATATTCTTTTTTTATGCTTTTGAGACTCTTAACATACTTGAAATTGCATGAAACTCGACAGACACATCACATTTATTATCCAGTAGACATGTGCAAAGTTTCAGAAACGGGCGTGGTGAGGGGCTCAGTAGCGCCACCTTTAGTCATAAGTGGGGGTGTTAGTTTTATCAACAGCAACAAAACTTGGTATGTGTATTGTTCTCATCAAGACGGACAACTTTCTAATTTACATGAACCATCTCTGACCAACAGGAAGAGAGATATTTTGGTTTGAATGTGGATTTTCTGAAGAATTTTCTCTCCCTCTCTGTGTCTGTGTGTGTGTGAGGGGAGGGGGGGATTTGACTATTGCTTTTATATTGTTAATCAAGGTTTCAGGGGCTTTTGGGGTCCTTAACGTGCTCAAAAACTCTTGAAACTTTGCACACAGGTCAGAACCCACGGCCATCAGGGCCGGGCTGAAGCTGGGACCCGGGCGTGGCTGGGGGGCTCAACAGCGCCCCCTTGAACGGGGTTCTAAAACTTGATCCATATATCAAACACGCTCGCATGAATTAATATGAAACTCGGTACACATATAGATCTCATCGGGCCGAACAACTTTACCCCGGTCAAGTTTTACGCCAGCCCAACAGGAAGTCGGCTATTATGGGTTGTTTGGAAAACGCTTGCTGTGGAATGTGAAATACTCCTCCTAGAAAATTCACCGTGCCCCCTTCAAACTCGGTGTGGATGTAGTCAAGACATTGAGGATGCTAAATTGCGGACGGATTTTTGATATCTCGAACGGTTTGGCTGTGGCGAGGAATCGAATTTATGGCGAGAAAAGAGAAACACGGAAGTGGAATAACTTCTGCATACATTAACTGATCTTGATGAAACTTCAGCAGTGTGTTCGTGGTAAGAGGCCGATCAGATGGATGTAGCTATTGTGAGTCAAAGTTATAGCGCCACCAACTGGCAGCAGGAAGTGTGTCACTTTCAACATGCTTTTGACAAAAGTGGGGGGGTTAGTTTTAACTACAGTAAAGAAAAAATAGTTTGTATATTGTTCTCATCAAGCCGGACAACTTTCTAATTTACATTCAATAGCTCTGGCCATCAGGAAGTCAGATATTTTGGTCTGAATGTGGATTTTTTTGCAAAATCAGCCTCTGAATTTTTAGCCACTCCTCTTAAACTATTTATTTTATTCGTACCAAACTTTTTCAACATGATGAAACTACATTAAATATGCTAAATTGTGAATGGATAATAAATATCTCAAACGGTTTTGCTATGGCGAGGGATTAAATAATGTCCAAAAAGGAAACACTAAAAATCTTCTAAAAATGTAATTATATACCATTTATTTCTATATAAAAGTATACAAATATCACAACTAAACCCATTTTATTCTGTTTTTGCAATTCAAGAAGAATGAAAAAGTTAAAACAGGCTATTTAGTGCTATTTGGTTCAACAAAAAAGCAAACATAGGGCTATACTGCCCTCTTGTGTCCAAAAGGACATCAAAATAGTATATAAAACTTTTTACCAGGTAGGCCAATATTGTATTTAAATATACATGTATTAGGTATGTGTCTGAGGATATTTTCCCACCGGTTAATCGACGTGTGACACGAGTGGGTGCTTTTAAATCGCTAATATAATAGTGTAAGAAAAATAATGATAATGTTGCACACACAAATCACACACATGTGGGAAAGAATGATGCTTTTAAACAACACTAAACCGCCATTAGGTGTCGCCAGGCATCCATCTTAATAAGCGAGTCATTGATTCATTCGTTCAAACGATTCGTTCGAATGAGTCGATCATGATTAAGACAGATGTTTATGGATTGATCATTCAATCTTTGAGTCAACCGATTCGTTAAAAATGCTGAATCGTTCAGTTATGAGAAAACACGTGATGCGTGATGGTTCTGCCGTGATCTTTGTTTAACTATTTTCGCTGCTGAAACAGAACAAAAACAGTCAACATTGCATCTAAAATGTAAGTGACTTAATTGTAACTGTTTATTAACCTGTTGTATGAAATCTAGGGGTGGGAGAAAAAAATTATTCTTAGATGCATCGCGATGCGGACGTGGACGATTCTGAATCGATTCACAAATGTCAAAAAATCGATTCTCTAAAAAAATATTTTTCTAATAACGTAATATTGACGGACGGCAAAAGGCGGAACTCTAAGCGGACGTGCGTGCAGTCTGTGGCGCGCACATACCAGAGAAGTTTCTTCTGCTCACCAAGGCTGCATTTATTTGATTAAAAATACAAACAAAAACAGTAATATTGTAAAATATTATTCCAATTTAAAACAGCTGCTTTCTATTTTAATATATTTTAAACTGTTATTTATTCCTGTGATCAAAGCTGAGTTTTCAGCATCATTACTCCAGTCGTCACTGTCACATGATCCTTCAGAAATTATTCTAATATGATGATTGATACTCAAGAAACTTTCATTATTATTTTAAATGTCGAAAACAGTTGTGTACAGTCTTTGATGAATAGAAAGTTCAAAAGAACAGCATTTATCTGAAATCTAAAGCTTTTGTAACGTTAAACACTACCGCTCAAAAGTTTTGGGTTAGTAATAATTAAAATTTTATTTTTTGGGGAAATAAATAAAATAAATCAGTACTTTTATTTATGAAGGATGAGTTAAACTGATCAACAGTTACAGTAAAGACATTTATAATGTTAAAAATATATATATTTGAAATATATGCTGTTCTTTTGAACTTTACATTCATCAAAGCATTTTGAAAAAAAAAAAAATCTGTACACAACTGTTTTCAACATTGAAAATAATAATGAATATTTATTGAGCATCAATCATCATATTAGTATGATTTCTGAAGGATCATGTGACACTGAAGAGTGGAGTAATGATGCTGAAAACTCAACTTTGATCACAGAAATGAATTACTATGTAAAATATTTAAAAATTGAAAACAGCTGTTTTAAATTGGAATAATATTTCACAATATTACTGTTTTTGTTTGTATTTTTAATCAATAAATGCAGCCTTGGTGAGCAGAAGAGACTTCTCCTAAAAACATTAAAAATCTTACTGACCCCAAACTTTTGAACAATAATATATATATATATATATATATATACATATATATGTATGTGTGTGTATGTATATATATATATATATATATATATATATATATATATATATATATATATAAATATAGCTGCGAGCAGCGATGGAGGGCCAAAGCCGGCGGTACCGCCACCCCGGTGCCTTTAGGTAACTAAAGGCACCGGGGTTGCGGTGCCACCGGCTTGGGCCCGTAATCGCTGCTCGCAGCTATATTTTTTATTATTATTATTATTTTTTTTCTACTTCTCGGGCACTTTTGGGGCCCTTAACGTGCTCGAAAACTCTTGAAACTTTGCACACAGGTCAGAACCCGCGGCCATCAGGGCTGGGCTGAAGCTGGTACCCGGGCGTGGCAGGGGGGCTCGACAGCGCCCCCTGGAACGGGATCCGAACACTTGTCCGTAAATCAAACACACTTGCATGTAATAATATGAAACTCGGTACACATATAGATCTCATCGGGCCAAACAACTTTCGTGCTCTAAGTTTTATGCCAGCCCAACAGGAAGTCGGCTATTATGGGTTGTTTGGAAACGCATGCTGTGGAATTTGATGTACTCCTCCTAGAGAATTCATCCAATCTCCTCCAAACTCGGTCAGCATGAAGTCAAGACATTGAGGATGCTAAATTGCGGACGGATTTTTGATATCTCGAACGGTTTGGCCATGGCGAGGAAATGAATTTATGGCGAATAATGGAAACAGGAAGTGTGTTATAACTTCTGCATACATTATCTGATCTTGATGAAACTTCAGCAGTGTGTTTGTTGTAAGAGGCCGATCACATGGATGTGACTATTGTGAGTCAAAGTTATAGCGCCACCAACTGGCAGCAGGAAGTGTGTCACTTTCAAAATGCTTTGAAATCACTCTCTTATTTTTACCCGATTTGCTTCAAACTTTATGTGTATAATGTAGACACACGGCAGATGTAGACCTGTGAAAGGATTATTGATATCTTAGATACTGTTGCCATGGCAACGCATCAAACTTCAATATTCTTTTGGGATGCTTTTGAGACTCTTTACATGCTTGAAAATGCATGAAACTCGACAGACACATCACATTTATTATCCAGTAGACATGTGCAAAGTTTCAGAAATGGGCGTGGTGAGGGGCTCAGTAGCGCCACCTTTAGTCAAAAATGGGGGCTTAGTTTTTCCTAGAATCACAAAAATCGGTATGTATATTGTTCTCATCGAGCCCGACAACTTTCTAATTTACAGTTATAAGCTCTGACCAACAGGAAGTCAGATATTTTGGTTTGAATGTGATTTTTTGGAGAATTCTCTCTCTCTCTCTCTCTCTGTATCTGTGTCTCTGTGTGTGTGTGTGGGGTGTGGGGGATTTGTCTGTTAGGAGAAATCTGCTTTTATAATTGTTTTTCAAGGTTTCAGGGATTTTTGAGGCCCTTAATGTGCTCAAAAACTCTTGAATCTTTGCACACAGGTCAGAACCTTCGGCCATCAGGGCCGGGCTGAAGCTGGTACCCGGGCGTGGCAGGGGGGCTTAACAGCGCCCCCTTGAAAGGGGTCCGAAAACTTGGTCCATAGATCAAACTAGCTTGCATGAATTAATATGAAACTCGGTACACATATAGATCTCATCGGGCCGAACAACTTTCGCACTCTTAAGTTAAACGCCAGCGCAACAGGAAGTCAGCTATTATGGGTTGTTTGGAGAACGCTTGCTGTGGAATTTGAAACACTCCTCCTAGAGAATTAATTCAATCCCCATCAAACTCGGTGTGCATGAGGTCAAGACATTGAGGATGCAAAATTGCGGACGGATTTTTGATATCGCGAACGGTTTGGCCGTGGCGAGGAAACGAAATTATGGCGAGAAAATAGACACAGGAAGTGTGTTATAACTTCTGCATACATTAACTGATCTTGATGAAACTTCAGCAGTGTGTTCGTTGTAAGAGGCCGATCAGATGGATGTGACCTTTGTGAGTCAAAGTTATAGCGCCACCAACTGGCAACAGGAAGTGTGTCACTTTCAAAATGCTTTGAAATCACCCTCTTATTTTTACCCGATTTGCTTCAAACTTTATGTGTATAATATAGACACACGGCAGATGTAGGCCTGTGAAAGGATTATTGATATCTTAGATACTGTTGCCGTGGCAACGCATCAAACTTCAATATTCTTTTCGGATGCTTTTGAGACTCTTCACATGCTTGAAAATGCATGAAACTCGACCGACACATCACATTTATTATCCAGTAGACATGTGCAAAGTTTCAGAAATGGGCGTGGTGAGGGGCTCAGTAGCGCCACCTTTAGTCATAAGTGGGGGGGTTAGTTTTATCAACAGCAACAAAACTTGGTATGTGTATTGTTCTCATCAAGACGGACAACTTTCTAATTTACATTAACTATCTCCGACCAAGAGGAAGAGAGATATTTTGGTTTGAATGTGGATTTTCTGAAGAATTTTCTCTCCCTCTCTCTGTGTCTCTGTGTGTGTGAGGGGAGGGGGGGATTTGACTATTGCTTTTATATTGTTAATCAAGGTTTCAGGGGCTTTTGGGGCCCTTAACGTGCTCAAAAACTCTTGAAACTTTGCACACAAGTCAGAACCCCCTGCCATCAGGGACGGGCTGAAGCTGGTACCCGGGCGTGGCAGGGGGGCTCAACAGCGCCCCCTTGAACGGGGTCCCAAAACTTGGTCCATAGATCAAACACGCTTGCATGAATTAATATGAAACTCGGTACACATATAGATCTCATCGGGCCGAACAACTTTCCCCCGGTCAAGTTTTATGCCAGCCCAACAGGAAGTCGGCTATTATGGGTTGTTTGGAAAACGCTTGCTGTGGAATGCGAAGTACTCCTCCTAGAGAATTCATCCAATCCCCACCAAACTCGGTGTGCATGAAGTCAAGACATTGAGGATTCTAAATTGCGGACGGATTTTTGATATCTCGAACGGTTTGGCCGTGGCGAGGAAACGAATTTATGGCGAGAAAAGAGAAACACGAAGTGGTATAACTTCTGCATACATTAACTGATCTTGATTAAACTTCACCAGTGTGTTCGTGGCAAGAGGCCGATCAGATGGATGTAACTATTGTGAGTCAAAGTTATAGCGCCACCAACTGGCAGCAGGAAGTGTGTCACTTTCAAAATGCTTTTGACAAAATGGGGGGGTTACTTTTACCCACAGTTACAAAAATCAGTACATATATTGGTCTCATCGAGCCGGGCAAGTTTCTAATTTACAGTCATTAGCTCTGACCAACAGGAAGTCAGATATTTTGGTTTGAATGTGGATTTATTTGCAAAATCGGCCTCTGAATTTTATATATATATATTTTTTTAAAAGTGACGACAGAGAATATTACTTGTCCGATATATATATATATATTACATTTTTATATATATATATATATATATATAAATATAGCTGCGAGCAGCGATGGAGGGCCCAAGCCGGTGACACCGCCACCCCGGTGCCTTTAGTGTAACTAAAGGCACCAGGGTGGCGGTGCCACCGGCTTGGGACCGCAATCGCTGCTCGCAGCTATATTTATTATTATTATTATTATTTTGTCAACCTTTCGGGCACTTTTGGGGCCCTTAACATGCTCAAAAACTCTTGAAACTTTGCACACATGTCAGAACCCGCGGCCATCAGGGCCGGACCGAAGCTGGTATCCGGGCGTGGCAGGGGGGCTCGACAGCGCCCCCTGGAACGGGATCCGAACACTTGTCCATAAATCAAACACGCTTGCATGTAATAATATGAAACTCGGTACACATATAGATCTCATCGGGCCGAACAACTTTCGTGCTCTAAGTTTTACGCCAGCCCAACAGGAAGTCGGCTATTATGGGTTGTTTGGAAACGCATGCTGTGGAATTTGATGTACTCCTCCTAGGAAATTCATCCATTCGCCTCCAAACTCGGTCAGCATGAAGTCAAGACATTGAGGATGCTAAATTGCGGACGGATTTTTGATATCTCGAACGGTTTGGCCGTGGCGAGGAAACGAATTTATGGCGAATAAGGGACACAGGAAGTGTGTTATAACTTCTGCATACATTAACTGATCTTGATGAAACTTCAGCAGTGTGTTCGTTGTAAGAGGCCGATCGCACAGATGTGACTATTGTGAGTCAAAGTTATAGCGCCACCAACAGGCAGCAGGAAGTACATCACTTTCAAAATGCTTTGAAATAACTGTCTTATTTTTACCCGATTTGCTTCAAACTTTATGTGTACAATGTAGACACACGGCAGATGTAGACCTGTGAAAGGATTATTGATATCTTAGATACTGTTGCCGTGGCAACACATCAAACTTTAATATTATTTTTTGATGCTTTTGGGACTCTTAACATACTTGAAATTGCATGAAACTCGACAGACACATCACATTTATTAGCCAGTAGACATGTGCAAAGTTTCAGAAACGGGCGTGGTGGAATGGCTCAGTAGCGCCACCTTTAGTCAAAAATGGGGGCTTAGTTTTTCCTAGAATCACAAAAATCGGTATGTATATTGTTCTCATCGAGCCGGACAACTTTCTAATTTACACTTATAAGCTCCAACCAACAGGAAGTCAGATATTTTGGTTTGAATGTGGATTTTCTGAAGAATTTTCTCTCTCTCTCTGTGTGTCTGTGTGTGTGTGTGGGGGGGGGGGGGGGGGTTGTCTATTCCATTTAATCTTTGTTTTTCAAGGTTTTAGGGGCTTTTGGCGCACTTAACGTGCTCATAAACACTTGAAACTTTTCACACAGGTCAGAACCCACGGTCATCAGGGCCGGGCTGAAGCTGGTACACGGGCGTGGCAGGGGGGCTCAACAGCGCCCCCTTGAACACGGTCTGAAAACTTGGTCCATATATCAAACATGCTTGCATGAATTAATATGAAACTCGGTACACATATAGATCTCATCGGGCCGAACAACTTCCGCACTCTAAATTATTAGCTCCGCCCAACAGGAAGTCTGCTATTATGGGTTGTTTGAAAAACGCATGCTGTGGAATTTGAAACACTCATCCTAGAGAATTCATCCGATCCCCACCAAACTCGGTCAGCATGAAGTCAAGACATTGAGGATGCTAAATTGCGGACGGATTTTTGATATCTCGAACGGTTTGGCCGTGGCGAGGAAATGAATTTATGGCGAGAAAATAGAAACACGAAGTGTTATAACTTCTGCATACATTAACTGATCTTGATGAAACTTCAGCAGTGTGTTCATGGTAAGAGGCCGGTCAGATGGATGTAACTATTGTGAGTCAAAGTTATAGCGCCACCAACTGGTAGCAGGAAGTGTGTCACTTTCAAAATGCTTTTGACAAAAGTGGGGGGGTTACTTTTACCCACAGTTACAAAAATCAGTACGCATATTGGACTCATCGAGTCGGACAACTTTCTAATTTACAGTCATTAGCTCCGAGCAACAGGAAGTCAGATATTTTGGTTTGAATGTGGATTTTTTGGATATGTCAGACTCTGAGTTTTTAGTTACTCCTCCTAAGTGGTTTATTTTATTCACACCAAACTTTTTCAACATGATAAAAATACATTAAAGATATATATATATATATATATATATATATAAATATAGCTGCGAGCAGCGATGAAGGGCCAAAGCCGGCGGCACCGCCACCCCGGTGCTTTTAGGTAACTAAAGGCATCGGGGTTGCGGTGCCACCGGCTTGGGCCCGTAATCGCTGCTCGCAGCTATATTTAGGGCCCAAGCCCTGAAAGGGCGAAGGCCCTATTGTTTTCGTTAGGATTATTTTTATTATTATTATTATTTTTTTTCTACTTCTCGGGCACTTTTGGGGCCCTTAACGTGCTCGAAAACTCTTGAAACTTTGCACAAAGGTCAGAACCCGCGGCCATCAGGGCCGGGCTGAAGCTGGTACCCGGGCGTGGCAGGGGGGCTCGACAGCGCCCCCTGGAACGGGATCCGAACACTTGTCCATAAATCAAACACACTTGCATGTAATAATATGAAACTCGGTACACATATAGATCTCATCGGGCCGAACAACTTTCGTGCTCTAAGTTTTATGCCAGCCCAACAGGAAGTCGGCTATTATGGGTTGTTTGGAAACGCATGCTGTGGAATTTGATGTACTCCTCCTAGAGAATTCATCCAATCTCCTCCAAACTCGGTCAGCATGAAGTCAAGACATTGAGGATGCTAAATTGCGGACGGATTTTTGATATCTCGAACGGTTTGGCCATGGCGAGGAAACAAATTTATGGCGAATAATGAAAACAGGAAGTGTGTTATAACTTCTGCATACATTAACTGATCTTGATGAAACTTCAGCAGTGTGTTCGTGGTAAAAGGCCGATCACATGGATGTGACTATTGTGAGTCAAAATTATAGCGCCACCAACTGGCAGCAGGAAGTGTGTCACTTTAAAAATGCTTTGAAATCACCCTCTTATTTTTACCCGATTTGCTTCAAATTTTATGTGTATAATGTAGACACACGGCAGATGTAGACCTGTGAAAGGATTTTTGATATCTTTAATACTGTTGCCATGGCCACGCATCAAATATTAATATTCTTTTTTGATGCTTTTGAGACTCTTAGCATGCTTGAAATTGCATGAAACTCGACAGACACATTACATTTATTACCTAGTAGACATGTGCAAAGTTTCAGAAACGGGCATGGTGAGGGGCTCAGTAGCGCCACCTTTAGTCAAAAATGGGGGCTTAGTTTTACGTAAAGTCACAAAAATCGGTATGTATATTGTTCTCCTCGAGCCGGACAACTTTCTAATTTACACTTATTAGCCCTGACCAACAGGAAGTCAGATATTTTGGTTTGAATGTGATTTTTTGGAGAATTCTCTCTCTCTCTCTCTCTCTGTCTCTGTGTCTCTCTGTGTGTGTGTGGGGTGTGGGGGATTTGTCTGTTAGGAGAGGTTTGCTTTTAGAATTGTTTTTCAAGGTTTCAGGGGCTTTTGGGGCCCTTAACATGCTCGAAAACTCTTGAAACTTTACACATAGGTCAGAACCTGCGGCCATCAGGGCTGGGCTGAAGCTGGTATCCGGGCGTGGCAGGGGGGCTCAACAGCGCCCCCTTGAATGGGGTCCGAAAACTTGGTCCATAGATCAAACTAGCTTGTATAAATTAATTTGAAACTCAGCACACATATAGATCTCATCGGGCCGAACAACTTTCGCACTCTTAAGTTATACGCCAGCCCAACAGGAAGTCGGCTATTCAGGGTTGTTTGAAAAACGCATGCTGTGGAATTTAATGTACTCTTCCTACAGAATTCATCCGATCCCCACCAAACTCGGTGTGCATGAAGACAAGACATTGAGGATGCTAAATTGCGGACGGATTTTTGATATCTCGAACGGTTTGGCCGTGGGGAGGAAACGAATTTATGGCGAGAAAAGAGAAACAGGAAATGTGTTATAACTTCTGCATACATTAACTGATCTTGATAAAACTTCAGCAGTGTGTTCGTTTTCAGAGAACGATCACATCGATGTGACTATTGTGAGTCAAAGTTATAGCGCCACCAACTGGCAGCAGGAAGTGTGTCACTTTCAAAATTCTTTGAAGTCACCCTCTTATGTTTACCCGATTTGCTTCAAACTTTATGTGTATAATGTAGACACACGGCAGATGTAGACCTGTGAAAGGATTATTGATATCTTAGATACTGTTGCCGTGGCAACGCATCAAACTTTAATATTTTTTCGGATGCGTTTGAGACTCTTAGCATGCTTGAAATTGGATGCAACTCGACAGATACATCACATTTATTAGCCAGTAGACATGTGAAAAGTTTCAGAAACGGGCGTGGCAGGGGGGCTCAACAGCGCCCCCTTGAATGGGGTCTGAAAACTTGGTCCATATATCAAACACGCTTGCATGAATTAATATGAAACTCGGTACACATATAGATCTCATCGGGCCGAACAACTTTCCCTCTGTCAAGTTTCACACCAGCCCAACAGGAAGTCGGCTATTATGGGTTGTTTGGAAAACGCTTGCTGTGGAATGTGAAATACTCCTCCTAGAAAATTCATCCCATCCCCACCAAACTCGGTGTGCATGAAGTCAAGACATTGAGGATGCTAAATTGCGGACGGATTTTTGATATCTCGAACGGTTTGGCCGTGGCAAGGAAATGAATTTATGGCGAGAAAAGAGAGACACGAAGTGTTATAACTTCTGCACACATTAACTGATCTTGATGAAACTTCAGCAGTGTGTTCGTGGTAAGAGGCCGGTCAGATGGATACAACTATTGTGAGTCAAAGTTATAGCGCCACCAACTGGCAACAGGAACTGTGTCACTTTCAAAATGCTTTTGACAAAATGGGGGGGGTTACTTTTACCCACAGTTACAAAAATCAGCACATATATTGGTCTCATCGAGCCGGACAAGTTTCTAATTTACAGTCATTAGCTCTGACCAACAGGAAGTCAGATATTTTGGTTTGAATGTGGATTTATTTGCAAAATCGGCCTCTGAATTTTATATATATATATATTTTTTAAAGTGACAAGACAGAGAATATTACTTGTCCGATATATATATATATATATATATATATATAAATATAGCTGCGAGCAGCGATGGAGGGCCCAAGCCGGTGACACCGCCACCCCGGTGCCTTTAGTGTAACTAAAGGCACCAGGGTGGCGGTGCCACCGGCTTGGGCCCGCAATCGCTGCTCGCAGCTATATTTATATATATATATATATATATATATATATATATATATATATATTTATTATTATTATTATTTTGTCAACCTTTCGGGCACTTTTGGGGCCCTTAACATGCTCAAAAACTCTTGAAACTTTGCACACATGTCAGAACCCGCGGCCATCAGGGCCGGACCGAAGCTGGTACCCGGGCGTGGCAGGGGGGCTCGACAGCGCCCCCTGGAACGGGATCCGAACACTTGTCCATAAATCAAACACGCTTGCATGTAATAATATGAAACTCGGTACACATATAGATCTCATCGGGCCGAACAACTTTCGTGCTATAAGTTTTACGCCAGCCCAACAGGAAGTCGGCTATTATGGGTTGTTTGGAAACGCATGCTGTGGAATTTGATGTACTCCTCCTAGGAAATTCATCCATTCGCCTCCAAACTCGGTCAGCATGAAGTCAAGACATTGAGGATGCTAAATTGCGGACGGATTTTTGATATCTTGAACGGTTTGGCCGTGGCGAGGAAACGAATTTATGGCGAATAAGGGACACAGGAAGTGTGTTATAACTTCTGCATACATTAACTGATCTTGATGAAACTTCAGCAGTGTGTTCGTTGTAAGAGGCCGATCGCACAGATGTGACTATTGTGAGTCAAAGTTATAGCGCCACCAACAGGCAGCAGGAAGTACATCACTTTCAAAATGCTTTGAAATCACTGTCTTATTTTTACCCGATTTGCTTCAAACTTTATGTGTACAATGTAGACACACGGCAGATGTAGACCTGTGAAAGGATTATTGATATCTTAGATACTGTTGCCGTGGCAACACATCAAACTTTAATATTATTTTTTGATGCTTTTGGGACTCTTAACATACTTGAAATTGCATGAAACTCGACAGACACATCACATTTATTAGCCAGTAGACATGTGCAAAGTTTCAGAAACGGGCGTGGTGGAATGGCTCAGTAGCGCCACCTTTAGTCAAAAATGGGGGCTTAGTTTTTCCTAGAATCACAAAAATCGGTATGTATATTGTTCTCATCGAGCTGGACAACTTTCTAATTTACACTTATAAGCTCCAACCAACAGGAAGTCAGATATTTTGGTTTGAATGTGGATTTTCTGAAGAATTTTCTCTCTCTCTCTGTGTGTCTGTGTGTGTGTGTGGGGGGGGTTGTCTATTCCATTTAATCTTTGTTTTTCAAGGTTTTAGGGGCTTTTGGCGCACTTAACGTGCTCATAAACACTTGAAACTTTTCACACAGGTCAGTACCCACGGTCATCAGGGCTGGGCTGAAGCTGGTACACGGGCGTGGCAGGGGGGCTCAACAGCGCCCCCTTGAACACGGTCTGAAAACTTGGTCCATATATCAAACACGCTTGCATGAATTAATATGAAACTCGGTACACATATAGATCTCATCGGGCCGAACAACTTCCGCACTCTAAATTATTAGCTCCGCCCAACAGGAAGTCTGCTATTATGGGTTGTTTGAAAAACGCATGCTGTGGAATTTGAAACACTCATCCTAGAGAATTCATCCGATCCCCACCAAACTCGGTCAGCATGAAGTCAAGACATTGAGGATGCTAAATTGCGGACGGATTTTTGATATCTCGAACGGTTTGGCCGTGGCGAGGAAACGAAATTATGGCGAGGAAAGAGAAACACGAAGTGGTATAACTTCTGCATACATTAACTGATCTTCATGAAACTTCACCAGTGTGTTCGTGGTAAGAGGCTGATCAGATGGATGTAACTATTGTGAGCCAAAGTTATAGCGCCACCAACTGGCAGCAGGAAGTGTGTCACTTTCAACATGCTTTTGACAAAAATGGGGGGGTTAGTTTTACCAACAGTTCCAAAAATCAGTATATATATTGGTCTCATCGAGTCAGACAACTTTCTAATTTACAGTTATTAGCTCAGAGAAAAAGGAAGTCAGATATTTTGGTTTGAATGTGGATTTTTTGGATATTTCAGACTCTGAGTTTTTAGCTACTCTTCCTAACTGGTTTATTTTATTCACACCAAACTTTTTCAAAATGATGAAAATACATTAAAGATGCTAAATTGTGAACGGATATTAAACATCTCAAACGGTTTTGCTATAGTGAGGGACTAAAGTAATGTACAAAAAGGAAACTAAAAGCCTCATCTTCTAAAAATGTAATTAAAAAACATTTATTTCTATATAAAAGTATACAAATATCACAACTAAACCCATTTTATTCTTTTTTTCAATTTAATAATTATTTATAAGTTTAAAAATAGTAATTGTACTATTTAGTCCCATAAAAGTCAAGTCATACATAGGGCTATACTGCCCTCTTGTGTTCAAAATCAGGTAGGCCTATTGTATCTACATAAAAATATACTAGGTTTGTGACGTTGAGAATATTTTACCACTGGTTAATCTATGTGTGACACCGCTGGGGGCTTTTGAATCGCCAACTTAAAAACGAAAGTAAAATATGCTCGTCCGCACTGACATTGATAGTGGTTGAGCGAGCGTTTCAAATGAATTCCTATGGAAGCCATGAGCATTTTAGTTTCATTTTAAAATTAGCACCTTTCGGGGGGTGGATTGCTTGGAATTATTTTACAAAAGCACAATGTTGTGTTTTATTGTGACTGTACACAAATATAAGTTAACACTTTGCAGTTTGAATGTCGTCCTGTATAATGACGGAGTATGTTTTTATGTGTCCACTGTTCAATCGCGCCCACGCCACACACACACACACGGTTTACTATCTTTGTGGGGACTCTCCATAGACTTAATGGTTTTTATACTGTACAAACTGTATATTCTATCTCCTCACACTAACCCTACCCCTAAACCTACCTATCCCAGAAAACTTTCTGCATTTTTACATTTCCAAAAAAACTCATTCTGTATGATTTATAAACTTGTTTACCCATGGGGACATCTATTTAGGTCCCCACTGTGACATGAGTCCCCATGAGTCTGTGTGCATTCAGGTTGAAGTCCCCACCGGGATAGGAAAACATGAACACATACACACACACACACACACACACACACACACACACACACACACACACACACACACACACATTCCAGCATTGCAATCTTGACATCGCAGCCTGTTCATTATAGCCTTAATAAAATATAATAATAAAATAGTTAACCTAACATATAAAAATTACACTGCTCTAAATAGTCAGTAGTACAATTCGTACATTCACAGTAAGCACCGCTCCACTGTGATGTTTCAAGCACATTTTTGCGCGTGTGAAGAGGATGATTTTTTTCGTCGATATTGGAACACAAGTGAAGAACAAAGCCTATAATAAAGAATAGTTTAGCATCCAAATACATCGCAAATGCTGAAACATTTTGATTCTAATGAGAGGGTTACGTGAGCCCAACAGTGCTTACTTTCGTTTTTATTTTTACATTAAATTTAAAAGATTTGTTGTGGAATATTTTGAGTGTATCATAAAATCAGAATAAGGTAATAAGGTTTCTGTCTTTTATATATATATATATATATATATATATATATATATATATATATATATATATATATATATAATATATATATATATTTATATATAAATATAGCTGCGAGCAGCGATGAAGGGCCAAAGCCGGAGTCACCGCCACCCCGGTGACTTTAGGTAACTAAAGGCAACGGGGTTGCGGTGCCACCGGCTTGGGCCCGTAATCGCTGCTCGCAGCTATATTTAGGGCCCAAGCCCTGAAAGGGCGAAGGCCCTATTGTTTTCGGTAGGATTATTATTATTATTATTATTATTATTATTTTGTCAACCTTTCGGGCACTTTTGGGGCCCTTAACATGCTCGAAAACTCTTGAAATTTTGCACACACGTCAGAACCCGCGGCCATCAGGGCCGGACTGAAGCTGGTACCCGGGCGTGGCAGGGGGGCTCGACAGCGCCCCCTGGAACGGGATCCAAACACGTGTCCATAAATCAAACACGCTTGCATGTAATAATATGAAACTCGGTACACATATAGATCTCATTGGGCCGAACAACTTTCGTGCTCTAAGTTTTACGCCAGCCAAACAGGAAGTTGGCTATTTAGCGTTGTTTGGAAACGCATGCTGTGGAATTTAATGTACTCCTCCTAGGGAATTCATCGATTCGCCTCCAAACTCGGTGTGCATGAAGTCAAGACATTGAGGATGCTAAATTGCGGACGGATTTTTGATATCTCGAACGGTTTGGCCGTGGCGAGGAAACAAATTTATGGCGAAAAAATGAAACAGGAAGTGTGTTATAACTTCTGCATACATTAACTGATCTTGATGAAACTTCAGCAGTGTGTTCGTTGTAAGAGGCCGATCACATGGATGTGACTATTGTGAGTCAAAGTTATAGCGCCACCAACAGGCAGCAGGAAGTACATCACTTTCAAAATGCTTTGAAATCAGTGTCTTATTTTTACCCGATTTGCTTCAAACTTTATGCGTACAATGTAGACACAGGGCAGATGTAAACCTGTGAAAGGATTATTGATATCTTAGATACTGTTGCCGTGGCAACGCATCAAACTTTAATATTATTTTTTGATGCTTTTGAGACTCTTAACATACTTGAAATTGCATGAAACTCAACAGACACATCACATTTATTAGCCCGTAGACATGTGCAAAGTTTCAGAAACGGGCGTGGTGGAATGGCTCAGTAGCGCCACCTTTAGTCAAAAATGGGGGCTTAGTTTTTCCTAGAATCACAAAACTTGGTATGTGTATTGTTCTCATCAAGACGGACAACTTTCTAATTTACATGAACCATCTCCGACCAACAGGAAGAGAGATATTTTGGTTTGAATGTGGATTTTCTGAAGAATTTTCTCTCCCTCTCTCTGTGTCTGTGTGTGTGTGAGGGGAGGGGGGGATTTGACTATTGCTTTTATATTGTTAATCAAGGTTTCAGGGGCTTTTGGGGTCCTTAACGTGCTCAAAAACTCTTGAAACTTTGCACACAGGTCAGAACCCACGGCCATCAGGGCCGGGCTGAAGCTGGTACCCGGGCGTGGCTGGGGGGCTCAACAGCGCCCCCTTGAACGGGGTTCTAAAACTTGATCCATATATCAAACACGCTCGCATGAATTAATATGAAACTCGGTACACATATAGATCTCATCGGGCCGAACAACTTTACCCCGGTCAAGTTTTACGCCAGCCCAACAGGAAGTCGGCTATTATGGGTTGTTTGGAAAACGCTTGCTGTGGATTTTGATGTACTCCTTCTAGGAAATTCATCCATTCACCTCCAAACGCGGTCAGCATGAAGTCAAGACATTGAGGATGCTAAATTGCGAACGGATTTTTGATATCTCGAACGGTTTGGCCGTGGCGAGGAAACGAATTTATGGCGAATAATGGAAACAGGAAGTGTGTTATAACTTCTGCATACATTAACTGATCTTGATGAAACTTCAGCAGTGTGTTCGTGGTAAGAGGCCGATCAGATGGATGTAGCTATTGTGAGTCAAAGTTATAGCGCCACCAACTGGCAGCAGGAAGTGTGTCACTTTCAACATGCTTTTGACAAAAGTGGGGGGGTTAGTTTTAACTACAGTAAAGAAAAAACAGTTTGTATATTGTTCTCATCAAGCCGGACAACTTTCTAATTTACATTCAATAGCTCTGGCCATCAGGAAGTCAGATATTTTGGTCTGAATGTGAATTTTTTTGCAAAATCAGCCTCTGAATTTTTAGCCACTCCTCTTAAACTATTTATTTTATTCGTACCAAACTTTTTCAACATGATGAAACTACATTAAATATGCTAAATTGTGAATGGATAATAAATATCTCAAATGGTTTTGTTATGGCGAGGGATTAAAGTAATGTCCAAAAAGGAAACACTAAAAATCTTCTAAAAATGTAATTATATACCATTTATTTCTATATAAAAGAATACAAATATCACAACTAAACCCATTTTATTCTGTTTTTGCAATTCAAGAAGAATGAAAAAGTTAAAACAGGCTATTTAGTGCTATTTGGTTCAACAAAAAAGCAAACATAGGGCTATACTGCCCTCTTGTGTCCAAAAGGACATCAAAATAGTATATAAAACTTTTTACCAGGTAGGCCAATATTGTATTTAAATATACATTTATTAGGTATGTGTCTGAGGATATTTTCCCACCGGTTAATCGACGTGTGACACGAGTGGGTGCTTTTAAATCGCTAATATAATAGTGAAAGAAAAATAATGATAATGTTGCACACACAAATCACACACGTGGGAAAGAATGATGCTTTTAAACAACACTAAACCGCCATTAGGTGTCGCCAGGCATCCATCTTAATAAGCGAGTCATTGATTCATTCGTTCAAACGATTCGTTCGAATGAGTCGATCATGATTAAGACAGATGTTTATGGATTGATCATTCAATCTTTGAGTCAACCGATTCGTTAAAAATGCTGAATCGTTCAGTTATGAGAAAACACGTGATGGTTCTGCCGTGATCTTTGTTTAACTATTTTCGCTGCTGAAACAGAACAAAAACAGTCAACATTGAATCTAAAATGTAAGTGACTTAATTGTAACTGTTTATTAACCTGTTGTATGAAATCTAGGGGTGGGAGAAAAAAATGTATTCTTAGATGCATCGCGATGCGGACGTGGACGATTCTGAATCGATTCACAAATGTCAAAAAATCGATTCTCTAAAAAAATATCTTTCTAATAACGTAATATTGACGGAAGTCAAAAGGCGGAACTCTAAGCGGACGTGCGTGCAGTCTGTGGCGCGCACATAACAGAGAAGTTTCTTCTGCTCACCAAGGCTGCATTTATTTGATTAAAAATACAAACAAAAACAGTAATATTGTAAAATATTATTCCAATTTAAAACGGCTGCTTTCTATTTTAATATATTTTAAACTGTTATTTATTCCTGTGATCAAAGCTGAGTTTTCAGCATCATTACTCCAGTCGTCACTGTCACATGATCCTTCAGAAATTATTCTAATATGATGATTGATACTCAAGAAACATTCATTATTATTTTAAATGTCGAAAACAGTTGTGTACAGTCTTTGATGAATAGAAAGTTCAAAAGAACAGCATTTATCTGAAATCTAAAGCTTTTGTAACGTTAAACACTACCGCTCAAAAGTTTTGGGTTAGTAATAATTACAATTTTATTTTTGGGGGAAATAAATAAAATAAATCAGTACTTTTATTTATGAAGGATGAGTTAAACTGATCAACAGTTACAGTAAAGACATTTATAATGTTAAAAATATATATATTTGAAATATATGCTGTTCTTTTGAACTTAACATTCATCAAAGCATTTTGAAAAAAAAAATCTGTACACAACTGTTTTCAACATTGAAAATAATAATGAATATTTATTGAGCATCAATCATCATATTAGTATGATTTCTGAAGGATCATGTGACACTGAAGACTGGAGTAATGATGCTGAAAACTCAACTTTGATCACAGAAATTAATTACTATGTAACATATTTAAAAATTGAAAACAGCTGTTTTAAATTGGAATAATATTTCACAATATTACTGTTTTTGTTTGTATTTTTAATCAATAAATGCAGCCTTGGTGAGCAGAAGAGACTTCTCCTAAAAACATTAAAAATCTTACTGACCCCAAACTTTTGAACAATAATATATATATATATATATATATATATATATATATATATATATATATATATATATATATATATATATACATATATATGTATGTGTGTGTATGTATGTATGTATATATATATATATATATATATATATATATATATATATATATATATATATATATATAAATATAGCTGCGAGCAGCGATGGAGGGCCCAAGCCGGCGGTACCGCCACCCCGGTGCCTTTAGGTAACTAAAGGCACCGGGGTTGCGGTGCCACCGGCTTGGGCCCGTAATCGCTGCTCGCAGCTATATTTATTATTATTATTATTATTATTATTATTTTGTCAACCTTTCGGGCACTTTTGGGGCCCTTAACATGCTCGAAAACTCTTGAAACTTTGCACACAGGTCAGAACCCGCGGCCATCAGGGCCGGGCTGAGGCTGGTACCCGGGCGTGGCAGGGGGGCTCGACAGCGCCCTCTGGAACGGGATCCGAACACGTGTCCATAAATCAAACACGCTTGCATGTAATAATATGAAACTCGGTACACATATAGATCTCATCGGGCCGAACAACTTCCGCGCTCTAAGTTATTAGCTCCGCCCAGCAGGAAGTCGGCTATTTAGGGTTGTTTGGAAACGCATGCTGTGGAATTTAATGTACTCCTCCTAGAGAATTCATCCAATCTCCTCCAAACTCGGTCAGCATGAAGTCAAGACATTGAGGATGCTAAATTGCGGACGGATTTTTGATATCTCGAACGGTTTGGCCGTGGCGAGGAAACGAATTTATGGCGAAAAAATGAAACAGGAAGTGTGTTATAACTTCTGCATACATTAACTGATCTTGATGAAACTTCAGCAGTGTGTTCGTTGTAAGAGGCCGATCGCACAGATGTGACTATTGTGAGTCAAAGTTATAGCGCCACCAACAGGCAGCAGGAAGTACATCACTATTAAAATGCTTTGAAATCACTGTCTTATTTTTACCAGATTTGCTTCAAACTTTATGTGTACAATGTAGACACACGGCAGATGTAATCCTGTGAAAGGATTATTGATATCTTAGATACTGTTGCCGTGGCAACGCATCAAACTTTAATATTCTTTTTTTATGCTTTTGAGACTCTTAACATACTTGAAATTGCATGAAACTCGACAGACACATCACATTTATTAGCCCGTAGACATGTGCAAAGTTTCAGAAACGGGCGTGGTGAGGGGCTCAGTAGCGCCACCTTTAGTCATAAGTGGGGGGGGTTAGTTTTATCAACAGCAACAAAACTTGGTATGTGTATTGTTCTCATCAAGACGGACAACTTTCTAATTTACATGATCTATCTCCGACCAACAGGGAGAGAGATATTTTGGTTTGAATGTGGATTTTCTGAAGAATTTTCTCTCCCTCTCTCTGTGTCTCTGTGTGTGTGAGGGGAGGGGGGATTTGACTATTGCTTTTATATTGTTAATCAAGGTTTCAGGGGCTTTTGGGGTCCTTAACATGCTCAAAAACTCTTGAAACTTTGCACACAAGTCAGAACCCCCTGCCATCAGGGACGGGCTGAAGCTGGTACCCGGGCGTGGCAGGGGGGCTCAACAGCGCCCCCTTGAAAGGGGTCCCAAAACTTGGTCCATAGATCAAACACGCTTGCATGAATTAATATGAAACTCGGTACACATATAGATCTCATCGGGCCGAACAACTTTCCCCCGGTCAAGTTTTACGCCAGCCCAACAGGAAGTCGGCTATTATGGGTTGTTTGGAAAACGCTTGCTGTGGAATGCGAAGTACTCCTCCTAGAGAATTCATCCAATCCCCACCAAACTCGGTGTGCATGAAGTCAAGACATTGAGGATTCTAAATTGCGGACGGATTTTTGATATCTCGAACGGTTTGGCCGTGGCGAGGAAACGAAATGATGGCGAGAAAAGAGAAACACGAAGTGGTATAACTTCTGCATACATTAACTGATCTTCATGAAACTTCACCAGTGTGTTTGTGGTAAGAGGCCGATCAGATGGATGTAACTATTGTGAGCCAAAGTTATAGCGCCACCAACTGGCAGCAGGAAGTGTGTCACTTTCAACATGCTTTTGAAAAAAGTGGGGGGGTTAGTTTTACCAACAGTTACAGAAATCAGAATATATATTGGTCTCACCGAGCCGGACAACTTTCTAATTTACAGTTATTAGCTCAGAGCAAAAGGAAGTCAGATATTTTGGTTTGAATGTGGATTTTTTGGATATTTCAGACTCTGAGTTTTTAGCTACTCTTCCTCCTTTTTATTAGGTTTATTTTATTCACACCAAACTTTTTCAAAATGATGAAAATACATTAAAGATGCTAAATTGTGAACGGATATTAAACATCTCAAACGTTTTGCTATAGTGAGGGACTAAAGTAATGTACAAAAAGGAAACTAAAAGCCTCATCTTCTAAAAATGTAATTAAAAACATTTATTTCTATATAAAAGTATACAAATATCACAACTAAACCCATTTTATTCTTTTTTTTTTTCAATTTAATAATTATTTATAAGTTTAAAAATAGTAATTGTACTATTTAGTCCCATAAAAGTCAAGTCATACATAGGGCTATACTGTCCTCTTGTGTTCAAAATCAGGTAGGCCTATTGTATCTACATAAAAATATACTAGGTTTGTGACGTTGAGAATATTTTACCACCGGTTAATCGACGTGTGACACCGCTGGGGGCTTTTGAATCGCCAACTTAAAAACGAAAGTAAAATATGCTCGTCCGCACTGACATTGATAGTGGTTGAGCGAGCTTTTCAAATGAATTCCTATGGAAGTAGGAATTAACTGAAAAACGTTCACTCTGTTCTGCTCGTTTCTCGCCGTGGATGCGCACCGTTATGAATGCCCGTGCAGCCATGAGCATTTTAATTTAATTTTAAAATGAGCGCCTTTCGGGGGGTGGATTGCTTGAAATTATTTTACAAAAGCACAATGTTGTGTTTTATTGCGACTGTACACAAATATAAGTTAACACTTTGCAGTTTGAATGTCGTCCTGTATAATGACGGAGTATGTTTTTATGTGTCCACTGTTCAATCGCGCCCACGCCACACACACACGGTTTACTATCTTTGTGGGGACTCTCCATAGACTTAATGGTTTTATACTGTACAAACTGTATATTCTATCTCCTCACACTAACCCTACCCCTAAACCTACCTATCCCAGAAAACTTTCTGCATTTTTACATTTCCAAAAAAACTCATTCTGTATGATTTATAAGCTTGTTTATCCATGGGGACCTCTATTTAGGTCCCCACTGTGACATGAGTCCCCATGAGTCTATGTGCATTCAGGTTGAAGTCCCCACCAGGATAGAAAAACATGAACACACATATACACACACACACACACACACACACACACACACACAAACACACATTCCAGCATTGCAATCTTGACATCGCAGCCTGTTCATTATAGCCTTAATAAAATATAATAATAAAATAGTTAACCTAACATATAAAAATTACACTGCTCTAAATAGTCAGTAGTACAATTCGTACATTCACAGTAAGCACCGCACCACTGTGATGTTTCAAGCACATTTTTGCGCGTGTGAAGAGGATGATTTTTTCCGTCGATATTGGAACACTAGTGAAGAACAAAGCCTATAATAAAGAATAGTTTAGCATCCAAATACATCGCAAATGCTGAAACATTTTGATTCTAATGAGAGGGTTACGTGAGCCCAACAGTGCTTACTTTCGTTTTTATTTTTACATTAAATTTAAAAGATTTGTTGTGGAATATTTTGAGTGTATCATAAAATCAGAATAAGGTAATAAGGTTTCTGTCTTTTATATATATATATATATATATATATATATATATATATATATATATAGCTGCGAGCAGCGATGAAGGGCCAAAGCCGGTGGCACCGCCACCCCGGTGCCTTTAGGTAACTAAAGGCAACAGGGTCGCGGTGCCACCGGCTTGGGCCCGTAATCGCTGCTCGCAGCTATATTTATTATTATTATTATTTTGTCAACCTTTCGGCCACTTTTGGGGCCCTTAACATGCTCGAAAACTCTTGAAATTTTGCACACAGGTCAGAACCCGCGGCCATCAGGGCCGGACTGAAGCTGGTACCCGGGCGTGGCAGGGGGGCTCGACAGCGCCCCCTGGAACGGGATCCGAACACTTGTCCATAAATCAGACACGCTTGCATGTAATAATATGAAACTCGGTACACATATAGAACTCATCGGGCCGAACAACTTTCGTGCTCTAAGTTTTACGCCAGCCCAACAGGAAGTCGGCTATTTAGGGTTGTTTGGAAACGCATGCTGTGGAATTTAATGTACTCCTCCTAGGGAATTCATCGATTCGCCTCCAAACTCGGTGTGCATGAAGTCAAGACATTGAGGATGCTAAATTGCGGACGGATTTTTGATATCTCGAACGGTTTGGCCGTGGCGAGGAAACGAATTTATGGCGAAAAAATGAAACAGGAAGTGTGTTATAACTTCTGCATACATTAACTGATCTTGATGAAACTTCAGCAGTGTGTTCGTTGTAAGAGGCCGATCGCACAGATGTGACTATTGTGAGTCAAAGTTATAGCGCCACCAACAGGCAGCAGGAAGTACATCACTATTAAAATGCTTTGAAATCACTGTCTTATTTTTACCAGATTTGCTTCAAACTTTATGTGTACAATGTAGACACACGGCAGATGTAAACCTGTGAAAGGATTATTGATATCTTAGATACTGTTGCCGTGGCAACGCATCAAACTTTAATATTCTTTTTTTATGCTTTTGAGACTCTTAACATACTTGAAATTGCATGAAACTCGACAGACACATCACATTTATTATCCAGTAGACATGTGCAAAGTTTCAGAAACGGGCGTGGTGAGGGGCTCAGTAGCGCCACCTTTAGTCATAAGTGGGGGTGTTAGTTTTATCAACAGCAACAAAACTTGGTATGTGTATTGTTCTCATCAAGACGGACAACTTTCTAATTTACATGAACCATCTCTGACCAACAGGAAGAGAGATATTTTGGTTTGAATGTGGATTTTCTGAAGAATTTTCTCTCCCTCTCTGTGTCTGTGTGTGTGTGAGGGGAGGGGGGGATTTGACTATTGCTTTTATATTGTTAATCAAGGTTTCAGGGGCTTTTGGGGTCCTTAACGTGCTCAAAAACTCTTGAAACTTTGCACACAGGTCAGAACCCACGGCCATCAGGGCCGGGCTGAAGCTGGGACCCGGGCGTGGCTGGGGGGCTCAACAGCGCCCCCTTGAACGGGGTTCTAAAACTTGATCCATATATCAAACACGCTCGCATGAATTAATATGAAACTCGGTACACATATAGATCTCATCGGGCCGAACAACTTTACCCCGGTCAAGTTTTACGCCAGCCCAACAGGAAGTCGGCTATTATGGGTTGTTTGGAAAACGCTTGCTGTGGAATGTGAAATACTCCTCCTAGAAAATTCACCGTGCCCCCTTCAAACTCGGTGTGGATGTAGTCAAGACATTGAGGATGCTAAATTGCGGACGGATTTTTGATATCTCGAACGGTTTGGCTGTGGCGAGGAATCGAATTTATGGCGAGAAAAGAGAAACACGGAAGTGGAATAACTTCTGCATACATTAACTGATCTTGATGAAACTTCAGCAGTGTGTTCGTGGTAAGAGGCCGATCAGATGGATGTAGCTATTGTGAGTCAAAGTTATAGCGCCACCAACTGGCAGCAGGAAGTGTGTCACTTTCAACATGCTTTTGACAAAAGTGGGGGGGTTAGTTTTAACTACAGTAAAGAAAAAATAGTTTGTATATTGTTCTCATCAAGCCGGACAACTTTCTAATTTACATTCAATAGCTCTGGCCATCAGGAAGTCAGATATTTTGGTCTGAATGTGGATTTTTTTGCAAAATCAGCCTCTGAATTTTTAGCCACTCCTCTTAAACTATTTATTTTATTCGTACCAAACTTTTTCAACATGATGAAACTACATTAAATATGCTAAATTGTGAATGGATAATAAATATCTCAAACGGTTTTGCTATGGCGAGGGATTAAATAATGTCCAAAAAGGAAACACTAAAAATCTTCTAAAAATGTAATTATATACCATTTATTTCTATATAAAAGTATACAAATATCACAACTAAACCCATTTTATTCTGTTTTTGCAATTCAAGAAGAATGAAAAAGTTAAAACAGGCTATTTAGTGCTATTTGGTTCAACAAAAAAGCAAACATAGGGCTATACTGCCCTCTTGTGTCCAAAAGGACATCAAAATAGTATATAAAACTTTTTACCAGGTAGGCCAATATTGTATTTAAATATACATGTATTAGGTATGTGTCTGAGGATATTTTCCCACCGGTTAATCGACGTGTGACACGAGTGGGTGCTTTTAAATCGCTAATATAATAGTGTAAGAAAAATAATGATAATGTTGCACACACAAATCACACACATGTGGGAAAGAATGATGCTTTTAAACAACACTAAACCGCCATTAGGTGTCGCCAGGCATCCATCTTAATAAGCGAGTCATTGATTCATTCGTTCAAACGATTCGTTCGAATGAGTCGATCATGATTAAGACAGATGTTTATGGATTGATCATTCAATCTTTGAGTCAACCGATTCGTTAAAAATGCTGAATCGTTCAGTTATGAGAAAACACGTGATGCGTGATGGTTCTGCCGTGATCTTTGTTTAACTATTTTCGCTGCTGAAACAGAACAAAAACAGTCAACATTGCATCTAAAATGTAAGTGACTTAATTGTAACTGTTTATTAACCTGTTGTATGAAATCTAGGGGTGGGAGAAAAAAATTATTCTTAGATGCATCGCGATGCGGACGTGGACGATTCTGAATCGATTCACAAATGTCAAAAAATCGATTCTCTAAAAAAATATTTTTCTAATAACGTAATATTGACGGACGGCAAAAGGCGGAACTCTAAGCGGACGTGCGTGCAGTCTGTGGCGCGCACATACCAGAGAAGTTTCTTCTGCTCACCAAGGCTGCATTTATTTGATTAAAAATACAAACAAAAACAGTAACATTGTAAAATATTATTCCAATTTAAAACAGCTGCTTTCTATTTTAATATATTTTAAACTGTTATTTATTCCTGTGATCAAAGCTGAGTTTTCAGCATCATTACTCCAGTCGTCACTGTCACATGATCCTTCAGAAATTATTCTAATATGATGATTGATACTCAAGAAACTTTCATTATTATTTTAAATGTCGAAAACAGTTGTGTACAGTCTTTGATGAATAGAAAGTTCAAAAGAACAGCATTTATCTGAAATCTAAAGCTTTTGTAACGTTAAACACTACCGCTCAAAAGTTTTGGGTTAGTAATAATTAAAATTTTATTTTTTGGGGAAATAAATAAAATAAATCAGTACTTTTATTTATGAAGGATGAGTTAAACTGATCAACAGTTACAGTAAAGACATTTATAATGTTAAAAATATATATATTTGAAATATATGCTGTTCTTTTGAACTTTACATTCATCAAAGCATTTTGAAAAAAAAAAAAATCTGTACACAACTGTTTTCAACATTGAAAATAATAATGAATATTTATTGAGCATCAATCATCATATTAGTATGATTTCTGAAGGATCATGTGACACTGAAGAGTGGAGTAATGATGCTGAAAACTCAACTTTGATCACAGAAATGAATTACTATGTAAAATATTTAAAAATTGAAAACAGCTGTTTTAAATTGGAATAATATTTCACAATATTACTGTTTTTGTTTGTATTTTTAATCAATAAATGCAGCCTTGGTGAGCAGAAGAGACTTCTCCTAAAAACATTAAAAATCTTACTGACCCCAAACTTTTGAACAATAATATATATATATATATATATATATATATATATATATATATATATATATATATGTATATGTATGTGTGTGTATGTATATATATATATATATATATATATATATATATATATATATATATATATATATATATAAATATAGCTGCGAGCAGCGATGGAGGGCCAAAGCCGGCGGTACCGCCACCCCGGTGCCTTTAGGTAACTAAAGGCACCGGGGTTGCGGTGCCACCGGCTTGGGCCCGTAATCGCTGCTCGCAGCTATATTTATTATTATTCTTCTCCGCATTTAATTGCATTTTTGAGGGCCTAAACATGCTCGAAAACTCACAAAACTTTGCACACGCGTCAGAACTGGCGAAAATTTACATCTGATAAAGGTTTCAGAATTGGACGGGGCAAAATGGCTCGATAGCCCCACCTATAAAAGTTCAACGGAGTGCGCCTCCCGCAACGTTCCACGTACGTGCACGAAATTCGGTACATACATGTAATGACCTATTACCTACAAAAAAGTCTCTTGGAGCATAGCCCTAAACACAACAGGAAGTCAGCCATTTTGAACTTCCTCTCAGATTTTTGTGCAGTTTTTGCCATTTTCAGGCCCCGTACTTTAACGAACTCCTCCTACAGTTTTAATCTGATCATCTTCAAATTTGGTGAGTGTAATCTTTGCGACATTAAATTGCGAAGATCTTGAGTTTTCGTCGAAGGGCGGGTCCTCGGCGGCCTGACAAATTTCGATGTTTCGCCATGAAACAGGAAGTTGCTGTAACTCAGGCATGGAATGTCCAATCTGCCCCAAACTTCACACGTTTGATAAGATTTCTGTCCTGAACACATGACCATGCTTATATTCAGTTATAGTCATAGCGCCACCTGCTGGCAACAGGAAGTGACATGTTTAACACTGTTATGGACTCCTAATAACATATAAAAAAGTGCCAGCAAGTGCTAAACATGCTAACAACATACTAGAAGCATGCTAAAACATGCTAGCAAACTCTTAGCTAAGTGCTAAAGCATGCTATTATTGCAATTAAATAGGAATTTGCTGTAACTCAGGCATGGAATGTCTAATCTGCCCCAAACTTCACACGTTTGATAAGAGTTCTGTCCTGAACACATGACCATGCTTATATTCAGTTATAGTCATAGCGCCACCTGCTGGCAACAGGAAGTGACATGTTTAACACTGTTATGGACTCCTAATAACATATAAAAAAGTGCCAGCAAGTGCTAAACATGCTAACAACATACTAGAAGCATGCTAAAACATGCTAGCAAACTCTTAGCTAAGTGCTAAAGCATGCTATTATTGCAATTAAATAGGAATTTGCTGTAACTCAGGCATGGAATGTCCAATCTGCCCCAAACTTCACACTTTTGATAAGCGTTCTGTCCTGAACACATCTACATGAGAATATTCAGTTATAGTAATAGCGCCACCTACTGGTAACAGGAAGTGTCATGTTTAACACGTTGATGCCATTCTAGCAACATGTTAAAAATGCCATTGACTTCTAAACATGCTAGAAACATGTTAAAACATGCTAGCAATACTTAGCTAAGTGCTAAAGCATGCTAATTCAATGAAACAGGATGTTGTTGTTACTCAAGAAGGCAATGTCCAATCTGCGCCAAACTTCACACTTTTAATAAACATTCTGTCCTGAACACATGACCATGCTCATATTCAGTTACAGTCATAGTGCCACCTGCTGGGAACAGGAAGTGACATGTTAAACACTGTTGTGGACATATAAAAACATATAAAAAAAGTGCCAGCAAGTGCTAAACATGCTAACAACATACTAGAAACATGCTAAAACATGCTAGCAAACACATAGCTAAGTGCTAAAGCATGCTATTGCTGCAATTAAATAGGAATTTGCTGTAACTCAGGCATGGAATGTCCAATCTGCCCCAAACTTCACACTTTTGATAAGAGTCATGGCCTGAACACATCTACATGAGAATGTTCAGTTACAGTAATAGCGCCACCTGCTGTCAACAGGAAGTGACATGTTTAACAGTGTTGTGGTCTCCTAATAACATATAAAAAAGAGCCAGCAAGTGCTAAACAGGTTAGCAACATACTAGAAACATGCTAGCAAACACTTAGCTAAGTGCTAAAGCATGCTATTACTGCACTTAAATAGGAATTTGCTGTAACTCAGGCATGGAATGTCCAATCTGCCCCAAACTTCACACGTTTGATAAGAATCATGGCCTGAACACTTGTCTATGCTCAAATTCAGTTATAGTAATAGCGCCACCTACTGGCAACAGGAAGTGACATGTTTAACACGTTGATGCCGTTCTAGCAACATGTTAAAAATGCCATTGAGTTCTAAACATGCTAGAAACATGTTAAAACATGCTAACAATATTTAGCTAAGTGCTAAAGCATGCTAATTCAATGAAACAGGACTTTGTTGTTACTCAAGAAGGCAATGTACAATCTACCCCAAACTTCACACGTTTGATAAGAGTTATCTCTTGAACACATGTCCATGCTCATATTTAGTTATAGTCATAGCGCCACCTGCTGGCAACAGGAAGTGACGTTTAACACTGTTCTTGACTCCTAATAACATATAAAAAAATGCCAGTAGGTGCTAAACATCCTACCAACATACTAGAGACATGCTAAAACATACTAGCAAACACTTAGCTAAGTGCTAAAGAATGATATTACTGCAATTAAATATGAATTTGCTGTAACTCAGGCATGGAATGTCCAATCTGCCCCAAACTTCACACTTTTGATAAGCGTTCTGTCCTGAACACATGACCATGCTTATATTCAGTTACAGTCATAGCGCCACCTGCTGGCAACAGGAAGTGACATGTTTAACACTGTTATGGACTCCTAATAACATATAATAAAGTGTCAGCAAGTGTTAAACATGCTAACAACATACTAGAAACATGCTAAAACATGCTAGCAAACTCTTAGCTAAGTGCTAAAGCATGCTATTATTGCAATTAAATAGGAATTTGCTGTAACTCAGGCATGGAATGTCCAATCTGCCCCAAACTTCACACTTTTGATAAGAGTCATGGCCTGAACACATCTACATGAGAATGTTCAGTTATAGTAATAGCGCCACCTGCTGGCAACAGGAAGTGACATGTTTAACACGTTGATGCCGTTCTAGCAACATGTTAAAAATGCCATTGAGTTCTAAACATGCTAGTAGGGATGGGAATTGATAAGAATTTAACGATTCCGATTCCATTATCGATATTGCTTATCGATCCGATTCCTTATCGATTCTCTTATCGATTCTTATTGGGTGAGGGAATAAGTACAAATTTGTTTGTATTAACTCGCTTTAATATCTGATCAGAAGACACAGCACAGAGAATACACAAATTATGTGTAGCAACCTCAGAACAAACCTAAAAGTAGGTGAGCTACTTCTCAAAGTAAAGTCCAGGGACCTATAGCCTAGGGCAGTGTTTCTCAACCAGTATGCCATGGCACACTAGTGTGTGCCTTGAAAGATTATCAAGAAGAGTGCCTTAGGATTAGGAAATTGACAATTTTCACATTTATTGGTCCGGACAAAAAAATAAATAAAACTGCCATTTATGTGCCATAAAAACTAAAAACACAGACTGAAAACAGTTTAGGAAGAGCTTGTGTCTTTTGGAATATTAACAGTGCTCATTTGGATTAGGCTATTGAGGTACTAAAACAAACTTTGTCAAATAATACACGGGTTTTCTTCACATTTTGAACGTTTTTGTTTCCATTTGTTTAATTTCAAGATCTGATGTGACTTATCCATTGTTGTTTTTACAGCTACAAAGCTGGGAGCACTAAATGATATTCAGTCACTTTATACACGCTTTTAACATTAAATAAAGCACAAAAATAGTACCTGATATTATCATTGCCACACTTTGAGATTGTTGTTCCAGCGCGACGTCGCAGTAAAATAGGATCCGTTTCAAATAGAATCGTCGCGTGTCGCGGCTGGTTAAACTTTGATTAACATGGAAAATAATACTTTTTATCGCGTGTCGCGCCGTCGCGTCGCATGTAGTTAGGACGCGGTCAGAGCGCTTCTGCCTCGATGCCATGTTTGCTCATAGTGTTTGCTACATTCTGAACCAAAACAACGCAGCACGTGTGTGACGTCGTGTCACATTTGAACGAGCGGAACCGATAAGCGGAATCGTTAAGCAGGCATACTAACGGTTCCAAGGAATCGATTCACTGGGCACCGGTTCTGAAGAAGAACCGGTTCTCGGTTCCCATCCCTACATGCTAGAAACATGTTAAAACATGCTAACAATGCTTAGCTAAGTGCTAAAGAATGCTAATTCAATGAAACATGACTTTGTTGTTACTCAAGAAGGCAATGTCCAATTTGCACCAAACTTCACACATTTGATAAGAGTTCTGTCCTGAACACACATCCATGCTCATATTCAGTTATAGTCATAACGCCACCTACTGGCAACAGAAACTGACATGGTTAACACAGTAATGCAGTACTAACCACATAATTATTGGGTACTAAGCATGCTAGAAACAGACTAAACATGCTAGCAACACTTAGCTGAGTCATGAAGCATGCTATTATCACCATTATACAAAACATTTTGTAACTGACTTTGACATACTCTTACTATATATACCTCCTTAAATGTACATTTCCCAACCATGCTCTGTCTTCCTAAAGCCACCGAGTGTTGATGGCATGGGTGCGAGGGCCCTTTCATCGCTGCTTGCAGCTTTAATTATTAGGGCCCAAGCCCTGAAAGGGCGAAGGCCCTATTGTTTTCGGTAGGATTATTATTATTATTATTATTATTATTATTATTATTATTATTATTATTTTGTCAACCTTTCGGCCACTTTTGGGGCCCTTAACATGCTCGAAAACTCTTGAAATTTTGCACACAGGTCAGAACCCGCGGCCATCAGGGCCGGACTGAAGCTGGTACCCGGGCGTGGCAGGGGGGCTCGACAGCGCCCCCTGGAACGGGATCCGAACACTTGTCCATAAATCAGACACGCTTGCATGTAATAATATGAAACTCGGTACACATATAGAACTCATCGGGCCGAACAACTTTCGTGCTCTAAGTTTTACGCCAGCCCAACAGGAAGTCGGCTATTTAGGGTTGTTTGGAAACGCATGCTGTGGAATTTAATGTACTCCTCCTAGGGAATTCATCGATTCGCCTCCAAACTCGGTGTGCATGAAGTCAAGACATTGAGGATGCTAAATTGCGGACGGATTTTTGATATCTCGAACGGTTTGGCCGTGGCGAGGAAACGAATTTATGGCGAAAAAATGAAACAGGAAGTGTGTTATAACTTCTGCATACATTAACTGATCTTGATGAAACTTCAGCAGTGTGTTCGTTGTAAGAGGCCGATCGCACAGATGTGACTATTGTGAGTCAAAGTTATAGCGCCACCAACAGGCAGCAGGAAGTACATCACTATTAAAATGCTTTGAAATCACTGTCTTATTTTTACCAGATTTGCTTCAAACTTTATGTGTACAATGTAGACACACGGCAGATGTAAACCTGTGAAAGGATTATTGATATCTTAGATACTGTTGCCGTGGCAACGCATCAAACTTTAATATTCTTTTTTTATGCTTTTGAGACTCTTAACATACTTGAAATTGCATGAAACTCGACAGACACATCACATTTATTATCCAGTAGACATGTGCAAAGTTTCGAAACGGGCGTGGTGAGGGGCTCAGTAGCGCCACCTTTAGTCATAAGTGGGGGTGTTAGTTTTATCAACAGCAACAAAACTTGGTATGTGTATTGTTCTCATCAAGACGGACAACTTTCTAATTTACATGAACCATCTCTGACCAACAGGAAGAGAGATATTTTGGTTTGAATGTGGATTTTCTGAAGAATTTTCTCTCCCTCTCTGTGTCTGTGTGTGTGTGAGGGGAGGGGGGGATTTGACTATTGCTTTTATATTGTTAATCAAGGTTTCAGGGGCTTTTGGGGTCCTTAACGTGCTCAAAAACTCTTGAAACTTTGCACACAGGTCAGAACCCACGGCCATCAGGGCCGGGCTGAAGCTGGGACCCGGGCGTGGCTGGGGGGCTCAACAGCGCCCCCTTGAACGGGGTTCTAAAACTTGATCCATATATCAAACACGCTCGCATGAATTAATATGAAACTCGGTACACATATAGATCTCATCGGGCCGAACAACTTTACCCCGGTCAAGTTTTACGCCAGCCCAACAGGAAGTCGGCTATTATGGGTTGTTTGGAAAACGCTTGCTGTGGAATGTGAAATACTCCTCCTAGAAAATTCACCGTGCCCCCTTCAAACTCGGTGTGGATGTAGTCAAGACATTGAGGATGCTAAATTGCGGACGGATTTTTGATATCTCGAACGGTTTGGCTGTGGCGAGGAATCGAATTTATGGCGAGAAAAGAGAAACACGGAAGTGGAATAACTTCTGCATACATTAACTGATCTTGATGAAACTTCAGCAGTGTGTTCGTGGTAAGAGGCCGATCAGATGGATGTAGCTATTGTGAGTCAAAGTTATAGCGCCACCAACTGGCAGCAGGAAGTGTGTCACTTTCAACATGCTTTTGACAAAAGTGGGGGGGTTAGTTTTAACTACAGTAAAGAAAAAATAGTTTGTATATTGTTCTCATCAAGCCGGACAACTTTCTAATTTACATTCAATAGCTCTGGCCATCAGGAAGTCAGATATTTTGGTCTGAATGTGGATTTTTTTGCAAAATCAGCCTCTGAATTTTTAGCCACTCCTCTTAAACTATTTATTTTATTCGTACCAAACTTTTTCAACATGATGAAACTACATTAAATATGCTAAATTGTGAATGGATAATAAATATCTCAAACGGTTTTGCTATGGCGAGGGATTAAATAATGTCCAAAAAGGAAACACTAAAAATCTTCTAAAAATGTAATTATATACCATTTATTTCTATATAAAAGTATACAAATATCACAACTAAACCCATTTTATTCTGTTTTTGCAATTCAAGAAGAATGAAAAAGTTAAAACAGGCTATTTAGTGCTATTTGGTTCAACAAAAAAGCAAACATAGGGCTATACTGCCCTCTTGTGTCCAAAAGGACATCAAAATAGTATATAAAACTTTTTACCAGGTAGGCCAATATTGTATTTAAATATACATGTATTAGGTATGTGTCTGAGGATATTTTCCCACCGGTTAATCGACGTGTGACACGAGTGGGTGCTTTTAAATCGCTAATATAATAGTGTAAGAAAAATAATGATAATGTTGCACACACAAATCACACACATGTGGGAAAGAATGATGCTTTTAAACAACACTAAACCGCCATTAGGTGTCGCCAGGCATCCATCTTAATAAGCGAGTCATTGATTCATTCGTTCAAACGATTCGTTCGAATGAGTCGATCATGATTAAGACAGATGTTTATGGATTGATCATTCAATCTTTGAGTCAACCGATTCGTTAAAAATGCTGAATCGTTCAGTTATGAGAAAACACGTGATGCGTGATGGTTCTGCCGTGATCTTTGTTTAACTATTTTCGCTGCTGAAACAGAACAAAAACAGTCAACATTGCATCTAAAATGTAAGTGACTTAATTGTAACTGTTTATTAACCTGTTGTATGAAATCTAGGGGTGGGAGAAAAAATTTATTCTTAGATGCATCGCGATGCGGACGTGGACGATTCTGAATCGATTCACAAATGTCAAAAAATCGATTCTCTAAAAAAATATTTTTCTAATAACGTAATATTGACGGAAGGCAAAAGGCGGAACTCTAAGCGGACGTGCGTGCAGTCTGTGGCGCGCACATAACAGAGAAGTTTCTTCTGCTCACCAAGGCTGCATTTATTTGATTAAAAATACAAACAAAAACAGTAATATTGTAAAATATTATTCCAATTTAAAACAGCTGCTTTCTATTTTAATATATTTTAAACTGTTATTTATTCCTGTGATCAAAGCTGAGTTTTCAGCATCATTACTCCAGTCGTCACTGTCACATGATCCTTCAGAAATTATTCTAATATGATGATTGATACTCAAGAAACATTCATTATTATTTTAAATGTCGAAAACAGTTGTGTACAGTCTTTGATGAATAGAAAGTTCAAAAGAACAGCATTTATCTGAAATCTAAAGCTTTTGTAACGTTAAACACTACCGCTCAAAAGTTTTGGGTTAGTAATAATTAAAATTTTATTTTTTGGGGAAATAAATAAAATAAATCAGTACTTTTATTTATGAAGGATGAGTTAAACTGATCAACAGTTACAGTAAAGACATTTATAATGTTAAAAATATATATATTTGAAATATATGCTGTTCTTTTGAACTTTACATTCATCAAAGCATTTTGAAAAAAAAAAAAATCTGTACACAACTGTTTTCAACATTGAAAATAATAATGAATATTTATTGAGCATCAATCATCATATTAGTATGATTTCTGAAGGATCATGTGACACTGAAGAGTGGAGTAATGATGCTGAAAACTCAACTTTGATCACAGAAATGAATTACTATGTAAAATATTTAAAAATTGAAAACAGCTGTTTTAAATTGGAATAATATTTCACAATATTACTGTTTTTGTTTGTATTTTTAATCAATAAATGCAGCCTTGGTGAGCAGAAGAGACTTCTCCTAAAAACATTAAAAATCTTACTGACCCCAAACTTTTGAACAATAATATATATATATATATATATATATATATATATATATATATATATATATATATATATATACATATATATGTATGTGTGTGTATGTATATATATATATATATATATATATATATATATATATATATATATATATATATAAATATAGCTGCGAGCAGCGATGGAGGGCCAAAGCCGGCGGTACCGCCACCCCGGTGCCTTTAGGTAACTAAAGGCACCGGGGTTGCGGTGCCACCGGCTTGGGCCCGTAATCGCTGCTCGCAGCTATATTTATTATTTTTTTTCTACTTCTCGGGCACTTTTGGGGCCCTTAACGTGCTCGAAAACTCTTGAAACTTTGCACACAGGTCAGAACCCGCGGCCATCAGGGCTGGGCTGAAGCTGGTACCCGGGCGTGGCAGGGGGGCTCGACAGCGCCCCCTGGAACGGGATCCGAACACTTGTCCATAAATCAAACACACTTGCATGTAATAATATGAAACTCGGTACACATATAGATCTCATCGGGCCGAACAACTTTCGTGCTCTATGTTTTATGCCAGCCCAACAGGAAGTCGGCTATTATGGGTTGTTTGGAAACGCATGCTGTGGAATTTGATGTACTCCTCCTAGAGAATTCATCCAATCTCCTCCAAACTCGGTCAGCATGAAGTCAAGACATTGAGGATGCTAAATTGCGGACGGATTTTTGATATCTCGAATGGTTTGGCCGTGGCGAGGAAACGAATTTATGGCGAATAATGGAAACAGGAAGTGTGTTATAACTTCTGCATACATTAACTGATCTTGATGAAACTTCAGCAGTGTGTTCGTGGTGTGAGGCCGGTCAGATGGATGTGACTATTGTGAGTCAAAGTTATAGCGCCACCAACTGGTAGCAGGACGTGTGTCACTTTCAAAATGCTTTTGACAAAAGTGGGGGGGTTACCTTTACCCACAGTTACAAAAATCAGTACACATATTGGTCTCATCGAGCCGGACAACTTTCTAATTTACAGTCATTAGCTCCGAGCAACAGGAAGTCAGATATTTTGGTTTGAATGTGGATTTTTGTCAGACTCTTGAGTTTTTAGCTACTCCTCCTAAGTGGTTTATTTTATTCACACCAAACTTTTTCAACATGATAAAAATACATTAAAGATATATATATAAATATAGCTGCGAGCAGCGATGAAGGGCCAAAGCCGGGGGCACCGCCACCCCGGTGCCTTTAGGTAACTAAAGGCACCGGGGTTGCGGTGCCACTGGCTTGGGCCCGTAATCGCTGCTTGCAGCTATATTTATTATTATTTTTTTCTACTTCTCGGGCACTTTTGGGGCCCTTAACATGCTCGAAAACTCTTGAAACTTTGCACACGGGTCAGAACCCGCGGCCATCAGGGCCGGGCTGAAGCTGGTACCCGGGCGTGGCAGGGAGGCTCGACAGCGCCCCCTGGAACGGGGTCCGAAAACTTGGTCCATAAATCAAACACGCTTGCATGTAATAATATGAAACTCGGTACACATATAGATCTTATCGGGCCGAACAACTTTCGTGCTCTAAGTTTTACGCCAGCCCAACAGGAAGTCGACTATTATGAGTTGTTTGGAAACGCATGCTCAGGAATTTGAAACACTTCTCCTAGGGAATTCATCCAATCGCCTCCAAACTCGGTGTGCATGAAGTCAAGACATTGAGGATGAAAAATTGCCAGGGGATTTTTGATATCTCGAACGGTTTGCCCGTGGCGAGGAAACGAATTTATGGCGAATAATGGAAACAGGAAGTGTGTTATAACTTCTGCATACATTAACTGATCTTGATTAAACTTCCGCAGTGTGTTCGTTGTAAGAGGCCGATCACATGGATGTAACTATTGTGAGTAAAAGTTATAGCGCCACCAACTGGCAGCAGGAATGTGTCACTTTCAAAATGCTTTGAAATCACCCTCTTATTTTTACCTGATTTGCTTCAAACTTTATGTGTACAATGTAGACACACGGCAGATGTAGACCTGTGAAAGGATTATTGATATCTTAGATACTGTTGCCGTGGCAACGCTTCAAACTTTAAAAAAAAAAAATTATGCTTTTGAGACTCTTAGCATGCTTGAAATTGGATGAAACTCGACAGACACATCACACTTATTAGCCAGTAGACATGTGAGAAGTTTCAGAAACGGGCATGGTGAGGGGCTCAGTAGCGCCACCTTTAGTCAAAAATGGGGGCTTAGTTTTTCCTAGAATCACAAAAATCGGTAGGTATATTGTTGTCATCGAGCCGGACAACTTTCTAATTTAGAGTTATTAGCTCCGACCAACAGGAAGTCAGATATTTTGGTTTGAATGTGATTTTTTGGAGAATTTTCTCTCTCTCTCTCTCTGTCTGTGTGTGTGTGAGGGGTGGGAGGGATTTGTCTGTTGGGTGTGATTTGCTTTTTTGTTTTTCAAGGTTTCAGGGGCTTTTGGGGCCCTTAACGTGCTCGAAAACTCTTGAAACTTTGCACACAGGTCAGAACCAACGGCCATCAAGGCCGGGCTGAAGCTGGTACCCGGGCGTGGCAGGGGGGCTCGACAGCGCCCCCTGGAACGGGATCCGAACACGTGTCCATAAATCAAACACACTTGCATGTAATAATATGAAACTCGGTACACACATAGATCTCCTCGGGCCAAACTACTTTCGTGCTCTAAGTTTTACGCTAGCCCAACAGGAAGTCGGCTATTTAGCGTTGTTTGGAAACACATGCTGTGGAATTTAATGTACTCCTCCTAGGGAATTCATCCATTCGCCTCCAAACTCGGTCAGCATGAAGTCAAGACATTGAGGATGCTAAATTGCGGACGGATTTTGAATATCTCGAACGGTTTGGCCGTGGCGAGGAAACGAATTTATGGTGAAAAAATGAAACAGGAAGTGTGTTATAACTTCAGCATACATTAACTGATCTTGATGAAACTTCAGCAGTGTGTTCGTGGTAAGAGGCCGATCAGATGGATGTAACTATTGTGAGTCAAAGTTATAGCGCCACCAACTGGCAGCAGGAAGTGTGTCACTTTCAAAATGCTTTTGACAAAAGTGGGGGGGTTAGTTTTAACTACAGTAAAAAAAAAATAGTTTGTATATTGCTCTCATCGAGCCGGACAACTTTCTAATTTACATTTATTAGCTCCGACCATCAGGAAGTCAGATATTTTGGTCTGAATGTGGATTTTTTTGCAAAATCAGCCTCTGAGTTTTTAGTTACTCCTCCTAAAAGGTTTATTTTATTCCCACCAAACTTTTTCAACATGATAAAAATATATTAATGATGCTAAATTGTAAACGGATATTGAATATCTCAAACGGTTTTGCTATGGCGAGGGATTAAATTAATGTCAAAAAGGAAGCAGGAAACATCTCATAACTTCTAAAAATGTAATTATACACCATTTATTTTTATATAAAATTATACAAATATTAGAACTAAACCCATTTTATTCTGTTTTTGCAATTCAAGGAGTATGAAAAAGTTAAAAACAGGCTATTTAGTGCTATTTGGGTCAACAAAAAAAGCAAACATAGGGCTATACTGCCCTCTTGTGTCCAAAAGGATATCAAAATAGTATATAAAACGTTTTACTAGGTAGGCCCAGGGTTCGAAATGAGGGGGGTCTGGAGGGGTCCCGGACCCTCCATAAGTCATTAGGGACCCCCCATAAGAATTTATTTTTGGATTTTGGGGGGTCCCCGACAAATATATTTTAACATTAAAAATTATTGTGAAAATTATAGGTCTTTAGTGACGTTTTATATTTATAACAGTAATTATTTTATTTCCTAGCGCGAGGCAGCAATCAGGGCAGCTATTAGCCGAGTGAGTTCCTATACAGCGTCACAGATTGTTGTTGTGGTGCTCCCGCAGACACGCACTGTAGCTGAACGCGGCAAAACGAGACCTCACAAAGAGTGAAATTCTGAATGAAAATCCTGTAAGTGCTTCGATTATGTCTATATCTCCATAATTGCTTATAGTAAAATATTAGGAGTTCGAGTTCCTATATCAAAAGTTGCATTAACTAGATACCCAGTGCAATGATTAGAAGAGTACGTTTGTCAACGTTTCTTGCTAGCTGTATGTGTATGAAGCCAAATGATCTGCCAGCTAACAGCAGACTATGGAAGCTTGTTTCCGCCACAGAGTGAAAAATAAAAAAGGTAACGTTAATTGCGACTTTTTAATCTCACAATTCTGACTTTTTATCTCAGAATTAGGCTACGTGATATAAAGTCGCAATTGCAGGTTATAAAGTCAGAATTGCGTGGTATAAAGTCGCAGTTGTGTGTTAATAAGTCAAAATTGCGTGTTATAAAGTCAAAGTTATGAGATATAAACTCGCATTTGCGAGGAATATAACTTTTGCGACTTTATATCTCGTAATTCTGACTTTATAATACGCAATTTGGAGATATAAAGTCAGAATTGCATGATATAAACTATTCTGAGGTAAAAAAAAAAAAATCTGTATTTTTTTCCCTTAGAATTGGACTTTATATCTCACAATTGTTAGTTTATATATATCATCTTTTATCAGAATTGTGAGAAAAAAGTCAGAATTCTGACTTTATAAGACGCAATTTTGACTTTATTTCACGCAATTCTGACTTTATAACACATAATTTCTGACATCCCAAGACCATTATCCCACCTTCAACATTGGTCCATATAATTTTGCCTACAGTAGGCTATAGTGTAGCAAGGTAGTCTTCAGAATTTTTAATAATTTAATAATTAAATTTTAGGGGACCCCCCAAGAGTCCTAAGTCATTTCGAACCCTGGGTAGGCCTATTGTATTTAAATATAAATTTATTAGGTATATGACTGTGAGGATATTTTCCCATCGGTTAATCGACGTGTGACACGAGCGGGTGCTTTTAAATCGCTAATATAAAAGTGAAAGTAAAAAAACGGACGTCCGCACGGACATTGATAATGGTGCACGTTGGAAAGAATGATACTTTTAAACATAACACTAAACCGCCATTAGGTGTCGCCAGGCGACCATCTTAATGAGCGAGTCATTGATTCATTCGTTCAAACGATTCGTTCGAATGACTGAGTCATTCATGATTGAGACAGATGTTTATGGATTGACCATTGAATCTTTGAGTCAACCGATTCGTTCAAAATGCTGAATCATTCAGTAATGAGAAAACAAGTTGCTGTGAGATGCGCGATGGTTCTGCTGTGATCTTTGTTTAACTATTTTTGCTGCTGAAACAGAACAAAAACAGTCAATATTGCATCTAAAATGTAAGTGACTTAATTGTAACTGTTTATTAACCTGTTGTATGAAATCAATGTCACAGTTTCAATCGTGATTGTATTCAGGAAATAGTTGCCTACTCGTCAAGTGAGGTTGCTTAACTCTATCATATGTTATAAAATATATAAAAAATCCATATTTGTAATTTTTATAGTCAGTATGTTGTTAACTGGGTTGCTTTTTTGTGTGCTGCGCTCATTTGTTTACAATTCTCCTGGAGAAGCTGCATGAGCCTCAGCAGTGCAACCTTGTTACCATTGATCAGTAATACATTTATTATTAACTGCTGATTGCAACTTAAAATGAATGCAATGAAATTAGAATAATCTCTCGTTTTAGTGATTCCCAAGTTATTTTTTTGTTATTGACGTTCTAATCAGGATATACTCTGGTCGGGCAAGTAAAATTCTCTTTCAGGTAGGCCTATTGTATTTATATATAAATATATTAGGGATGTGACTGTGATAAAAAATTTCCCACCGGTTAATCGACGTGTGACACCGCTGGGGGCTTTTGAATCGCTAACTTAAAAACGAAAGTAAAATATGTTCGTCCGCACTGACATTGATTATGGTTGGGAGCAGAGCGAGCTTTTTCAATGAATTCCTATGGAAGTAGGAATGAATTCCCGTGCAGCCGTGAGCATTTTATTTCAATTTTAAAGTTAGCACCATAAAGTATATTTTTATGTCTCCACTGTTCAATCACGCCCACGACACACACACACACACACACACACACACACACACACACACACACACACACACACCAGCATTGCAATCTTGACATCGCAGCCTGTTCATTATAGCCCTAATAAAATATAATTATAAAATAGTCAACCTAACTTATCAAAATTACACTGCTCTGTTTAAATAGTCAGTAGTACAATTTGTACCATTTTTTTGTGAAGTGACAAGACAGAGAATATTACTTGTCTGATATATATATAATGTATATATCTTTTGTTATATATATACTGTATATATATATATATATATATATATATATATATATATATATATAAATATAGCTGCGAGCAGCGATGGAGGGCCCAAGCCGGCGGCACCGCCACCCCGGTGCCTTTAGGTAACTAAAGGCATCGGGGTTGCGGTGCCACCGGCTTGGGCCCGTAATCGCTGCTCGCAGCTATATTTATATATATATATATATTTATTATTATTATTATTGTTCTTCAAGGTTTCGGGGGCTTTTGGGGCCTTTAACGTGCTCAATAGGGCTGCAACTAACGATTATTTTGATAATCGATTAATCGGACGATTAATCGATTAATCGGTTTATGTACTTATATTTTAGTTTTGCCCATTTTTCCCCCCAAGTAAATTATTAACAAAGGGTCTTTATCATTCAACATACTTTTTAGAGATTTTAACCATTTTGCATTGTCATATCCTCATCAAAAACATACCTGGAGTTGTTTTATTATGTGTTAGTAAGCCTTTGTCGAACTCTTCTGCAATCAAAACACTGACCCATACGTACTCTAGCAAATTTCACAAGGAGATTTCAAATAATGTTTTCACCATGGCAGTCCTTTGGGCTCCTAAAGTAGTTTAACATCCCGAACAAAGCTTATTAATGAATCTTGCAGAACATATTTTCACGAAGAATAAGAATAAAACAGAATACAGTTGCAGCAAATTGCATTTTATTTATTTATTTATTTCCTGTAAACACACAGCTTATACCTGGGAAACAGCTTTATAGCTTATGCTGTGAAATCAATTAGAAAGTTGAAAGTAGCTCAACTTTATGGTAATAAGCTATGACGCGGTTCAGCGGCAAACGCCAGCAACCAATCGGAATATAGACGTCCTTCGCGCTGGCTGATTCCGGAGAAACATACGATGTAAACTTTCGTTCCAACAAAAACATTAGTTCCGAGAAAAAACAATTAATTGCAGAGTTTAACCACCATAGAGTGAAACAAAGTGTATCATTTGCATGTGTTTTTAAGTCCTGTCAGCTTGACAGGGCATATATAAGAACGAGCAGAGAGAGAGCCCCGGCCGCGCGCGCGCACTCACCCGAGCGCTGTCTTGCTTCTCTCTCCCTCGCGCATATTAATCAAAATCAATTGATACGATGGTGTCGATAAAAAAAACTCTCCAGTGATGAAATGTTTTCTTTGTTGACAAATCTTGTGCGATATCCTAAACTGCCGAATGCTGCTTCGTTCGATTAGTTTTATCTTCCGCTTTTTTCTTTTTCTTTCTCGAGCTCCACTGCCGTCTGCCTTCGCCATCTCGCTGAATGCTGCACAGACGCTGTGCGGGAAGCATGTGACATAAAACAAGGCCAGCTATTGGCTATTCGCTACTTCTCCTGCTGTACTGGCTGAGTAAAACCTCCGGTGGCTCATTACTGCCACACTTTGGTCACCGCAGATTTAAAATATGCACGAAATGAGCCGCTAACGGCAAATAAAATGAGCCGCTTACGGCAAATAAAAGTTATTTAGCAACTAATCGATGACTAAATTAGTTGACAACTATTTTAATAATCGATTTTAATCGATTAAATCGATTAGTTGTTTCAGCTCTAGTGCTCAAAAACTCATGAAACTTTGCACACGGGTCAGAAGCTGCGGCCATTAGGGCCGGGCTGAAGATGGTACCCGGGCGTGGCAGGGGGGCTCGACAGCGCCCCCTTGAATGGGGTCCGAGTGCGGTCCGAAAACTTGGTCCATATACCAAACACGCTTGCATGAATTAATATGAAACTCGGTACACATATAGATCTTATCGGGCCGAACAACTTTCGTGCTCTAAGTTTTACGCCAGCCCAACAGGAAGTCGGTTATTATGGGTTGTTTGGAAAACGCATGCTGTGGAATTTGATGTACTCCTCCTAGGAAATTCATCCATTCGCCTCCAAACTCGGTGTGCATAAAGTCAAGACATTGAGGATGATAAATTGCGGACGGATTTTTGATATCTCAAACGGTTTGGCCGTGGCGAGGAAATGAATTTATGGCGAGAAAATATACACAGGAAGTGTGTTATAACTTCTGCATACATTAACTGATCTTGATTAAACTTCAGCAGTGTGTTCGTTGTAAGAGGCCGATCACATGGATGTGACTATTGTGAGTCAAAGTTATAGCGCCACCAACTGGCAGCAGGAAGTGTGTCACTTTCAATATGCTTTGAAATCACCCTCTTATTTTTACCCGATTTGCTTCAAACTTTATGTGTATAATGTAAACACACGGCAGATGTAGACCTGTGAAAGGATTTTTGATATCTTTAATACTGTTGCCATGGCAACGCATCAAACATCAATATTCTTTTTTGATGCTTTTGAGACTCTTAGCATGCTTGAAATTGCATGAAACTCGACAGACACATTACATTTATTACCTAGTAGACATGTGCAAAGTTTCAGAAACGGGCGTGGTGAGGGGCTCAGTAGCGCCACCTTTAGTCATAAGTGGGGGGGTTAGTTTTATCAACAGCAACAAAACTTGGTATGTGTATTGTTCTCATCAAGACGGACAACTTTCTAATTTACATTAACCATCTCTGACCAACAGGAAGAGAGATATTTTGGTTTGAATGTGGATTTTCTGAAGAATTTTCTCTCCCTCTCTCTGTGTCTCTGTGTGTGTGAGGGGAGGGGGGGGATTTGACTATTGCTTTTATATTGTTAATAAAGGTTTCAGGGGCTTTTGGGGTCCTTAACGTGCTCAAAAACTCTTGAAACTTTGCACACAGGTCAGAACCCACGGCCATCAGGGCCGGGCTGAAGCTGGTACCCGGGCGTGGCTGGGGGGCTCAACAGCGCCCCCTTGAACGGGGTTCTAAAACTTGGTCCATATATCAAACACGCTTGCATGAATTAATATGAAACTCGGTACACATATAGATCTCATCGTGCCGGACAACTTTCCCCTGGTCAAGTTTTACGCCAGCCCAACAGGAAGTCGGCTATTATGGGTTGTTTGGAAAACGCTTGCTGTGGAATGTGAAATACTCCTCCTAGAAAATTCACCGTGTCCCCTCCAAACTCGGTGTGCATGTAGTCAAGACTTTGAGGATGCTAAATTGCGGACGGATTTTTGATATCTCGAACGGTTTGGCCGTGGCGAGGAATCGAATTTATGGCGAGAAAAGAGAAACACGAAGTGGAATAACTTCTGCATACATTAACTGATCTTGATGAAACTTCAGCAGTGTGTTCGTGGTAAGAGGCCGATCAGATGGATGTAGCTATTGTGATTCAAAGTTATAGCGCCACCAACTGGCAGCAGGAAGTGTGTCACTTTCAACATGCTTTTGACAAAAGTGGGGGGGTTAGTTTTAACTACAGTAAAAAAAACTCAGTTCATATATTGATCTCATCGACCCGGACAACTTTCTAATTTAAAGTCATTAGCTCTGACCATCAGGAAGTCAGATATTTTGGTCTGAATGTGGATTTTTTTGCAAAATCAGCCTCTGAATTTTTAGCCACCTTTATCTAAGTGGTGTATTTTATTCCCACCAAACTTTTTCAACATGATAAAAATATATTAATGATGCTAAATTGTGAACGGATAATAAATATCTTAAACGGTTTTGCTATGGCGAGGGATTAAAGTATTGTCTAAAAAGGAAACACTAAAAGGCTCATATATTCTAAAAATGTAATTATACACCATTTATTACTATATAAAAGTATACAAATATCAGAACTTAACTCATTTTATTCTTTTTTTTCAATTTAAGAATGAAGTTTAAGTTTAAAAACTGCCAGAATGGTTGTTTAGTCTAAACAATAAATAAATAAAGTCAAACATAGTGCTATACTGCCCTCTTGTGTTCAAAATCAGGTAGGCCTATTATATCTATATAAAAATATACTAGGTATGTGACGGTGAGAATATTTTACCACCGGTTAACTGACGTGTGACACCGCTGGGGGCTTTTTAATCGCTAACTTAAAAACGAAAGTAAAATATGTTCGTCCGCACGGACATTGATAATGGTGCGGAGCAGAGCGAGCGTTTTCAATAAATTCCTATGGAAGGAGGAATGACCTAAAAAACGTTGACTCTGTTCTGCTCGTTCCTCGCTGAGGACGCGCACCATTATGAATGCCTGTGCAGCCGTGAGCATTTTAGTTTCATTTTCGGGGCGGATTGCTTGAATGTATTTTAAAAAAGCACAATGTTGTGTTTTATTGCTACTGTACAAAAATATAAGTTAACACTTTGCAGTTTGAATGATGATCTGAACAAAATGACAGAGTATGTTTTTATGTGTCCACTGTTCAATCGCGCCCTCGTTTTAGTGATTCCCAAGTTATTTTTTCATTTAATTTTTTTCATTGTTCTAATCAGGTCAGGCAAGTAAAATTATCTGTGTCTTATCCCTTACATTTTTATTTAATATATATAGGCTACACTACTGTTCAAAAATTTGGCGTCAGTAAGATTTTTAAGCGAAGTTTCTTCTGCTCACCAAGGCTGCATTTATTTGATTAAAAATACAAACAAAAACAGTAATATTGTAAAATAGTATTCCAATTTAAAACAGCTGCTTTCTATTTTAATATATTTTAAACTGTTATTTATTCCTGTGATCAAAGCTGAGTTTTCAGCATCATTACTCCAGTCGTCACTGTCACATGATCCTTCAGAAATTATTCTAATATGATGATTGATGCTCAAGAAACATTCATTATTATTTTAAATGTCGAAAACAGTTGTGTACAGTCTTTGATGAATAGAAAGTTCAAAAGAACAGCATTTATCTGAAATCTAAAGCTTTTGTAACATTAAACACTACCGTTCAGAAGTTTGGGGTCAGTAATAATTTAAATTTTAATTTTGGGGGAAAGAAATAAAATAAATCAATACTTTTATTCATCGAGAATGAGTTAAACTGATCAAAAGTTACAGTACAGACATTTAGAATGTTAAAAAAAATTCTATTTGAAATAAATGCTGTTCTTTTGAACTTTACATTCATCAACGCATTTTGAAAAAAAAAATGTACACAACTGTTTTCAACATTGAAAATAATAATTAATATTTATTGACCATCAATCATCATATTAGAATGATTTCTGAAGGATCATGTGACACTGAAGACGGGAGTAATGATGCTGAAAACTCAGCTTTGATCACATACATTAATTACAGTGTAAAATATTTTAAAATAGAAAACAGCTGTTTTAAATTGGAATAATATTTCACAATATTACTGTTTTTGTTTGTATTTTTAATCAAATAAATGCAGCCTTGGTGAGCAGAAGAGACTTCTCCTAAAAACATTAAAAATCTTCCTGTCCCCAAACTTTTGAACGGTATATATATATATATATATATATATATATATATATATATACAGTATATATATATATATACAGTATATATATATATGTTTGTATAATATATATATATATATACACACATATATAAATACATATATATATATATATATATATATATATATATACAGTATATATATATGTTTGCATAATATATATATATATATATATATATATATATATAAATATAGCTGCGAGCAGCGATGGAGGGCCAAAGCCGGCGGTACCGCCACCCCGGTGCCTAAACTAAGGCACCAGGGTGGCGGTGCCACCGGCTTGGGCCCGCAATCGCTGCTCGCAGCTATATTTAAATAATTATATTTTATTTACTGACAACAATGAGAAATATTAATAAATTAGTAAAAGAATGAATGAAAGTCACCATCACACAATAAACAAATGCATATACAAGTCAACACATGAAACAAAGCTTTATTCAAACTACAATCATGTATGTAGACTATAGGCGCTGAACCCCACATCCTTCTGCCGGCTCAACACAGCGGTTCCCATTCTGTGGCTTTATTCTGATGAATCAGCTGACCGCCAGAGGTGAGCCGTTCCTTCGTGCCTGAGGTTGTTGCGTATAGTGTTGTGCTTCACAATCTAAAGCAATAAGGGCAGGTGGAGTGATGGAGGGTCTCGTAAGGCAGGTGGAGTGATGGAGGGACTCATGGCACCATCTCCAGGATTCAGCTCTGTGCTCTTCATCCTCAGTGCTCACACCAGCCTGCTGACATTTCAGATCCTACAAAAATGCACAAACATAACACAAAAGCAGTCATTTTAACCGCACAATGTCATTTGATTTCAGTATTATTTAGAAGACAAAAACGCTTTTCACAAATGCCGCCATCATCTTCCCTTGCAGGTCCTGCTCCACAAAAGCTGTGCAGCAAATGCACAGAAATCAAGAATCAGAAAAGTGTTGTAATAGCTCTGTTTGAAATTACAATAATTAAAATAAACTACAACTTAATATTTAAATAGTTGTTATTAATTTCTGTAGTGTCACTCAAAGCCTTTGATGGCAGCATTCAGCTTCACGAGACACTCTCCACTGGATAAACACACATCTGTTCATCTGACCCTGTAACACCCAGACGAGATTCACATTACCTCTGTGATGAGCTCAACACTACATTTACATGTTGGGGTTGTTTTAACTTTTTATCCAACATAAATGTTCCTCAATTTATCAACAGTAATGAACAAATAAAATAGATAACTTATGTTTAGTTACTTTATAAATTTGTTCTACATAATAGCACACATTCATCACTCAGATGTCTATTTCATGTTGTGATGTGCTCTTCTGCAATACTTACTGAAGATTTTCCTGTCAGATGTAAATATACATTTAAAATAAGCATCTTTACGATGTATATGGTTTATGTAAATCCACGTTAGAGACGTAACTTATGTGTCCTTACTGGAGCTCCCGTTAGCTAACGTTATACATAAACGTGTTTTTACTGAAAAATCACAACTATAATACTGTGTAACGTCTTTACACCTTCAACAATTCAACAGTTTACTCTACAGTAGTTCAACACATGCAATTTTAACACAAAGAACCGTGTTGACATTTGAAAGCACCCGCGTCGCTGATCTCTGCGATGTTTAATAATGACGTATCCTCTCGCGTGGCCTCCTGGGATAGAAGAGTAGCCATCGGTCGAGCACTCGAAAATCTGGCCGAAAGCAGAAAGCCATCCGGGAACTTCTCGCCTACTCTTTTATGAATACTGATGTTTCGAACGTACTGCTTCCTTCACATACTGTTTTCGCCTACTATATAGTAGGAAAGTAGGCATATTCGAACGCACTTAAGCCCGAATCTCGCGATAATTAGGACGTCACCCAGGTAATTCTCGCCTACTCTTTTGGATTCGTACATACTTTTTCGCTCGCCTACTCTTTTTCCCATACTAAATAGTAGGGAAGTATGCGGTTTCGAACGCAGCAAGAGTAAAAGAGTTGAACTTCCTCCTGTATTTGGCAATAGGCTCTTCTATGACTGTCATTTTCTGTTAATTTGCAGAATCTTTTTTTAGACTACCTAGACTTCTCCATAGAAATATGTTGTGGTGTTCTCACCTTCTTCGATCCATCTAGCCCTGGATCGTACAAAGGCTCCACTTGCTTTTTCTTGCTGTTTTTGGAGGGAGTTCAACTCCGTTAGTTCTTCCTCCGAAGCATTAGTTTTACCACAGAGTATGTTAATCCTTTTCAGTATTTCTTTCTGTTTAAGTTTACTTGTTTTTGACATGCTTTTTCCCGTTTCAATTGCCAACCTCTTTGTTTCAAATTTAAACCATTCCTACTTCCCTTTATTTGACATATCCATTCCTTTTACTTTTAGACAGAGGGATTTTATTTGTTTGCAAAAACCATCATTTAAAAGTATATTATTTAGTTTCCATATATTACCCGAAGAGCGGGAAAGTAAGTCAGACCAGTTAGAAAAGATATAAGCGAGTCAGACCAGTCTAAAGGTCTGAGCTGAGTTTGGTGAAGCATTAAAGTTCTAGGCGGAGGCAATTTCTCATAAAAATAATAATAATAATAATAATAATAATGTTTAAATATATGCTGGCTTTCTAAAGCCAACATAATAAAGAAAACTCAGAGAAACATCGACCAATTCAGTATGTAATAACATTTTATTAGTTTTATAATAAAACTAATAACATTTTAAAGGTAGGCCTATGCCGTGCTCTTCAACCGACATGATTTTAATTAATCCCAAACCTGCTAATTTTGTCAGTATTAATGTACGTTCACTAGCTTCTACACATGCTTACATTCATAAATATACATTTTGTGTCTATTAAATTTTCAAAATTATTTATAGCCTACATATGTCACACACGTCTACCTGCCTTTTGATGTAAATAAAAGACGAGAGTGGTAAATGTTACGGACATATGGTCCGTACTGTACATATGGTACAGTTCAGCCTATTATTGCCTTATTTTTATTTCCACTTCCCTTTTACACAAAGAAACGGAACTATTTGCACTGTATTTATCAATGGGAAATACATCATGCTAAAATAATCTGTCATATAGGCCTACTGTGGCTCACATTATTGGGGTCGCTTGCAAGTCTCAGCAGCGCAAATTACGTGACCAGCAACATATTTCTGCTTCAAATATTGTGCGTAGTTAACAGTGAGTGGTGGTTTCGGACATTATTTTATTACAGTGCATTTGTCAGTGCCGCACTCGTACCGACTCTTATTCTGCCTGACAGAAAGAAAAGCTCGTCGCTTACTGAAGGCGGAGCGTTTCGACCAATCAGATGAAAGGGACGTTTCTGCACCGCCCACGTGTGCAAATGAAATATCTAAAACCGATTTGTAAACCACAAACGAAAAATGAAAAATGAAGCCAAAACCTCATTTTTCATTTTTTAAACTAAACTAAAAAACGAATAAACGAGCTGGTTTTCATTTCTCGTTATTCCATTCCAAACAGGAAATCAAATGATCAAAAAGTTTTTATTTTTATTTTTTATGTTTTATTGAACACCAAAAACGTAACAAAAACAGAATATACATCTATAATGGCATTGACAAATACAGATAAATGAGTAGGCACATGTCAGTCAAATAAATGGATAATGACAAAAGAACATTACATAATTATATTTAAAAAAAAAAAAAAAAAAAGAACAAGAAGGGGTCTCTTCATTCCTCTTCTAAGAGATCAAGGTCTCTTATTATTCTAGCCAATTTCTGGGCCTTTTTACTTTTCATACATTGCAACGATGGAAAGAAATTACAAATAAAGTCTCTTTTAAATACAGAAAAATAAGGTTTCGTCTTCATACATTTGCATTTATGAATAAAGAATTTGCCCAGAATCAACATTACATTAATAAAAAATTCATTTTTTTTCTCATCCAACAACATTCCAAACATTATATGCTTCCTAGCAAAAGTTGGCAGTGAATGAATCTTTGTCTCCAACCAGTAAGACATATTTTCCCAAAAGGTATTTGAAAAAACACAAGAAAAAAAAAGGTGATCATTGTCTCTATGTCAACTTGACAAAAAGTACAGGCATTTTCTTCAAAATTAAACCGTTGTCTTAAAAATTCACTTGACCATTGAATATTTTAAAATGGGTTTCCTTAGCTTTAGGAGCCACTGGAAAGCTAATATACTGTGTTTGCAATTCTTTAACAAATGTCATAAGCTTGCAAAACACAGTTATTATACAGAAATGTCGGATATAATATAGAATTGAAACAAGAGCGAATAAGTTTGTTGGGAAGCATTGCCCTGAGGTCATTGAAGAGAAGGGAGTTCACAAGATCCATCTGGCATGTTGACAGAAGCGTTTTGTACAAAACTTATAAAACTTTTTGGAATGGCATTTAAGACACGCTCAAATTGTTTGCGTTCACATTGTAAATTGTATTTAGTACAAAAGTCTCTAAAAGTTAACAAGCTCCCATCTTCATCCATTACAGTAAATGAAGAATTGACCAAATACCCTTTTCAAGCCAATCAAGAACACATAGAGACTTGTATCTAGATACAATAAATCTATTGTTCCATATAGGGAATCTGTGTGGAGAAAAGTTGTGGTTATATAACAAAATCTGCTGGTGAAAGGAAGATAATTTGATTGGCAGTCTGGAAACAGTAAAATCAAATCTCAGTAGAAAATCAATTCCACCCAATTTTCTAAATATACCTCTGGGAATGCAAAACCAGAAATTAGTTTCGTTTGTTATAAATTTCTTTAAGCCATTTGACCTTCAGCATACCATTTATACAATAGAAATCAAAGGCTTGTAATCCACCATTTTCATAATCTTGTATAAGTTTTGCCCTCTTTATATAGTGCACACGTTTACTCCATATATAATTGAAATGAATTTGATTAATGGTCTTAATAGCTCTATTAGGAATGGAGAGACAAGATGCAGGATAGATACACACTTTCCATTTTAGTTGAATAAATTCTACCAAAGATAGACAAATCCCTTTGCATCCATGCATCAAGCCTGCCTTTGCATTCATTCCACCTATTCCAGACATTTTGCTTTTCCATCATGACCTCATCCTTAGAAATGTTTATGCCTAAATATCTGACATTCGACTTGACTGGAATATTATATGAAATTTTTCATTCATGTATGGTAATAATTTCTGAGAATTTAGAAAAATAGTTAACTATCTCAATTGCTTTAGGAACCTGGTCAAGACCTTTTAAAAATAATGTTGTATCGTCAGCCAATTGACTAAGTATAATTTCCTGTCCAAACACATTTCATTTTTCAATATTTGAGTTTTTAATTAGGAGAGCCAACATCTCTGTAGCCAGAATAAACAATGAGCGTGAGACGGGGCATCCTTGTTTAACTCCTCTCTTAATATCAAATCTGGGTGAAGTACCTGTTGGTAGGGCCACTGAACTATTGGTATTTGTGTAGAATAACTGAATAACATTACAAAAATGTTCACCAAACCCATACATTTTCAAACATTTAAAAATAAATGAATGTTCTAACATATCAAAGGCTTTATAGAAATCTAAAAATAAAATAACCCCATCATCCTCTGTTTCTTGATTATACTCCAGCAAGTCCAAAACCAGTCGAATATTGTTATGTATAGATCGGCCTCTAATGAATCCAGTTTGTGTCTCCCCAATCATTTTTGATAAACCAAGTTTTAAGCGATTATTATATATGTGGGTTAGTAATTTATAGTCATTGTTTAGTAAAGGTTTAGGTCGTAAATTGTCTTGTCTCATTGAATTAGGCAAAACCACGGTTTTAGTGATTTCCTGAAAAGCTGCAAAAAAAAAAATTCCCTTAATAAGTCCCAAAAATGGCGCTAAAAATTAGACGTAATACCATCTGGGCCAGGTGATTTATCCAATGACAAACACATAACAGCAGAATCAAGCTCTTCGATTGTTAATTCTGCATCACATATCATTTTGAACTGTTCATCTATATGAGGAACAAATTCTCCGTATTTTTAATGATTAAAATTGCCATTATTTTATATTAAAAAGTTAATAATTTTATTTTATTGACAAAATATTTTATTTTGTCTTTTGTATATTTTTTGATTAGATCAGATAACATTTTAATCTGTCATATGATCATGTGATAATGTCTACTCGGGGCATGTTGTCTCATTTCACTTCATTCATTCAGGGTAAATCAAGAGAAAAGTATACGCTGTAATGAAACAAAACCACTACTAGACGTGTGAAATTAAGGGGAAAATAAATACTCTGAACCTTAAGTAGATTTACACAACTTGAGAAAGTCTAAAAGCGTAAGGTTGTGCCCCGCTCTCCCCTATCTCTAAACACTTTTTTTTTTTGTCTCAAAAAAAAAAAAAAAAAATGTACAATTTAACATTTGCTTCTTTAATTAAAAAAAGACAAGGACAAGCGTTAATGTCGAGCCCTGGTATGTTTTCCTTGACTGGTTTTCCCTGCAGAATTACGTTGTTGAAAACGAAAAGCGAGTGTTTCTGCATTAAACAACTATCTCAACTGTTAAATAACAGATGTAAGATTAAAATAATATCAGATCTGTCTTATTTTAAATAAACACACACACAAAAAAAAAACAGAGATGAAAAATTAACATGAGTAAGAAATGTTCATTTGCTCCATCTAGTGGCAATCGTCATGAAATGCCATGTTATACTATTTTTGTCCACAAGAGGTCGGCAGAGACACCCAAAGCAGTGCAATGAGTTATTTTGTATTTAAATTAAAGAATGTGGAAAATGTGCTTTTTTTTTTGTTAAAATGTAATATTGTTTTATCTTGTTTGAGAACAATGACTCAAGGACTTGTCATTCTGATGGCAGAGTTCACTGACATAAATACTGACTTTTGAGAGGTGAACTAAGGGTTTTTAGGCTTTTGCAGATAATCCATTGTGTTCTGCGGTTTGTATGAATTGTTTGGAGAATTGCACTTACTGGTTTGCAAATGTTTTTTTTTTTCCTCACTTTATTTAAATTTTCCATTTAAACAAAATATAACATACACTTACAAAACATATACTTATATAACCTTCATATATATATATATATATATGGATCCTTTTATTAACAATATATATATATATATATATATATATATATATATATATATATATATATATATATATATATATATATATTGTTAATAAAAGGATCCACACAACAAATAACAAAAGAATAAAATGTATACTAGAAAAAAAGAACAATAATAATATTATATTATATTATAATATTATAATATAAATAAATTAATAAAAGAATAATAATAAAAAAAAAAAAGAATAATTCTTTACAAAATAAAATCACAGGTACAAAAAGGTGCTAAACATACTAAGCACTGCCGACATATCCCTAAAGCAGGGTACCAATCTATATACCGGGGGAGTATATATATATATATATATATATATATATATATATATATATATATATATACAATATATATACATGTATATATTGTTAATAAAAGGATCCACACAACAAATAACAAAAGAATAAAATTAATACTAGAAAAAAAGAACAATAATAATATTAATAATAATAATAACAAGAAGATACTAAGACAAGCAAATAGTAAAAAAAAAAAAAAGCTTGGTCATCCAAAACTATAAATAAATGAATAAAATAATAATAATTAAAAAAAAGAATAATTTCACAGGTACAAAAAGGTGCTAAACATCCTGAGCACAGCCGACATATCCCTAAAGCAGGGTACCAATCTATATACCGGCGGAGGGAAATAATTACTACCAGAGGAGATGTGTAGTCAGGTGAATGAAGGCCTTTCATTTCCCTACATATCCTATAGGAAAGATCCCCAAATTGAAATTATCCGAGGATCTCTTCATTGTGTGTCTGCTTTTTTCTAGCTTAATAAAATGGAAAATATCTTGAATCCATAAAGAATGAGTCGATTTCCAGTTTAATAAAATTAAACGCCTTGCCAGCAGTGTGACAAAGGCTACGAAGTCAGACTTGTATTTGGGCATATCAAGAGAAGTGGGAAGAGTACCGAATAAAGCAGTGAAAGCCAGAGGTTCAATATGATTTGTTAGAACTTCAGATAATGTTTTACAAATTTATTTTGTAGGGAGGGACAGGACCAAAACATGTGTGCAGTAGTTGCGTGGGCCTGGTGACAACGGTCACATGTGGGATCCACTTCAGGATATATTTTTAACAGTCTAACTTTGGTCCAGTGGGTACGGTGGAGAATTTGAAACTGAATCAGAGCATGTCTGGCACAAAAAGATGAAGAGTGCACACTTTCCACTGTTCTTCTGACATGTTTTCTCCAATGTCCTCCTCCCACTGAGATTTAATAGTTGCAAGTGCTGGGCAAAGTGCAAATGGCATTATAAAGATATGAGATCATACCCTTCATAATATGGGTGGGCTTGAAAAAAAAGTCAATAGGAGTAGCTCTAGGGAGATTGAGGGTGCATGTCTCGAACGAAGCTACGAACCTGCAAATACCTAAAAAAGTGGTGTGTACATTTTTCTGCTAGTTGCTGGAAAGATGCAAAGACATTATCTATATATAGATCGTTAAATGTTATAATGCCCAATACCACTGTGAAAAAGTGCTATCATCAATGATGGTGGGAAAGCAACATTTGCTGCTACAGGTGCGAAGATAGAATAGGTTTGTTATCCAAAGTGGTGTCTGAATTGCCTCCAGATTCTCAGCGTAGTTTTAACAATGACATTTTTAGTATAGGGAGGCGAAGAGCATTTAATGGGGGCATGTCAGTGAAGTGGGCATGCATGAAGTAGCCTCCATATTAAACCATCCAGATCCTGATCCTGATTTAACCAGTATTGCATGACTCGGAGATTTGAAGCCCAATAATAAAATTGTAAATTAGGTAGAGCCATTCCCCCAAGTATTTTGGGTCTATGAAGGAATGTCTTAAGAATTGTGGGTATCTTTTTATTCCAGATAAATCCTAGGATCAGGGAATCAATTTTACGAAAAAAAGTGTTCAGGCAGGAAAATGGGTATACACTGAAAATAACAGGAGAATTTGGGAAGATTATTCATTTTAACTGAATTAATTCTTCCAGCCAAGGATAGGGGAAGCAAAGACCAGCGCTCAAAATCTTTCTCCATCTGGAGTAACAAATTAGCAAAGTTAAATAAGTAAATCTATGGTGTGCAATCATAAATGGAAAATTATAGTCCCTAGCTGCAGAATTCAGTGGAAAAATTTCACTCTTGCTCAGATTTAATTTGTAACCAGAAATTATTCCGAATGATTTCAAAATATTAAGAGCTGCCGGTATCGATCTAGCTAAATCAGAAATATAAAGGAGGAGATCATCCGCATACAAAGACACTTTTTGCTCTGTACCCATTCTTTTTATTCCTTTTATAGTTGAATCAACCCTCAGTGCAATAGCAAGGGGTTCGATAGCGATGGCGAAGAGGAGTGGACTCAAGGGACATCCCTGACGAGTGGACCGCGGTGGAGGGAAAATAGTCAGAACGGGAATTGTTGGTTCTGACAGACGCTTGGGGGGCGGAATATAATAACCTCACCCAAGAAATAAAGTTATCACCAAAACCAAATTTCTCTAGTGTGTAAAAGAGGTATTTCCACTCCACCCAGTCAAAAGCCTTCTCTACATCTTCTCTGCATTCTCTGTGACAGTAAATAAAGTCAGTCTGGTTAGCAATAAAAAGTGAAGCTGGTAATGCTGTTTGTGGAGTTGTTTAGTCAGATCTTCAGAGAGTTCTTTTATCTTCAGTTCAAGGCTGTGTCTGAATAAAGTTGTAGTTTGTGTTATTATTACTCATTTGAAAGATGATTGAAAGAATGTTTCAGGAACATCACACTAACCTTTCAATAACATTCTAGTAACATTCAGGAAACTGGACATTTTTATGTTCTTGGAATGTCATGTTTCAACAAGAACGTTTCAGGAACATTATACCTTTTAAAACACGTTCCTCTAACGTCAAGAAAGCTGGACATTTTTACTCTTTTACTTTCGTTTTCAACGTAATTCTCCTCAGGGAAAGGGAAAACAACACACAAAAAAGCACATTTTCCACATTCTTTAATTTAAACACAAAAACCACAAAATAACTTATTGCACTGCTTTGGGTGTCTCTGCCGACCTCTTGTGGACAAAAATAGTATAACATGGCATTTCATGACTATTGCCACTAGATGGAGCAAATGAACATTTCTCACTCATGCTAATTTTTCATTCTTTCATTAAAAAGAGGGAGAATTGATGCTAAATTTATTGATTAAAGATTAAAGTGCACACGAATTAAACAATAAGAATAATGATAAACATTGTAATATTCTGTTAAAAAAATATGATCAATTTTGAATTCATGGTGACTTTAAGTGAATGTCGTCACTTCCTCAGTTCCCGTCACTATGGTTACGGTAAACAGACACGGCAGAACAGCAGTGCAGTGGGTGGAGCTGAACTAATGTTCATTCGCATCATTTATAATCTAACAACAAACAAACAAACAAACGGCCTCCACTTTCCTCTTGTTATGAAAGCGACGGAGGCAGGTGAGAAAACTGATTTTTATTTTCTCTCACGAAGTATAAATCATTCGAGCTATTAATAACTCGGTGTATATTGGGAAACAGTTTGATAAATTATGTTTTTTCCCCTGTTTTGCAGAGGAAGACATGAACGAGTCATCCTGTTAGAACTATGAAGAACTATTATAAGGTTATTATAACTATTAAAGGTTATATTTTTTTAACCTTTATAAAGGGCATTTTCCCCCTAATTTTATTAAATGCATGCTTCATCTTTCATTTCAAATTCTTACATTTGATCAATACATTCAATTAGAATAATAAGACACTAGGCTGTTACCAATCAAGTAAAATAATTTACATTGAAAAATTACTGTATTAAATGAGATTATGAGAGTGTAAATATTTTTTGAATAAACAAATAAGGAATGTTGAAAAGAATGATACTTTGAAACTAAACCGCCAGTAGGAGGCGGCAGGCGACCGTGTTAATGAGCGAATCATTGAGTCATTCATTCAAACGATTCATTCAATGGGCCATTGAATCTTTGAGTCAACCGATTCGTTCGTTTGAAACATGGCTGAGTGTTCATGTGAGATGCGCGTGATCTGTGCTATCAATCGCCACTTACATTAAATGAAATAAAACCAGAATCATCCTCACGTTTTCGGTGATTCCCTAGTAATTTTTTTTATTTTTTATTTTATGTTAAAAATTATTTTAATCATCGCATTTGTCCGGTTGGGCGAGTACACTTCTCTTTCACGTGTCCCTTCAAAAAAAAACAAAAATAATGTGGAGCCCTGATATGTTTTCCTTGACTGGTTTTCCCTGAGGAGAATTACGTGGTTGAAAACGAAAGTAAAAAAGGGGGACGCACGTTCATTGCTTTTTACAGTGATGACTTTATTAAACTCTACTTTTGATAAACGTTTTTTATTACTCGCACCCATAAACTATTTTGCGAGTTGAGCGCGCCTGCTCTTAATACTATTTATTAAACTTAACACATTATAATGATTTATCTGTCATCCACCCTCGATTAATTAGAATGTTTTTTTTTTTATTACTTGGCCCGCCCGACCCGCGGGTTATGATGATCCGCAGCGCTATCGGAAAACTATACGGTTTGCATTGCACTGCTTTGGGTGTCTCTGCCGACCTCTTGTGGACAAAAATAGTATAACATGGCATTTCATGACTATTGCCACTAGATGGTGCAAATGAACATTTCTTACTCATGTTAATTTTTCATCTCTGTTTTTTGTGTTTATTTAAAATAAGACAAATCTGATATTATTTTAATCTTACATCTGTTATTTAACAGTTGAGATAGTTGTTTAATGCAGAAACACTCGCCAGGTTTAAACTAACAAAACCGGTTTAAAGTGCACACGAATTAATTAGCATGTTGTTACAATGAGTTATAGACTGATGAGAATAATGAGAATAAAGACTGAAATTATTAATTATTATTATGTTTTGAACTATGCTGTATAGCTGTGTTTTGCAGTGTGTGTGTTGTCAAAATATATTTTTAATTATTAAAATTGCCATTATTTTATATGAAAAAGTTAATTTTATTTTATTGACAAAATATTTTATTTTGTCTTTTTTATATTTTTTGATTAGATCAGATAACATTTTAATCTGTCATATGATCATGTGATAATGTACTCCACCTATGGGGCATGTTGTCTCATTTCACTTCATTCATTCAGGGTAAATCAAGAGAAAAGTATATGCTGTATTAATGAAAGGTCCGTGTATCTTTTGATCATTTCATTTCCTGTTTGGAATGGAATAACGAGAAATGAAAACCAGCTCGTTTATTCGTTTTTTAGTTTATTTTAAAAAACGAAAAATTAAATTTTGGCTCGATTCATTTGCACACGTGGGCGGCGCAGAAACGCCCCTTTCATCTGATTGGTCGAAACGCTCCGCCTTCAGTAAGCGACGAGCTTTTCTTTCTGTCAGGCAGAATAAGAGTCGGTACGAGTGCGGCACTGACAAATGCACTGTAATAAAATAATGTCCGAAACCACCACTCACTGTAAACTACGCACAATATTTGAAGCAGAAATATGTTGCTGGTCACGTAATTCGCGCTGCTGAGACTTGCAAGCGACCCCAATAATGTGAGCCACAGTATATGACAGATTATTTTAGCATGATGTATTTCCCATTGATAAATACAGTGCAAATAGTTCCGTCTCTTTGGATAAAAGTGAAGTGGAAATAAAAATCAATAATAGGCTGCTGAACTGTACCATGATAATATGTCCGTAACATTGACTACTCTCGTCTTTTATTTACATCAAAAGGCAGGTGTGTGTGACGTATAAATCATTTTGAAAATTGAACAGAAATAAAGTTTATATTAATGAATGTAAGCATGTGTAGCCTACTTAGTTCACATGAAAAGAAAGAGACAGAAAAGAGAGAAGCTAGAATCAGTGAACGTACATTAATACTGACAAAATTAGCAGGTTTGGGATTAATTAAAATCATGTCGGTTGAAGAGCACGGCATACCTTTAAAATGTTATTAGTTTTATTATAAAACTAACAATTTTATTACATACTGAATTGGTCGATGTTTCTCTGAGTTTTCTTTATTATGTTGGCTTAAGAAAGCATTTAAACATTATTATTATGCATTATTATTATGAGAAATTGACTCCGCCTAGAACTTTAATGCTTCACCAAACTCAGCTCAGACTGGTCTGACTCGCTTATATCTTTTCTAACTGGTCAGACTTTCCCAAAAAATCCATTGACTTGCGTTCTCTGAGCAATGAAGGCCGTGATACTCAATGCTGTCCACTAGAGGGGGCGACAGGACAATAAGTGTTTTCTACTCTCTTTCCCTGTTTGCATCAGTTTAAATGACAAATGCATGAATTTCATTCATAAATAGGCCATATCTGTGTATGAGAACAAGATTTACACTTCAAGCTTTACAACTAATTAAAACTTTAACCCTACTTCAAAGTTTGCCACTCTGTCATTTCTTTTAAGATATTGTTATTCCACTGGTTTTTGCATTTAATGTTTGTCCATCTGGAACTTGTATTTGTCATGAGCTCTATATTTAAGATGTACTAGAAAAAAATATGATTCAACAACACAAACTCTGTTTTTACTCGGCAAATTTGTTTTCCTTTCAAGTAGGCTTATCCTGCAGGTTATCCTGCTTTTTGCCATGGCTTGCCACACTGCCCAGAATAAACTATATTTTCTCCACACGAGATGTGGACGAGCGCATATCTTACACAGCTTCCAGTTCTGTTTAGGCTATTGTAGTTTGTAATGCTTGTTATGTTCCTTAATTTAGATAGAATCTGGTTGTCTGTCTGTCTGACTATAACACACCACCTTTTTTAAACTATTTAAAAATCTGCTATATTTCACAAAGGAAGCCCATTTGTGTGTCATTGGCGTTATACGAGAATGACATTTTGAATATGAGCCTATTGTTAGCTGGTTTAAAAATGCGGATTGATCATTGCAGAGTTATTCCTTATTGCAATGCAATACAAGAAGTGCATAGCCTATGTTATTCTTCAGTGCACAACGTTAGATCGTTTGTGCAATGCAATGCAACAACACACATGTAATCCCTTTAATGAACATGGGAATGAGTTAGTACTGGTGTGCAATGCAATGCAAAAAGTTCATTAAAGAGATAACATGTTGCACTGCATTGCACAAACGATCTAACGTTGTGCATTGAAGAATAACATTTATGCACTTTTTGCATTGCATTGCATTGCATTGCACACCATAACACCCTTGTTCAATAAAGAGATAACATGTTACATTGCATTGCACAAACGATCTTGTGCATTGAAGAATAACATATAGGCTATGCACTTCTTGCTGTCACGGTTCATGAATCGGCTGTCTCATTTCTGATGTGTGTGTGTGTCTGTATGTGGGCGTGGTTACTCATTGTAGTGATTAGTGTTGCCAGCTGTGATCAATCCCCGTTCCCTTTATATGTGCAGTAATTCCCATCTCATGTTGTCAGATCGTTGTGGTTTCCCCGGTGTCGTGTCCTGTTCCCGTGTGGCTCTCTGTTTCCCTGCTGTGGATTTCGTCGTGTGGATTCGTTGTGTTTCATCACCTCGTCTGGATGTTCCACTGATTCCTGGTTTCCTGAGCACGCTTCACTTCACCACCACCGGAGGCCATCGAAGTCCCTGTGCCACAATCGTCATCTGAGTGTGTTTTCCCCGACCTGTGTTTGTGCGTTTTCTGACCATTAATAAACGCCTTTTTACTTGCAATTGTATCCGTTCTGATTTCCTCACAGAACGATCTGACCAAATATGGATGCAGCAAGCGAGGCTCGTCTGAGTGAATTCATCTCCCATAGCATCACGCGTATGGATCAACAAGAGGAGAGCATATCTAACACAGGTCGTGCGGTCCAAGCACTCGTGGCACAGGTGTCCGAGCTCACCCAACAGTTACAACATCTACGAGCTCCCACTGCGCCGCCCACACCGCCCGTTCCCCCACCACCAGCACCAGCGGCAGAAAATCAACCTGAGCCTCGTCTACCCACACCGGAGGGGTATTCTGGTGAGCCTGAATTCTGCAGAGCCTTTCTTACGAGATGTTCCATGCATTTTGCCTTACAGCCGCGCACCTTTCATAGTGAATCCTCCAAGGTGGCGTTTGTACTGACACTGCTGTCAGGAAAGGCATCTCTCTGGGGAACGGCGGTGTGGGAGAATAAGGACGACTGCTGCACCTCGTTCCAGGCACTCTCCGAGGAGATGAGGAGGGTTTTCGATCGCGCAGTGGCGGGTAAGGAGGCGGCCAGATTACTCGCCGATCTGCGTCAAGGTGAAGGCTCGGTGTCGGATTACTCCATCCGTTTCCGCACCCTGTCCGCAGAGTGCCATTGGAACGAGGAGGCGCAGTGGGACAGATTCCTGCATGGGCTGGCTGACCGCGTTCTTAGAGAAATCTACGTTTTGGACCTCCCTGAGACACTTAATGGACTGGTGGAGCTGGCGTTAAGAGTGGACGCTCGCCTGAATCGTGTGACCAGACTGACACGTCCAAATCGTCTCCAGCACAGCGCGGAGGACCACCAGCCCAGTGGAGCGAGCGCGGTCAGCCCAGTTTCCGACCACGAGCCCATGCAGGTAGGGAGAGCTCGGCTTTCCCGGGAGGAGAGGGAAAGGCGGAGATCCTAAGGACTCTGTCTGTACTGCGGCCGGGCTGGTCACTTTATCCATTCGTGTCCGGTAAAAGAGCAAGCCCGATAGTAAGTATGAGGCTACTATCGGGTGGGATCTCCGCCGAGAAGACCTCATCACCATCATCGACCCTCCTCCCGGTAAGACTGAGATGGCCAACGTCCACACACAGCACTCAAGCACTACTGGATTTGGGAGCGGAGGGTAATTTCATGGACTTAAAACTTGCACTCAAACTTCAGATTCCCATCACTCCCCTTCCGCACAAGATAATCGTCAACGCACTCAATGGACAGGAACTTCCCCGGATTACTCATGCTACCGAAATCATCACTCTCATCACTTCTGGCAATCACACCGAACGCATATCATTTCTCCTCATGGACTCACCACTTGCACCAGTGGTTCTGGGACACCCGTGGCTTACTCGGCACAATCCTCGGGTCGACTGGCACACTAACACTATTTCCACATGGAGTAACCACTGTCATGAGTCCTGTTTGGTGTCGGCTTGTTCTTCTGTGTCTGGTTCTGTGTTTCAGAGTGAGGCAGCGGATTTATCTAATGTGCCCGCGGAGTACCTCGACCTGAAGGAGGTGTTCAGTAAGTCTCGTGCTGCTTCTCTTCCTCCGCATCGTTCCTATGACTGTGCGATAGATCTACTGCCAGGTAAATCTCCGCCTAAAGGCAAACTTTACTCTCTTTCTGTTCCCGAGAGGGAGGCCATGGAGAAATATATTTCTGATTCTCTGGCCTCTGGGTTCATCCAGCCTTCCTCTTCTCCTGCGGGGGCGGGGTTCTTTTTCGTTGGGAAGAAGGATGGTTCTCTGCGACCTTGTATTGATTACCGAGAGCTGAACAACATCACGGTAAAGAATTCTTATCCTTTGCCGTTGATGTCTTCAGCTTTCGAGAGGTTGCAGGGAGCATCCATTTTCACGAAACTGGACTTACGCAATGCATATCATTTGGTTCGCATCAGGAAGGGGGATGAATGGAAAACCGCTTTTAATACCCCTAGGGGGCACTTTGAATATTTGGTTATGCCTTTCGGGCTTTCCAACAGCCCAGCGGTTTTCCAGGCACTCGTGAATGACGTGTTGAGAGACATGGTAGATCAATTCATATATGTTTACCTGGATGACATATTGATTTTTTCCTCGTCTCTCCAGGAACACGTTCAACACGTCAGACGAGTGCTCCAGAGACTATTAGAGAATGGGCTTTTTGTCAAGGCGGAGAAGTGCACGTTTCATGCACAGTCTGTTCCCTTCCTAGGGTACATCATCTCTTCTGAGGGAGTGCGCATGGATCCTGACAAGGTTAAGGCTGTGGTAGATTGGCCAAGTCCAGATTCCCGTAAGGCCCTACAGCGGTTTCTGGGGTTCGCCAATTTTTACCGGCGTTTCATTCGTAATTTCAGCCAACTAGTCGCACCTCTGACTGCCTTGACCTCCCCCTGAACGACATTCAGGTGGTCGAACACTGCCGAGGCAGTGTTCAACAACCTCAAAAGTCGCTTCGTTTCGGCTCCCATTCTGGTCACCCCTGATCCCACACATCAGTTCGTGGTGGAGGTCGACGCGTCAGAGGTGGGAGTAGGAGCAGTGCTTTCACAACGCGCTTCCTCAGATGACAAGATGCATCCCTGCGCGTTTTTTTCTCATCGACTATCGCCTGCCGAACGTAATTATGACATTGGTAACAGAGAGTTGATGGCAGTAAAGTTAGCGTTGGAGGAGTGGCGTCATTGGTTAGAGGGTTCGGGGGTACCCTTTATCGTTTGGACCGATCATAAGAATCTGGAATACATCAGATCTGCTAAAAGACTCAACTCCAGGCAGGCTCGGTGGGCTCTTTTTTTCGGACGTTTTGATTTTGTTCTCTTGTACCGCCCGGGTTCCAAAAACATCAAACTCGACTCTTTATCTCGTATTTTTGATCCATCCGAACGCCCGGTGACTCCCGAGTGTATTTTACCTGAGAAAGTTGTCATCTCCACTCTGGTATGGGAGGTCGAATCGAGGGTCAAGACAGCCCTAGAAGGGGTAACGCGTCCGCCTGGTTGCCCACCGGGTCGTTTGTTTGTTCCGGAGGGGTTACGGTCCGACGTTATTCGATGGGGTCATTGCTCCAACGTGGCTTGTCATCCAGGAGTGACTCGTACCAGTTTTTTAGTTAAGCAACGATTCTGGTGGCCATTAATGGCTCGCGACATTCACGATTTTGTGTTGGCTTGTTCAGTCTGTGCCACTGGTAAGACATCTAACCAACCCCCAGATGGGTTACTTCGACCGCTGTCTGTCCCTTCGAGACCCTGGTCCCATATCGCTCTAGATTTTGTCACCGCCCTCCCGCCTTCCAATGGCATGACGGTTGTTTTAACCGTAGTGGACCGGTTCTCGAAGGCGGCACATTTCATCCCCTTGCCCAAATTACCTTCAGCCAAGGAGACAGCGGTCGCAGTCATAGATCACGTCTTTCGGTTACATGGCCTCCCGATGGACGTGGTCTCTGACAGGGGTTCCCAATTCGTATCCAAATTTTGGCGAGAATTTTGTAAATTACTGGGGGCCACGGTCAGTCTGTCCTCGGGCTATCATCCCCAGAGCAATGGCCAGTCTGAACGAGCCAATCAGGACCTCGAGAGAATGTTGCGATGTTTGGTTGCCAAGAATCCGTCGTCCTGGAGCCAACAGCTTTCTATGGTGGAGTACGCCCACAATTCATTACCAGTGTCATCCACGGGCCTCTCGCCATTTAAGTGTAGTTTAGGTTACCAGCCACCAATTTTTCCGAGTCTGGAATCCGAAGTCGCGGTCCCCTCCGCTCACGCATTCATCCAGAGGTGCCGCCGTACTTGGACTAGAGCCCGTGAGACTCTACTCCAAGCAGGGGGGCGCATGAAGGCCAAGGCCGACCGCCACCGGTCAAAGCCTCCCGTCTACGTCGTGGGTCAAAAAGTGTGGCTTTCTACCAAGAATATTCCGCTCCGCTCCGTGTCTAACAAGTTAGCTCCCAAATTCATTGGCCCGTTTCCTGTCACCAAAATTATTAGTCCGGTGACAGTCCGACTCAAACTCCCTCCTGTGTACAGGAGAATTCACCCCGCCTTCCATGTGTCCAAAGTCAAGCCCGTGTTTTATTCTCACTTTAATCCGCCTGCCCCGGTTCCCCCCCCGCCGCGACTCGTAGATGGGGAACTTACTTATTCGGTTCGTCGTATTCTGGATTCGAGACGGAGGGGACGCGGATTTCAGTACTTGGTGGACTGGGAGGGTTACGGTCCAGAGGAGAGAAGTTGGGTACCTGCTAGAGACATTCTGGATCACTCCCTTATCGATGATTACAATCGACAGGTAAGGTTATCTGGGAACGCCAGGAGGCGTTCCTAGGGGAGGGGGTACTGTCACGGTTCATGAATCGGCTGTCTCATTTCTGATGTGTGTGTGTGTCTGTATGTGGGCGTGGTTACTCATTGTAGTGATTAGTGTTGCCAGCTGTGATCAATCCCCGTTCCCTTTATATGTGCAGTAATTCCCATCTCATGTTGTCAGATCGTTGTGGTTTCCACGGTGTCGTGTCCTGTTCCCGTGTGGCTCTCTGTTTCCCTGCTGTGGATTTCGTCGTGTGGATTCGTTGTGTTTCGTCACCTCGTCTGGATGTTCCACTGATTCCTGGTTTCCTGAGCACGCTTCACTTCACCACCACCGGAGGCCATCGAAGTCCCTGTGCCACAATCGTCATCTGAGTGTGTTTTCCCCGACCTGTGTTTGTGCGTTTTCTGACCATTAATAAACACCTTTTTACTTGCAATTGTATCCGTTCTGATTTCCTCACACTTGCATTGCACACCAGAACTAACTCATTCCCATGTTCATTAAAGAGATAACATATGTGTTGTTGCATTGCATTGCACACACGATCTAACGTTGTGCATTGAAGAATAATATATAAGCTATGAGTGCATTGCAAACATACAGCAACTATCTCATTCCGATGTGCATTGAAGAAGATACGATTTTTGGAGTTACATTCCACTGCATAAAAGATCTAACTGATAAAGTTAGATATAATAATACATTATTATTCAATGCTAATTCTTAGATCGTTTGTGCAATGCAACACTCATGTTATCTTTTCATTGCACATGCAAGTAGTTTATTCTATGCATTGTGACGCAAGAGGTAAATTCAATAATTTCCCTTCAAAGCAAAGTTAGTTATTCAGTGTAATGCTATAGCACATATGTTATGAGTCAAATCAGGCATACTCTGATATAATATAAAAAAATTATATCTGATATAATATAAAAAAAAATTAGGACACTTTGACCACAAATAAGTTCAAAATGTCAGATATGAAAATCTATATGGCTTATGAAGCATCAGAAGGAGTCTATGAGTATGTATAGAAAACGCAAAATTGAGGACTCTTTGGCCAGAAATATGTTCAGGAGGTCAAAAGGGGACCTCTGTATAGCTGATTTATCATCAAAAGGAGTCTATAAGTTTATATAGTTTGAAAAAAATGTAGGACACTTTGACCACAAATAAGTTCAAAATGTCAGATATGGACATCTATATGGCTTATGAAGCATCAGAAGGAGTCTATGAGTATGTATAGAAAACGCAAAATTGAGGACTCTTTGGCCAGAAATATGTTCAGGAGGTCAAAAGGGGACCTCTGTATAGCTGATTTATCATCAAAAGGAGTCTATAACTTTATATAGTTTGAAAAAAATGTAGGACACTTTGACCACAAATAAGTTCAAAATGCCAGATATGGACATCTATATGGCTTATGAAGCATCAGGAGGAGTATGTATAGAAAGCCTAAGATCGAGGACTCTTTGGCCAGAAATATGTTCAGGAGGTCAAAAGGGGCCCTCTGTATAGCTGATTTATCATCAAAAGGAGTCTATAACTTTCTATAGTTTGAAAAATTTTTAGGACACTTTGACCACAAATAAGTTCAAAAGGTCAGATATGGAAATCTATATGGCTTATGAAACATCAGAAGGAGTCTATGAGTATGTATAGAAAGCCCAAGATCGAGGACTCTTTGGCCAGAAATATGTTCAGGAGGTCAAAAGGGGCCCTCTGTATAGCTGATTTATCATCAAAAGGAGTCTATCACTTTATATAGTTTGAAAAATATTTAGGACACTTTGACCACAAATAAGTTCAAAATGTCAGATATGGACATCTATATGGCTTATGAAACATCAGAAGGAGTCTATGAGTATGTATAGAAAGCCCAAGATCGAGGACTCTTTGGCCAGAAATATGTTCAGGAGGTCAAAAGGGGCCCTCTGTATAGCTGATTTATCATCAAAAGGAGTCTATCACTTTATATAGTTTGAAAAATATTTAGGACACTTTGACCACAAATAAGTTCAAAAGGTCAGATATGGACATCTATATGGCTTATGAAGCATCAGAAGGAGTCTATGAGTATGTATAGAAAGCCCAAGATCGAGGACTCTTTGGCCAGAAATATGTTCTGGAGGTCAAAAAGGGACTTCTGTATAGCTGATTTATCATCAAAAGTAGTCTATCACTTTATATAGTTTGAAACATTTTGAGGACACTTTGACCACAAATAAGTTCAAAAGGTCAGATATGGACATCTATATGGCTTATGAAGCATCAGAAGGAGTCTATGAGTATGTATAGAAAGCCCAAGATCGAGGACTCTTTGGCCAGAAATATGTTCAGGAAGTCAAAAGGGGCCCTCTGTATAGCTGATTTATCATCAAAAGGAGTCTATATCTTTCTATAGTTTGAAAAATTTTGAGGACACTTTGACCACAAATAAGTTCAAAAAGTCAGATATGGACATCTATATGGCTTATGAAGCATCAGAAGGAGTCTATGAGTATGTATAGAAAACGCAAGATTGAGGACTCTTTGGCCAGAAATATGTTCTGGAGGTCAAAAGGGGCCCTCTGTATAGCTGATTTATCATCAAAAGGAGTCTATAACTTTATATAGTTTGAAAAATTTTGAGGACACTTTGACCACAAATAAGTTCAAAAAGTCAGATATGGACATCTATATGGCTTATGAAGCATCAGAAGGAGTCTATGAGTATGTATAGAAAACGCAAGATTGAGGACTCTTTGGCCAGAAATATGTTCTGGAGGTCAAAAGGGGCCCTCTGTATAGCTGATCTATCATCAAAAGGAGTCTATCACTTTCTATAGTTTGAAAAAAATTTAGGACACTTTGACCACAAATAAGTTCAAACGGTCAGATATGGACATCTATATGGCTTATGAAGCATCAGAAGGAGTATGTATAGAAAGCCCAAGATCGAGGACTCTTTGGCCAGAAATATGTTCAGTAGGTCAAAAGGGGCCCTCTGTATAGCTGATTTATCATCAAAAGGAGTCTATAACTTTCTATAGTTTGAAAAAAATTTAGGACACTTTGACCACAAATAAGTTCAAAAGGTCAGATATGGAAGTCTATATTGCTCATGAAGCATCAGAAGGAGTGTATGAGTATGTATAGAAAACGCAAGATCGAGGACTCTTTGGCCAGAAATATGTTCTGGAGGTCAAAAGGGGCCCTCTGAATAGCTGATTTATCATCAAATGGAGTCTATAACTTTCTATAGTTTGAAAAATTTTGAGGACACTTTGACCACAAATAAGTTCAAAAAGTCAGATATGGACATCTACAGTGAGGAAAATAAGTATTTGAACACCCTGCTATTTTGCAAGTTCTCCCACTTAGAAATCATGGAGAGGTCTGAAATTGTCATCGTAGGTGCATGTCCACTGTGAGAGACATAATCTAAAAAAAAAAACAGAAATCACAATGTATGATTTTTTAACTATTTATTTGTATGATACAGCTGCAAATAAGTATTTGAACACCTGAGAAAATCAATGTTAATATTTGGTACAGTAGCCTTTGTTTGCAATTACAGAGGTCAAATGTTTCCTGTAGTTTTTCACCAGGTTTGCACACACTGCAGGAGGGATTTTGGCCCACTCCTCCACACAGATCTTCTCTAGATCAGTCAGGTTTCTGGGCTGTCGCTGAGAAACACGGAGTTTGAGCTCCCTCCAAAGATTCTCTATTGGGTTTAGGTCTGGAGACTGGCTAGGCCACACCAGAACCTTGATATGCTTCTTACAGAGCCACTCCTTGGTTATCCTGGCTGTGTGCTTCGGGTCATTGTCATGTTGGAAGACCCAGCCTCGACCCATCTTCAATGCTCTAACTGAGGGAAGGAGGTTGTTCCCCAAAATCTCGCAATACATGGCCCCGGTCATCCTCTTCTTAATACAGTGCAGTCGCCCTGTCCCATGTGCAGAAAAACACCCCCAAAGCATGATGCTACCACCCCCATGCTTCACAGTAGGGATGGTGTTCTTGGGATGGTACTCATCATTCTTCTTCCTCCAAACACGTTTAGTGGAATTATGACCAAAAAGTTCTATTTTGGTCTCATCTGACCACATGACTTTCTCCCATGACTCCTCTGGATCATCCAAATGGTCATTGGCAAACTTAAGACGGGCCTTGACATGTGCTGGTTTAAGCAGGGGAACCTTCCGTGCCATGCATGATTTCAAACCATGACGTCTTAGTGTATTACCAACAGTAACCTTGGAAACGGTGGTCCCAGCTCTTTTCAGGTCATTGACCAGCTCCTCCCGTGTAGTTCTGGGCTGATTTCTCACCTTTCTTAGGATCATTGAGACCCCACGAGGTGAGATCTTGCATGGAGCCCCAGTCCGAGGGAGATTGACAGTCATGTTTAGCTTCTTCCATTTTCTAATGATTGCTCCAACAGTGGACCTTTTTTCACCAAGCTGCTTGGCAATTTCCCCATAGCCCTTTCCAGCCTTGTGGAGATGTATAATTTTTTCTCTAGTGTCTTTGGACAGCTCTTTGGTCTTGGCCATGTTAGTAGTTGGATTCTTACTGATTGTATGGGGTGGACAGGTGTCTTTATGCAGCTAACGACCTCAAACAGGTGCATCTAATTTAGGATAATAAATGGAGTGGAGGTGGACATTTTAAAGGCAGACTAACAGGTCTTTGAGGGTCAGAATTCTAGCTGATAGACAGGTGTTCAAATACTTATTTGCAGCTGTATCATACAAATAAATAGTTAAAAAATCCTATATTGTGATTTCTGGATTTTTTTTTTTAAGATTATGTCTCTCACAGTGGACATGCACATACGATGACAATTTCAGACCCCTCCATGATTTCCAAGTGGGAGAACTTGCAAAATAGCAGGGTGTTCAAATACTTATTTTCCTCACTGTATATGGCTTATGAAGCATCAGAAGGAGTCTATGAGTATGTATAGAAAACGCAAGATCGAGGACTCTTTGGCCAGAAATATGTTCAGGAGGTCAAAAGGGGCCCTCTGTATAGCTGATTTATCATCAAAAGGAGTCTATAACTTTCTATAGTTTGAAAAAAATGTAGGACACTTTGACCACAAATAAGTTCAAAAAGTCAGATATGGACATCTATATGGCTTATGAAGCATCAGAAGGAGTCTATGAGTATGTATAGAAAACGCAAGATTGGGGACTCTTTGGCCAGAAACATGTTCAGGAGGTCAAAAGGGGCCCTCTGGATAGCTGATTTATCATCAAAAGTAGTCTATCACTTTATATAGTTTTAAAATTTTTTAGGACACTTTGACCACAAATAAGTTCAAAATGTCAGATATGGACATCTATATGGCTTATGAAGCATCAGAAGGAGTATGTATAGAAAGCCCAAGATCGAGGACTCTTTGGCCAGAAATATGTTCAGGAGGTCAAAAGGGGACCTCTGTATAGCTGATTTATCATCAAAAGGAGTCTATAACTTTCTATAGTTTGAAAAAAATTTAGGACACTTTGACCACAAATAAGTTCAAAATGTCAGATATGAACATCTATATGGCTTATGAAGCATCAGAAGGAGTCTATGAGTATGTATAGAAAACGCAAGATTGAGGACTCTTTGGCCTGAAATATGTTCTGGAGGTCAAAAGGGGCCTTCTGAATAGCTGATTTATCATCAAAAGGAGTCTATAACTTTCTATAGTTTGAAAATTTTTTAGGACACTTTGACCACAAATAAGTTCAAAAGGTCAGATATGGAAATCTATATGGCTTATGAAACATCAGAAGGAGTCTATGAGTATGTATAGAAAGCCCAAGATCGAGGACTCTTTGGCCAGAAATATGTTCAGGAGGTCAAAAGGGGCCCTCTGTATAGCTGATTTATCATCAAAAGGAGTCTATCACTTTATATAGTTTGAAAAATATTTAGGACACTTTGACCACAAATAAGTTCAAAAGGTCAGATATGGACATCTATATGGCTTATGAAGCATCAGAAGGAGTCTATGAGTATGTATAGAAAGCCCAAGATCGAGGACTCTTTGGCCAGAAATATGTTCTGGAGGTAAAAAGGGGCCCTCTGTATAGCTGATTTATCATCAAAAGGAGTCTATCACTTTATATAGTTTGAATTTTTATTTTATTTTTTTACTTTGACCACAAATACGTTTTTTCCCGTTTCAATTGCCAACCTCTTTGTTTCAAATTTAAACCATTCCCACTTCCCTTTATTTGACATATCCATTCCTTTTACTTTTAGACAGAGGGATTTTATTTGTTTGCAAAAACCATCATTTGATAAAAGTATATTATTTAGTTTCCATATATTACCCGAAGAGCGGGAAAGTAAGTCTGACCAGTTAGAAAAGATATAAGCGAGTCAGACCAGTCTAAAGGTCTGAGCTGAGTTTGGTGAAGCATTAAAGTTCTAGGCGGAGGCAATTTCTCATAATAATAATAATAATAATAATAATAATAATGTTTAAATATATGCTGGCTTTCTAAAGCCAACATAATAAATAAAACTCAGAGAAACATCGACCAATTCAGTATGTAATAAAATTTTAAAACTAATAACATTTTAAAGGTATGCCGTGCTCTTCAACCGACATGATTTTAATTAATCCCAAACCTGCTAATTTTGTCAGTATTAATGTACGTTCACTAGCTTCTACACATGCTTACATTCATAAATATACATTTTGTGTCTATTAAATTTTCAAAATGATTTATAGCCTACATATGTCACACACGTCTACCTGCCTTTTGATGTAAATAAAAGACGAGAGTGGTAAATGTTACGGACATATGGTCCGTACTGTACATATGGTACAGTTCAGCCTATTATTGCCTTATTTTTATTTCCACTTCCCTTTTACCCAAAGAAACGGATCTATTTGCACTGTATTTATCAATGGGAAATACATCATGCTAAAATAATCTGTCATATAGGCCTACTGTGGCTCACATTATTGGGGTCGCTTGCAAGTCTCAGCAGCGCAAATTACGTGACCAGCAACATATTTCTGCTTCAAATATTGTGCGTAGTTAACAGTGAGTGGTGGTTTCGGACATTATTTTATTACAGTGCATTTGTCAGTGCCGCACTCGTACCGACTCTTATTCTGCCTGACAGAAAGAAAAGCTCGTCGCTTACTGAAGGCGGAGCGTTTCGACCAATCAGATGAAAGGGGCGTTTCTGCACCGCCCACGTGTGCAAATGAAATATCTAAAACCGATTTGTAAACCACAAACGAAAAATGAAAAATCAAGCCAAAACCATTTTTTCATTTTTTAAACTAAACTAAAAAACGAATAAACGAGCTGGTTTTCATTTCTCGTTATTCCATTCCAAACAGGAAATCAAATGATCAAAAAGTTTTTATTTTTATTTTTTATGTTTTATTGAACACCAAAAACGTAACAAAAACAGAATATACATCTATAATGGCATTGACAAATACAGATAAATGAGTAGGCACATGTCAGTCAAATAAATGGATAATGACAAAAGAACATTACATATATTTGAGGTCTCTTATTATTCTAGCCAATTTCTGGGCCTTTTTACTTTTCATACATTGCAACGATGGAAAGAAATTACAAATAAAGTCTCTTTTAAATACAGAAAAATAAGGTTTCGTCTTCATACATTTGCATTTATGAATAAAGAATTTGCCCAGAATCAACATTACATTAATAAAAAATTCATTTTTTTTCTCATCCAACAACATTCCAAACATAATATGCTTCCTAGCAAAAGTTGGCAGTGAATGAATCTTTGTCTCCAACCAGTAAGACATATTTTCCCAAAAGGTATTTGAAAAAACACAAGAAAAAAAAGGTGATCGTTGTCTCTATGTCAACTTGACAAAAAGTACAGGCATTTTCTTCAAAATTAAACCGTTGTCTTAAAAATTCACTTGACCATTGAATATTTTAAAATGGGTTTCCTTAGCTTTAGGAGCCACTGGAAAGCTAATATACTGTGTTCGCAATTCTTTAACAAATGTCATAAGCTTGCAAAACACAGTTATTATACAGAAATGTCGCATATAATATAGAATTGAAACAAGAGCGAATAAGTTTGTTGGGAAGCATTGCCCTGAGGTCATTGAAGAGAAGGGAGTTCACAAGATCCATCTGGCATGTTGACAGAAGCGTTTTGTACAAAATGTATAAAACTTTTTGGAATGGCATTTAAGACACGCTCAAATTGTTTGCGTTCACATTGTAAATTGTATTTAGTACAAAAGTCTCTAAAAGTTAACAAGCTCCCATCTTCATCCATTACAGTAAATGAAGAACTGACCAAATACCCTTTTCAAGCCAATCAAGAACACATAGAGACTTGTATCTAGATACAATAAATCTATTGTTCCATATAGGGAATCTGTGTGGAGAAAAGTTGTGGTTATATAACAAAATCTGATGGTGAAAGGAAGATAATTTGATTGGCAGTCTGGAAACAGTAAAATCAAATCTCAGTAGAAAATCAATTCCACCCAATTTTCTAAATATACCTCTGGGAATGCAAAACCAGAAATTAGTTTCATTTGTTATACATTTTTTAAGCCATTTGACCTTCAACATACCATTTATACAATAGAAGTCAAAGGCTTGTAATCCACCATTTTCATAATCTTATATAAGATTTGCCCTCTTTATATAGTGCACACGTTTACTCCATATATAATTGAAATGAATTTGATTAATGGTCTTAATAGCTCTATTAGAAATGGAGAGACAAGATGCAGGATAGATACACACTTTCCATTTTAGTTAAATAAATTCTACCAAAGATAGACAAATCCCTTTGCATCCATGCATCAAGCCTGCCTTTGCATTCATTCCACCTATTCCAGACATTTTGCTTTTCCATCATGACCTCATCCTTAGAAATGTTTATGCCTAAATATCTGACATTCGACTTGACTGGAATATTATATGAAATTTTAAGAGGGCATTCATGTATGGTAATAATTTCTGAGAATTTAGAAAAATAGTTAACTATCTCAATTGCTTTAGGAACCTGGTCAAGACCTTTTAAAAATAATGTTGTATCGTCAGCCAATTGACTAAGTATAATTTCCTGTCCAAACACATTTAATTTTTCAATATTTGAGTTTTTAATTAGGAGAGCCAACATCTCTGTAGCCAGAATAAACAATGAGGGTGAGACGGGGCATCCTTGTTTAACTCCTCTCTTAATATCAAATCTGGGTGAAGTACCTGTTGGTAGGGCCACTGAACTATTGGTATTTGTGTAGAATAACTGAATAACATTACAAAAATGTTCACCAAACCCATACATTTTCAAACATTTAAAAATAAATGAATGTTCTAACATATCAAAGGCTTTATAGAAATCTAAAAATAAAATAACCCCATCATCCTCTGTTTCTTGATTATACTCCAGCAAGTCCAAAACCAGTCGAATATTGTTATGTATAGAACCACGGTTTTAGTGATTTCCTGAAAAGCTGCAAAAATAAATTCCCAAAAGTAAAGTAAATAAAAAGTAAATAAAGTCCCAAAAATGGCGCTAAAAATTAGACATAATACCATCTGGGCCAGGTGATTTATCCAATGACAAACACATAACAGCAGAATCAAGCTCTTCGATTGTTAATTCTGCATCACATATCATTTTGAACTGTTCATCTATATGAGGAACAAATTCTCCGTATTTTTAATGATTAAAATTGCCATTATTTTATATGAAAAAGTTAATAATTTTATTTTATTGACAAAATATATTATTTTGTCTTTTGTATATTTTTTGATTAGATCAGATAACATTTTAATCTGTCATATGATCATGTGATAATGTCTACTCGGGGCATGTTGTCTCATTTCATTCATTCAGGGTAAATCAAGAGAATAGTATACGCTGTAATGAAACAAAACCACTACTAGACGTGTGAAATTAAGGGGAAAATAAATACTCTGAACCTTAAGTAGATTTACACAAACTGAGAAAGTCTAAAAGCGTAAGGTTGTGCCCCGCTCTCCCCTATCTGTAAACACTTTTTTTTTTTTCCTTCAAATGTATGTCTCAAAAAAAAAAAAATATGTACAAATTTAACATTTGCTTCTTTAATTAAAAAAGACGTTAATGTCCAGCCCTGATATGTTTTCCTTGACTGGTTTTCCCTGCAGAATTACGTTGTTGAAAACGAAAGTAAAAGAGTGAGGCACGTTCATGGGCTGCAGCAGGCACATTATGTATTACATAATCATAGAGTAGCCTATTTCTTTTCGTTTTGAATATTTTCGTTTAAAAGTAGACATTTCAAGCTTTCTATAATAGATAGCCTATATTTCTCAAATCTGTGAGGCACAAGCTGAGTTTCGGCGCCCTCCAGTTCACGTGCAATGCAAGCATTGTCTGCTATATATTTGATTATTATTTATTAAATACAGGCAATTGGTTGATAAAACACTGATCAAAATTAAGATACAATTTATACAAAACGAAAATCTTTTAATAAAAAGTCTTTCTATAAAACTAAAGTCAATGAAGTGGTCAAAATCACTAGGTGGAGTACATTATCACATGCTCATAGATTAAAATGATTAAAATGTTATCTGACCTTATCAAGATTAAAATGTTATCTGATCTAATCAAAACATATAGGCCTACAGAAGACAAAATAAAATATTTTGTCAATAAAATAAAATTATTAACTTTTTTATATAAAATAATGGCAATTTTTAATAATTAAAAATACATTTTGACAACACACACAGCTATACAGCATAGTTCAAAACATAATAATAATGAATAATTTCAGTCTTTATTCACCTTTTTCTCAATAGAATTGATAAAAGTATAGAATAGAATATCATAGTTCTAATAGTAACATTCATTGTAACTCATTATGACAACATGCTATATATAATTCGTGTGCACTTTAAACCCGTTTTGCTAGTTTAAACCCGGCGAGTGTTTCTGCATTAAACAACTATCTCAACTGTTAAATAACAGATGTAAGATTAAAATAATATCAGATTTGTCTTATTTTAAATAAACACAAAAAAAACAGAGATGAAAAATTAACATGAGTAAGAAATGTTCATTTGCTCTATCTTAGTGGCAATCGTCATGAAATGCCATGTTATACTATTTTTGTCCACAAGAGGTCGGCAGAGACACCCAAATGAGCAATGAGTTATTTTGTATTTAAATGAAAGAATGTGGAAAATGTGCTTTTTTTTGTGTGTTAAAATGTAATATTGTTTTATCTTGTTTGAGAACAATGACTCAAGGACTTGATATTCTGATGGCAGAGTTCACTGACATAAATACTGACTTTTGAGAGGTGAACTAAGGGTTTTTAGGCTTTTGCAGATAATCCATTGTGTTCTGCGGTTTGTCTGAATTGTTTGGAGAATTGCACTTACTGGTTTGCAAATGTTTTTTTTTTTCTAACTTTATTTTAATTTTCCATTTAAACAAAATAATATACACTTACAAAACATATACTTATATAACCTTCATATATATATATATATATATATATATATATATATATATATATATATATATATATATATTGTTAATAAAAGGATCCACACAACAAATAACAAAAGAATAAAATGTATACTAGAAAAAAAGAACAATAATAATATTATATTATATTATAATATAATATTACAATATAAATAAATGAATAAAATAATAATAATAAAAAAAAGAAAGAATAATTCTTTACAAAATAAAATCACAGGTACAAAAAGGTGCTAAACATACTGAGCACTGCCGACATATCCCTAAAGCAGGGTACCAATCTATATACCGGGGGAGTATATATATATATATATATATATATATATATATATATATATATATATATATATATATATATATATATATACATGTATATATTGTTAATAAAAGGATCCACACTACAAATAACAAAAGAATAAAATTAATACTAGAAAAAAAGAACAATAATAATATTAATAATAATAATAACAACAACAAGATACTAAGACAAGCAAATAGTAAAAAAAAAAAAAGCTTGGTCATCCAAAACTATAAATAAATGAATAAAATAATAATAATTAAAAAAAAGAATAATTTCACAGGTACAAAAAGGTGCTAAACATCCTGAGCACAGCCGACATATCCCTAAAGCAGGGTACCATTCTATATACCGGGGGAGGGAAATAATTACTACCAGAGGAGATGTGTAGTCAGGTGAATGAAGGCCTTTCATTTCCCTACATATCCTAGGAAAGATCCCCAAATTCTATTGAAATTATCCGAGGATCTCTTCATTGTGTGTCTGCTTTTTTCTAGCTTAATAAAATGGAAAATATCTTGAATCCATAAAGAATGAGTCGATTTCCAGTTTAATAAAATTAAACGCCTTGCCAGCAGTGTGACAAAGGCTACGAAGTCAGACTTGTATTTGGGCATATCAAGAGAAGTGGGAAGAGTACCGAATAAAGCAGTGAAAGCCAGAGGTTCAATATTATTTGTTAGAACTTCAGATAATGTTTTACAAATTTATTTTGTAGGGAGGGACAGGACCAAAACATGTGTGCAGTAGTTGCGTGGGCCTGGTGACAACGGTCACATGTGGGATCCACTTCAGGATATATTTTTAACAGTCTAACTTTGGTCCAGTGGGTACGGTGGAGAATTTGAAACTGAATCAGAGCATGTCTGGCACAAAAAGATGAAGAGTGCACACTTTCCACTGTTCTTCTGACATGTTTTCTCCAATGTCCTCCTCCCACTGAGATTTAATAGTTGCAAGTGCTGGGCAAAGTGCAAATGGCATTATAAAGATATGAGATCATACCCTTCATAATATGGGTGGGCTTGAAAAAAAAGTCAATAGGAGTAGCTCTAGGGAGATTGAGGGTGCATGTCTCGAACGAAGCTACAAACCTGTAAATACCTAAAAAAGTGGTGTGTACATTTTTCTGCTAGTTGCTGGAAAGATGCAAAGACATTATCTATATATAGATCGTTAAATGTTATAATGCCCAGTGCTGACCACTGTGAAAAAGTGCTATCATCAATGATGGTGGGAAAGCAACATTTGCTGCTACAGGTGCGAAGATAGAATAGGTTTGTTATCCAAAGTGGTGTCTGAATTGCCTCCAGATTCTCAGCGTAGTTTTAACAATGACATTTTTAGTATAGGGAGACGAAGAGCATTTAATGGGGGCATGTCAGTGAAGTGGGCATGCATGAAGTAGCCTCAATATTAAACCATCCAGATCCTGATCCTGATTTAACCAGTATTGCATGACTCTGAGATTTGAAGCCCAATAATAAAATTGTAAATTAGGTAGAGCCATTCCCCCAAGTATTTTGGGTCTATGAAGGAATGTCTTAAGAATTGTGGGTATCTTTTTATTCCAGATAAATCCTAGGATCAGGGAATCAATTTTACGAAAAAAAGTGTTCAGGCAGGAAAATGGGTATACACTGAAAATAACAGGAGAATTTGGGAAGAATATTCATTTTAACTGAATTAATTCTTCCAGCCAAGGATAGGGGAAGCAAAGACCAGCGCTCAAAATCTTTCTCCATCTGGAGTAACAAATTAGCAAAGTTAAATAAGTAAATCTATGGTGTGCAATCATAAATGGAAAATTATAGTCCCTAGCTGCAGAATTCAGTGGAGAAATTTCACTCTTGCTCAGATTTAATTTGTAACCAGAAATTATTCCGAATGATTTCAAAATATTAAGAGCTGCCGGTATCGATCTAGCTAAATCAGAAATATAAAGGAGGAGATCATCCGCATACAAAGACACTTTTTGCTCTGTACCCATTCTTTTTATTCCTTTTATAGTTGAATCAACCCTCAGTGCAATAGCAAGGGGTTCGATAGCGATGGCGAAGAGGAGTGGACTCAAGGGACATCCCTGACGAGTGGACCGCGGTGGAGGGAAAATAGTCAGAACGGGAATTGTTGGTTCTGACAGACGCTTGGGGGGCGGAATATAATAACCTCACCCAAGAAATAAAGTTATCACCAAAACCAAATTTCTCTAGTGTGTAAAAGAGGTATTTCCACTCCACCCAGTCAAAAGCCTTCTCTACATCTTCTCTGCATTCTCTGTGACAGTAAATAAGGTCAGTCTGGTTAGCAATAAAAAGTGAAGCTGGTAATGCTGTTTGTGGAGTTGTTTAGTCAGATCTTCAGAGAGTTAATGTCTTTTATCTTCAGTTCAAGGCTGTGTCTGAATAAAGTTGTAGTTTGTGTTCTTATTACTCTTTTGAAAGATGATTGAAAGAATGTTTCAGGAACATCACACTAACCTTTCAATAACATTCTAGTAACATTCAGGAAACTGGACATTTTTATGTTCTTGGAATGTCACGTTTCAACAAGAACGTTTCAGGAACATTATACCTTTTAAAACACGTTCCTCTAACGTCAAGGAAGCTGGACATTTTTACTCTTTTACTTTCGTTTTCAACGTAATTCTCCTCAGGGAAAGGGAAAATAACACACAAAAAAGCACATTTTCCACATTCTTTAATTTAAACACAAAAACCACAAAATAACTCATTGCATTGCATTGGGTGTCTCTGCCGACCTCTTGTGGACAAAAATAGTATAACATGGCATTTCATGACTATTGCCACTAGATGGAGCAAATGAACATTTCTCACTCATGCTAATTTTTCATTCTTTCATTAAAAAAGAGGGATAATTGATGCTAAATTTATTGATTAAAGATTAAAGTGCACACGAATTAAACAATAAGAATAATGATAAACATTGTAATATTCAGTTAAAAAAATATGATCAATTTTGAATTCATGGTGACTTTAAGTGAATGTCGTCACTTCCTCAGTTCCCGTCACTATGGTTACGGTAAACAGACACGGCAGAACAGCAGTGCAGTGGGTGGAGCTGAACTAATGTTCATTCGCATCATTTATAATCTAACAACAAACAAACAAACAAACAAACAAACAAACGGCCTCCACTTTCCTCTTGTTATGAAAGCGACGGAGGCAGGTGAGAAAACTGATTTTTATTTTCTCTCACTAAGTATAAATCATTCGAGCTATTAATAACTCGGTGTATATTGGGAAATAGTTTGATAAATTATATGTTTTTTCCCCTGTTTTGCAGAGGAGTCATCCATGAACGAGTCATCCAGTTAGAACTATGAAGAACTATTATAAGGTTATTATAACTATTAAAGGTTATATTTTTTTTTATCTTTATAAAGGGCATTTTCCCCCTAATTTTATTAAATGCATGCTCCATCTTTCATTTCAAATTCTTAAATTTGATCAATACTTTCAATTAGAATAATAAGACACTAGGCTGTTACCAATCAAATAAAATAATTTACACTGAAAAATTACTGTATTAAATGAGATTATGGGAGTGCAAATATTTTTTGAATAAACAAATAAGGAATGTTGAAAAGAATGATACTTTGAAACTAAACCGCCAGTAGGAGGCGGCAGGCGACCGTGTTAATGAGCGAGTCATTGAGTCATTCATTCAAACGATTCATTCAATGGGCCATTGAATCTTTGAGTCAACCGATTCGTTCAAAACGCTGAATCATTCAGCGTTTGAAACATGGCTGAGTGTTCATGTCAGATGCGCGTGATCTGTGCTATCAATCGCCACTTACATTAAATGAAATAAAACCAGAATCATCCTCGCGTTTTCGGTGATTCCCTAGTAATTTTTTTTATTTTTTATTTTATGTTAAAAATTATTTTAATCATGGCATTTGTCCGGTTGGGCGAGTACACTTCTCTTTCACGTGTCCCTTCAAAAAAAAACACACAAAAAAAAAACACACGTGTCCCGGGCAAGTTAATGTGGAGCCCTGATATGTTTTCCTTGACTTGTTTTCCCTGAGGAGAGTTACGTGGTTGAAAACGAAAGTAAAAAAGGGGGACGCACGTTCATTGCGTTTTACAGTTATGACTTTATTAAACTCAACACATTATAATGATTTATCTGTCATCCACCCTCGATTAATTAGAATGTTTTTTTATTTATTACTTGGCCCGCCCGACCCGCGGGTTATGATGATCCGCAGCGCTATCGGAAAACTATACGGTTTGCATTGCACTGCTTTGGGTGTCTCTGCCGACCTCTTGTGGACAAAAATAGTATAACATGGCATTTCATGACTATTGCCACTAGATGGAGCAAATTAACATTTCTTACTCATGTTAATTTTTCATCTCTGTTTTTTGTGTTTATTTAAAATAAGACAAATCTGATATTATTTTAATCTTACATCTGTTATTTAACAGTTGAGATAGTTGTTTAATGCAGAAACACTCGCCGGGTTTAAACTAGCAAAACCGTTTTAAAGTGCACACGAATTAATTAGCATGTTGTCACAATGAGTTACAATGAATGTTACTATTAAAACTATGATATTCTATTCTATACTTTTATCAATTCTATTGAGAAACCATGAGAAAAAGGTGAATAAAGACTGAAATTATTCATTATTATTATGTTTTGAACTATGCTGTATAGCTGTGTTTTGCAGTGTGTGTTGTCAAAATGTATTTTTAATTATTAAAATTGCCATTATTTTATATGAAAAAGTTAATTTTATTTTATTGACAAAATATTTTATTTTGTCTTTTTTATATTTTTTGATTAGATCAGATAACATTTTAATCTGTCATATGATCATGTGATAATGTACTCCACCTATGGAGCATGTTGTCTCATTTCACTTCATTCATTCAGGGTAAATCAAGAGAAAAGTATACGCTGTATTAATGAAAGATCCGTGTATCTTTTGATCATTTCATTTCCTGTTTGGAATGGAATAACGAGAAATGAAAACCAGCTCGTTTATTCGTTTTTTAGTTTATTTTAATTAGATTTTGGCTCGAGTCATTTGCACACGTGGGCGGCGCTGAAACGCCCCTTTCATCTGATTGGTCGAAACGCTCCGCCTTCAGTAAGCGACGAGCTTTTCTTTCTGTCAGGCAGAATAAGAGTCGGTGCGAGTGCGGCACTGACAAATGCACTGTAATAAAATAATGTCTGAAACCACCACTCACTGTAAACTACGCACAATATTTGAAGCAGAAATATGTTGCTGGTCACGTAAATTGCACACCAGAACTAACTCATTCCCAAACTCATTGCGTTGTGCTTTGAGGCAATACAATATGTGCTGTTGCATTGCATTTCACAGACGATCAAACTTTGTGCATTGAAGAATAACATACAAGCTATGAGTGAATTGCAAACATACAGCAACTATCTCATTCCGATGTGCATTGAAGAGATACCTTTTTTGGAGTTACATTCCACTGCATAAAAGATCTAACTGATAAAGTTAGATATAATAATACATTATTATTCAACGCTAATTCTTAGATAGTTTGTGCAATGCAACACTAATGTTATCTTTTCATTGCACATGAGGTATGAAGTAGTTTATTCTATGCATTGTGTCGCAAGAGGTAAATTCAATAATTTCCCTTCAAAGCAAAAATGAATAAGTTAGTTATTCAGTGCAATGCGATAGCACATATGTTATGAGTCAAATCAGGCATACTCTGATATAATATAAAAAAATTATATCTGATATAATATAAAAAAAAATTAGGACACTTTGACCACAAATGAGTTCAAAATGTCAGATATGAAAATCTATATGGCTTATGAAGCATCAGAAGGAGTCTATGAGTATGTATAGAAAGCCCAAGATCGAGGACTCTTTGGCCAGAAATATGTTCTGGAGGTCAGAAGGGGACCTCTATATAGCTGATTTATCATCAAAAGGAGTCTATAACTTTCTATAGTTTGAAAAAAATGTAGGACACTTTGACCACAAATAAGTTCAAAAAGTCAGATATGGACATCTATATGGCTTATGAAGCATCAGAAGGAGTCTATGAGTATGTATAGAAAGCCCAAGATCGAGGACTCTTTGGCCAGAAATATGTTCAGGAGGTCAAAAGGGACCTCTGTATAGCTGATTTATCATCAAAAGGAGTCTATCACTTTATATATAGTTTGAAAAATTTGTAGGACACTTTGACCACAAATAAGTTCAAAATGTCAGATATAGACATCTATATGGCTTATGAAACATCAGAAGGAGTCTATGAGTATGTATAGAAAGCCCAAGATCGAGGACTCTTTGACCAGAAATATGTTCAGGAGGTCAGAAGGGGCCCTCTGTATAGTTGATTTATCATCAAAAGGAGTCTATAACTTTCTATAGTTTGAAAAAAATGTAGGACACTTTGACCACAAATTAGTTCAAAAAGTCAGATATGGAAATCTATATGGCTTACAAAGCATCAGAAGGAGTCTATGAGTATGTATAGAAAACGCAAGATCGAGGACTCTTTGGCCAGAAATATGTTCAGGAGGTCAAAAGGGACCTCTGTATAGCTGATTTATCATCAAAAGGAGTCTATAACTTTATATAGTTTGAAAATTTTTTAGGACACTTTGACCACAAATAAGTTCAAAAGGTCAGATATGGACATCTATATGGCTTATGAAGCATCAGAAGGAGTATGTATAGAAAACGGAAGATCGAGGACTCTTTGGCCAGAAATATGTTCAGGAGGTCAAAAGGGGATCTCTGTATAGCTGATTTATCATCAAAAGGAGTCTATAACTTTATATAGTTTGAAAATTTTTTAGGACACTTTGACGACAAATAAGTTCAAAAGGTCAGATATGGACATCTATATGGCTTATGAAGCATCAGAAGGAGTCTATGAGTATGTATAGAAAACGCAAGATTGAGGACTCTTTGGCCAGAAATATGTTCAGTAGGTCAAAAGGGGCCCTCTGTATAGCTGATTTATCATCAAAAGGAGTCAATCACTTCATATAGTTTGAAAAATTTGTAGGACACTTTGACCACAAATAAGTTCAAAATGTCAGATATGGACATCTATATGGCTTATGAAGCATCAGAAGGAGTATGTATAGAAAACGCAAGATAGAGGACTCTTTGGCCAGAAATATGTTCAGTAGGTCAAAAGGGGCCCTCTGTATAACTGATTTATCATCAAAAGGAGTCTATAACTTTCTATAGTTTGAAAATTTTGAGGGCACTTTGACCACAAATAAGTTCAAAAAGTCAGATATGGACATCTATATAGCTTATGAAGCATCAGAAGGAGTCTATGAGTATGTATAGAAAACGCAAGATCGAGGACTCTTTGGCCAGAAATATGTTCAGGAGGTCAAAAGGGGCCCTCTGTATAGCTGATTTATCATCAAAAGGAGTCTATAACTTTCTATAGTTTGAAAAAAATTTAGGACACTTTGACCACAAATAAGTTCACAAGGTCAGATATGGACATCTATATGGCTTATGAAGCATCAGAAGGAGTATGTATAGAAAGCCCAAGATAGAGGACTCTTTGGCCAGAAATATGTTCAGGAGGTCAAAAGGGGCCCTCTGAATAGCTGATTTATCATCAAAAGGAGTCTATAACTATCTATAGTTTGAAAAAAATGTAGGACACTTTGACCACAAACAAGTTCAAAATGTCAGATATGGACATCTAATATGGCTTATGAAGCATCAGAAGGAGTCTATGAGTATGTATAGAAAACGCAAGATTGAGGAGTCTTTGGCCAGAAATATGTTCAGTAGGTCAGAAGGGGGCCCTCTGTATAGCTGATTTATCATCAAAAGGAGTCTATAACTTTCTATAGTTTGAAAAAATGTTAGGACACTTTGACCACAAACAAGTTCAAAATGTCAGATATGGACATCTATATGGCTTATGAAGCATCAGAAGTAATCTATGAGTATGTATAGAAAGCCAAAGATTGAGGACTCTTTGGCCAGAAACATGTTTAGGAGGTCAAAAGGGGTCCTCTGTATAGCTGATTTATCATCAAAAGGAGTCTATAACTTTCTATAGTTTGAAAAAAATGTAGGACACTTTGACCACAAATAAGTTCAAAATGTCAGATATGGACATCTATATGGCTTATGAAGCATCAGAAGGAGTATGTATAGAAAACGCAAGATCGAGGACTCTTTGGCCAGAAATATGTTCAGTAGGTCAAAAGGGGCCCTCTGTATAACTGATTTATCATCAAAAGGAGTCTATAACTTTCTATAGTTTGAAAATTTTGAGGGCACTTTGACCACAAATAAGTTCAAAAAGTCAGATATGGACATCTATATAGCTTATGAAGCATCAGAAGGAGTCTATGAGTATGTATAGAAAACGCAAGATCGAGGACTCTTTGGCCAGAAATATGTTCAGGAGGTCAAAAGGGGCCCTCTGTATAGCTGATTTATCATCAAAAGGAGTCTATAACTTTCTATAGTTTGAAAAAAAATTTAGGACACTTTGACCACAAATAAGTTCACAAGGTCAGATATGGACATCTATATGGCTTATGAAGCATCAGAAGGAGTATGTATAGAAAGCCCAAGATAGAGGACTCTTTGGCCAGAAATATGTTCAGGAGGTCAAAAGGGGCCCTCTGAATAGCTGATTTATCATCAAAAGGAGTCTATAACTATCTATAGTTTGAAAAAAATGTAGGACACTTTGACCACAAACAAGTTCAAAATGTCAGATATGGACATCTAATATGGCTTATGAAGCATCAGAAGGAGTCTATGAGTATGTATAGAAAACGCAAGATTGAGGAGTCTTTGGCCAGAAATATGTTCAGTAGGTCAGAAGGGGGCCCTCTGTATTGCTGATTTATCATCAAAAGGAGTCTATAACTTTCTATAGTTTGAAAAAATGTTAGGACACTTTGACCACAAACAAGTTCAAAATGTCAGATATGGACATCTATATGGCTTATGAAGCATCAGAAGTAATCTATGAGTATGTATAGAAAGCCAAAGATTGAGGACTCTTTGGCCAGAAACATGTTTAGGAGGTCAAAAGGGGTCCTCTGTATAGCTGATTTATCATCAAAAGGAGTCTATAACTTTCTATAGTTTGAAAAAAATGTAGGACACTTTGACCACAAATAAGTTAAAAAAGTCAGATATGGACATCTATATGGCTTATGAAGCATCAGAAGGAGTCTATGAGTATGTATAGAAAGCCCAAGATCGAGGACTCTTTGGCCAGAAATATGTTCTGGAGGTCAAAAGGGGACCTCTGTATAGCTGATTTATCATCAAAAGGAGTCTATAACTTTCTATAGTTTGAAAAAATGTTAGGACACTTTGACCACAAATAAGTTCAAAAGGTCAGATATGGACATCTATGTGGCTTATGAAGCATCAGAAGGAGTCTATGAGTATGTATAGAAAACGCAAGATCGAGGACTCTTTGGCCAGAAATATGTTCAGTAGGTCAAAAGGAGCCCTCTGTATAGCTGATTTATCTTTAAAAGGAGTCTATAACTTTATATAGTTTGAAAAATTTTAGGACACTTTGACCACAAATAAGTTCAAAATGTTAGATATGGAAATCTATATGGCTTATGAAGCATGAGAAGGAGTCTATGAGTATGTATAGAAAGCCCAAGATCGAGGACTCTTTGGCCAGAATTATGTTCATGAGGTCAAAGGGGGCCTTTGTATAGCTGATTTATCATCAAAAGAAGTCTATAACTTTACATAGTTTGAAAACTTTTAGGACACATTGACCACAAATAAGTTCAACAGGTCAGATATGGACATCTATATGGCTTATGAAGCATCAGAAGGAGTCTATGAGTATGTATAGAAAGCATAAGATCGAGGACTCTTTGGCCAGAAATATGTTCTGGAGGTCAAAAGGGGACCTCTGTATAGCTGAATTATCAACAAAAGGAGTCTATAACTTTCTATAGTTTGAAAAAATGTTAGGACACTTTGACCACAAATAAGTTCAAAAGGTCAGATATGGACATCTATATGGCTTATGAAGCATCAGAAGGAGTCTATGAGTATGTATAGAAAGCCCAAGATCGAGGACTCTTTGGCCAGAAATATGTTCAGGAGGTCAAAAGGGGACCTCTGTATAGCTGATTTATCATCAAAAGGAGTCTATAACTTTCTATACTTTGAAAAAATGTTAGGACACTTTGACCACAAATAAGTTCAAAAGGTCAGATATGGACATCTATATGGCTTATGAAGCATCAGAAGGAGTCTATGAGTATGTATAGAAAGCCCAAGATCGAGGACTCTTTGGCCAGAAATATGTTCTGGAGGTAAAAAGGGGCCCTCTGTACAGCTGATTTATCATCAAAAGGAGTCTATAACTTTATATAGTTTTAAATTTTTTTAGGACACTTTGACCACAAATAAGTTCAAAATATCAGATATGGACATCTATATGGCTTATGAAGCATCAGAAGGAGTCTATGAGTATGTATAGAAAACGCAAGATTGAGGACTCTTTGGCCAGAAATATGTTCAGTAGGTCAAAAGGGGCCCTCTGTATAGCTGATTTATCATCAAAAGGAGTCTATAACTTTATATAGTTTGAAAAAATGTTAGGACACTTTGACCACAAATAAGTTCAAAAGGTCAGATATGGACATCTCTATGGCTTATGAAGCATCAGAAGGAGTATGTATAGAAAGCCCAAGATCGAGGACTCTTTGGCCAGAAATATGTTCTGGAGGTCAAAAGGGGCCCTCTGTATAGCTGATTTATCATCAAAAGGAGTCTATATCTTTCTATAGTTTGAAAAATTTTGAGGACACTTTGACCACAAATAAGTTCAAAATGTCAGATATGGACATCTATATGGCTTATGAAGCATCAGGAGGAGTCTATGAGTCTGTATAGAAAATGCAAGATTGAGGACTCTTTGGCCAGAAATATGTTCCCTTTCGAAAGCTACAATCGATGCTGCGCTGCTCAGCGCATTGGGAACGTCTTTAGTCGTGACCAGCTGTGAATATTGTGTGTAACACGTCGATAGAATTGACCCGGAGGTAATATAGCCTCGGTCGATGACGTCATCGGCGCGCACCCGCAACACGAGGCTATAAATAGATGAGCCACAGGTGCATCGTCAGGTCTTTTGTCTTCAGACCATTCTGTGCATGTGCGCGTTGAAAAACACTCTCTCTACTCTCATCTGTTCTCAGATCTTTGTTAGGAGTTAGTTTTTGTCAGGCAGTGTGCAGAAATTTCTCATTCTCAAATCTTTTTCTCTCACGTTACAACAAAGAGTTTAATAAGTAAAAAAAGAAAGAGAAATGAGCCAACAAATCAGTAAGCGTTGTGTTCCTCCATGCTCCCGTCCCATGTCTGAGCTGGATACACACGATTACTGTTTTGTTTGTTTGGGGGAAGAGCACGCGGTTCTGGCTATAGAGAAAGGCGGGTGCGAGCATTGTGACCAGCTCACAGTTAAGATGCTTCGCTCCCGTCTGAACTATTTCCAGTCCGCACCCGCATTACCATCGTGGGGCTCTCGTATGGATCTGAATGACGAGCAAGAGACGGGTCCGTCCCTTTCGCTTGCTGCGTCACCAGATCCTAACATCCCTTCTCGTGATCTCGAAGCGCGCTCCGGTGCTTCTTCGGTTCGCGAGGGGGATGAGATATCTCTTGGTTCTTCAGATCACGAGCAGCCAGCCTCTGAGCATTCCTCGCGCGAAAAGAAATCTGTCGAGGAATTGCTAGAGGTGGTTACTCGCGCGGTGGCCAGGTTACAGCTTGACTGGCCACGCGACCAAGAGACCCCCAAACGTAGTAAGCTAGAGGATAGGTTTCTGTCCGGTGGCAGGGGGGAGAGACCACAACATCAGTCTCTTACCTTTTTCGAGGACCTCCATGATGAGCTGTCTAAGTCATGGAGTAAACCGTATACTTCTCGTGTCTTTGTGCCTTCGACGTCGACTTTTTCGACTATCGTGGGTGCGAAGTCGCGGGGGTATACGGAGATGCCTCGGGTTGAAGAGACGCTCGCGAGCTATCTCTCGCCCGAAGCCGCATCTTCCATAAAGAAACCTACCCTCCCCAATAAACCGTGTCGCATAACATCTTCACTTGTGGGTAAAGCTTACCAAGCTGCAGGTCAGGCTGGTGCTGCACTGCACACTATGGCAGTGTTACAGGCGTACCAGGCTGACCTATTGAAGGATTTGAGTGTGGGCAGTACCATCGACGAGGAAGCGTTCTCTGAGCTTCGTCGAGCCACAGACCTGTCTCTCCGTGCGACCAAGCAAACAGCCCGTGCCATCGGCCGTTCAATGAGTGCTTTAGTCAGCACGGAGAGGCACCTGTGGCTGAATCTGACAGGCATTAAAGAGAAGGATCGTCTGTTTCTATTAGACTCCCCTGTTTCTCCCTCTGGTTTATTTGGCGACTCAGTTAATACCGTAGTGACCAGATTTAAAGAGGTGAAGAAACACGAAGAAGCATTCGTTCAATTCCTTCCTCGCCGCACTCAAGGGGAGGGGCCGTCTGCCACCCAGCCCCGCCCCGGTCCTTCAAAAGCCAGGGAGGTGAAGAAGCAGAGCGTGGCGGAGCGTGCTCCCCCTCGTAGAGACTGGGACAGGCTCGCTGCGCTCAGCAACCTCCCAAGCCAGACCTCAGGACTATCATTAACAAGAAGCGAAAGTCCTGATGGTCTGGCGCCCAATCTGGTGGGGGTAGTCCCCCGCGGGATGGGGCGCGTTCAAGATCTCTTCGCCCCTTCCCGCTACCCTCACAAAACCACTCCATCCCCGCCACCTCTCGTGCCTCGGGGGGCAGCGGTTTCCAGCGAAATGTTAGATGTTCCGTCGTTTCCGGCTGTCATTCCGGACGCGGAACATCTAACATCCCCTCAAAAGGAAGTATTAAAATTAATACCACTCTCAGAAAGTCTGGCAGCGTGGGAACTTCTGCCAGGCGTTTCTGCGTGGGTATTAAGCACAGTACAGTTGGGATACAGAATCCAGTTTATTCGTCGTCCTCCGCGTTTCAACGGCGTGATTTTCACTACCGTGAAACCGGAGCAGATGCATGTACTGTCGCAAGAGCTGCAAACTCTTCTGAGCAAAGAGGCCATAGAACATGTTCCTCTTCCAGAGAGGGAGTCAGGTTATTACAGCAGATACTTCCTAGTACCCAAAAAGGATGGGGGGTTGCGTCCAATATTAGATCTTCGAGGCTTAAACCGCACAGTCAAAGCACTCAAGTTCAAAATGTTAACCGTCAAGACGGTCGTGTCGCAAATTCAACATCGCGATTGGTTCGTCACGATCGATCTGAAGGACGCATATTTCCACATAGAAATATTGCCACAACACAGGAAATTCCTGAGGTTCGCTTTCGGGGGCGAAGCGTACCAGTTTCGGGTTCTTCCATTCGGTCTAGCACTGTCACCCCGCACATACACAAAATGCATGGATGCGGCACTGGCTCCATTACGACTCCAGGGCATTCGCATTTTGAATTACATCGACGATTGGTTAATACTAGCACAATCGCGAGAGATGGCGCTCCAACACAGAGATATCGTGTTAGCTCATCTAGTTTCTCTAGGGTTGAGACTCAACACCAAGAAAAGTGTTCTTTCTCCTGCCCAGAGAACGACTTATCTCGGGATCGTTTGGGATTCGATCACGATGCGGGCACAACTGTCTCCCGCTCGAATCGAGACCATTCGCCAGACCATGAGCAAAGTCAGGCTAGGCCAAGAACGCACTGTTCGTCAGTACCAGAAAATGTTAGGTTTCATGGCATCAGCATCCACGGTGATTCCTCTGGGGCTGTTGCACATGAGACCGTTTCAGTTGTGGCTAAAAGCCAGAGGATTTCATCCAAGAGCCAATCCTCAAAGGCAAATAAAAGTGACGCGCCGCGGGCTTCGTACACTATCTCCGTGGCTCAGACCCCGGTTCCTCACCTTGGGTCCCACTCTAGGGGCGCCGTGTCGTCGCAGATTGCTAACGACAGACGCCTCCCTGATGGGCTGGGGAGCGGTCTTAGATGGCCGTCCAGCTCAAGGGGAATGGGAGGGCCATCAGCTCGATTGGCACATCAATTGCCTCGAGCTGATGGCTGTATTTCTGGCTCTGAAATATTTTCTCCATCAATTGAGGGGCTGTCATGTCCTAGTGCGGGTGGACAACACAGCGGCAGTCTCTTATATAAATCACCAGGGAGGTCTGCGCTCACGCAATCTGAACAGAATAGCGAGGCAGATTTTTATCTGGGCCCAGGACAAGTTCCTGTCACTCAGGGCAGTATTACATTCCAGGGCATTTGAATGTGGGAGCAGATTTACTGTCCAGACAGACACTACCGACGGGGGAATGGAAACTCCACCCGGAAGTAGTGAAACAGATTTGGACCAAATTTTACAAAGCGGAGATGGACCTCTTCGCCTCACAACAGACAGCGCAATGTCCCCTTTACTTCTCTCTGAGTCACCCAGCTCCACTGGGTCTGGATGCGATGGCGCACACATGGCCCAAGATGCGCCTGTATGCGTTTCCTCCAGTTTCTCTGCTCCCGGGAGTTCTAGCCAGGGTTCGCCAACAAGGGTCTTGCCTCTTGCTGATAGCGCCACGTTGGCCGAACAGAGTTTGGTTCTCGGAGATAATATCCCTCCTCGACGGCTCGCCGTGGGCGATTCCGGAGAGGAGGGACCTTCTGTCTCAGGCGGAGGGCACGATATTCCATCCCAGGCCAGACCTGTGGAATCTTCACGTTTGGCCCCTGATGGGAACCAACTGAGGGACACTGGGCTTTCGCCTGCCGTTATTGAGACCATTCTAAGTGCTAGGGCTTCCTCCACTAGACAAAGTTATGCCAATAAATGGGGTGTTTTTGAAAGATGGTGTGTTGTACACAATGTAGATCCAGTCAACTGCCAGGTTGCTTCAGTTTTGGACTTCATGCAAGAGAAATTATCAACGGGCACATGCCCTGCTACTCTTAAGGTTTATGTGGCCGCTCTTTCGGCTTGCCACGCCTTGGTAGACGGGGCACCGCTCGGGAGACACCCTCTGCTCTCTCGCTTCCTTTGTGGGGCCAGGCGACTGAGGCCTCCAGTAAAAACCAAGATCCCTTCATGGGACTTAGCTACAGTTCTCGAGGGTCTGGTTGACACCCCCTTTGAACCTATAGAATCAGCGTCTGATAAACTTCTGACTCTAAAAATGGTTTTTCTAATGGCAATAACTTCCTTGAAGAGAATTGGGGATATGCAGGCTCTGTCTATCTCTCCATCCTGCTTAGACTTTGCCCCAGGAATGGTGAAAGTGATTTTGCATCCTCATCCTGATTACCTGCCTAAGGTTCCATTTTCGGCTGTACATCCGGTCATTCTAGAAGCCTTCTGTCCTCCACCGTTCGCAACGCCGGAGCAGGAGAAATCTCACAGACTGTGTCCAGTCCGTGCTCTTCAGGCTTACGTCCACCGCACTAGCCAGTGGCGTAAGTCAGAGCAATTGTTCGTCTGTTATGGTGGTAGTAACAGGGGAGCAGCTGCCACCAAGCAGACCATGTCTCATTGGGTCAGGGATGCTATTGCTCTTGCTTATGAGGCGCGCGGTCAAGCTTCGCCTAAAGGTCTTAGGGCTCACTCCACCAGGGGGGTCGCCTCTTCTAGTGCTTTGGCAAGAGGTGCCCCCCTACAACAGGTTTGTGATGCGGCAGGTTGGTCCTCTCCGCACACATTCATAAGATTTTATAGTTTGGATGTTCATGCCACTCCAGGCTCTCATGTCCTTGAGTCGACATCACAAGCTAATGTATAGGCCTTCTTGCGTTCTTGTGAAACACACATGCACAACCGTGGGGGTCCAGACATGTTCAAGCACGGCGGCGTGGGTATTCTCGTTCCCAATGCGCTGAGCAGCGCAGCATCGATTGTAGCTTTCGAAAGGGAACGTCTCCGGTTACTTAACTGTAACCTTGTTCCCTGAGAAAGCGGAACGAGATGCTGCGCTACTTTGCCGTGCTGAAGATGTCCCAGGACTGCTCTTCAGACAAAATATCCTGACGATGCACCTGTGGCTCATCTATTTATAGCCTCGTGTTGCGGGTGCGCGCCGATGACGACATCGACCGAGGCTATATTACCTCCGGGTCAATTCTATCGACGTGTTACACACAATATTCACAGCTGGTCACGACTAAAGACGTTCCCAATGCGCTGAGCAGCGCAGCATCTCGTTCCGCTTTCTCAGGGAACAAGGTTACAGTTAAGTAACCGGAGACGTTCTGGAGGTCAAAAGGGGCCCTCTGTATAGCTCATTTATCATCAAAAGGAGTCTATATCTTTCTATAGTTTGAAAAATTGAGGACACTTTGACCACAAATAAGTTCAAAAGGTCAGATATGGACATCTATATGGCTTATGAAGCATCAGAAGGAGTCTATGAGTATGTATAAAAAACGCAAGATTGAGGACTCTTTGGCCAGAAATATGTTCAGTAGGTCAAAAGGGGCCCTCTGTATAGCTGATTTATCATCAAAAGGAGTTTATAACTTTCTATAGTTTGAAAAAATGTTAGGACACTTTGACCACAAATAAGTTCAAAAAGTCAGATATGGACATCTATATGGCTTATGAAGCATCAGAAGGAGTCTATGAGTATGTATAGAAAACGCAAGATTGAGGACTCTTTGGCTAGAAATATGTTCAGGAGGTCAAAAGGGGACCTCTGTATAGCTGATTTATCATCAAAAGGAGTCTATAACTTTCTATACTTTGAAAAAATGTTAGGACACTTTGACCACAAATAAGTTCAAAAGGTCAGATATGGACATCTATATGGCTTATGAAGCATCAGAAGGAGTCTATGAGTATGTATAGAAAACGCAAGATCGAGGACTCTTTGGCCAGAAATATGTTCAGTAGGTCAAAAGGGGCCCTCTGTATAGCTGATTTATCTTTAAAAGGAGTCTATAACTTTATATAGTTTGAAAAAATTTAGGACACTTTGACCACAAATAAGTTCAAAATGTCAGATATGGCAATCTATATGGCTTATGAAGCATCAGAAGGAGTCTATGAGTATGTATAGAAAGCCCAAGATCGAGGACTCTTTGGCCAGAATTATGTTCATGAGGTCAAAAGGGGACCTCTGTATAGCTGATTTATCTTTAAAAGGAGTCTATAACTTTCTATAGTTTGAAAAATTTTGAGGACACTTTGACCACAAATAAGTTCAAAAGGTCAGATATGGACATCTATGTGGCTTATGAAGCATCAAAAGGAGTCTATGAGTATGTATAGAAAGCCCAAGATCGAGGACTCTTTGGCCAGAAATATGTTCAGGAGGTCAAAAGGGGACCTCTGTATAGCTGATTTATCTTTAAAAGGAGTCTATAACTTTATATAGTTTGAAAAATTTTGAGGACACTTTGACCACAAATAAGTTCAAAAGGTCAGATATGGACATCTATATGGCTTATGAAGCATCAGAAGGAATCTGTGAGTATGTATAGAAAGCCCAAGATTGAGGACTCTTTGGCCAGAAACATGTTCAGGAGGTCAAAAGGGGACCTCTTTATAGCTGATTTATCATCAAAAGGAGTCTATAACTTTATTTGGTTTGAAAAATGTTTAGGACACTTTGACCACAAATGAGTTCAAAAGGTCAGATATGGACATCTATATGGCTTATGAAGCATCAGAAGGAGTCTATGAGTATGTATAGAAAGCCCAAGATCGAGGACTCTTTGGCCAGAAATATGTTCAGGAGGTCAAAAGGGGACCTCTGTATAGCTGATTTATCATCAGAAGGAGTCTATAACTTTCTATAGTTTGAAAAAATGTTAGGACACTTTGACCACAAATAAGTTCAAAAGGTCAGATATGGACATCTATATGGCTTATGAAGCATCAGAAGGAATCTGTGAGTATGTATAGAAAGCCCAAGATTGAGGACTCTTTGGCCAGAAACATGTTCAGGAGGTCAAAAGGGGACCTCTTTATAGCTGATTTATCATCAAAAGGAGTCTATAACTTTATTTGGTTTGAAAAATGTTTAGGACACTTTGACCACAAATGAGTTCAAAAGGTCAGATATGGACATCTATATGGCTTATGAAGCATCAGAAGGAGTCTATGAGTATGTATAGAAAGCCCAAGATCGAGGACTCTTTGGCCAGAAATATGTTCAGGAGGTCAAAAGGGGACCTCTGTATAGCTGATTTATCATCAGAAGGAGTCTATAACTTTCTATAGTTTGAAAAAATGTTAGGACACTTTGACCACAAATAAGTTCAAAAGGTCAGATATGGATATCTATATGGCTTATGAAGCATCAGAAGGAGTCTATGAGTATGTATAGAAAGCCCAAGATCGAGGACTCTTTGGCCAGAAATATGTTCTGGAGGTCAAAAGGGGACCTCTGTATAGCTAATTTATCATCAAAAGGAGTCTATAACTTTCTATACTTTGAAAAAATGTTAGGACACTTTGACCACAAATAAGTTCAAAAGGTCAGATATGGACATCTATATGGCTTATGAAGCATCAGAAGGAGTCTATGAGTATGTATAGAAAACGCAAGATCGAGGACTCTTTGGCCAGAAATATGTTCAGTAGGTCAAAAGGGGCCCTTCTGTATAGCTGATTTATCTTTAAAAGGAGTCTATAACTTTATATAATTTGAAAAATTTTAGGACACTTTGACCACAAATAAGTTCAAAATGTCAGATATGGAAATCTATATGGCTTATGAAGCATCAGAAGGAGTCTATGAGTATGTATAGAAAGCCCAAGATCGAGGACTCTTTGGCCAGAAATATGTTCTGGAGGTCAAAAGGGGACCTCTGTATAGCTGATTTATCTTCAAAAGGAGTCTATAACTTTCTATAATTTGAAAAAATGTTAGGACACTTTGACCACAAATAAGTTCAAGAGGTCAGATATGGACATCTATATGGCTTATGAAGCATCAGAAGGAGTCTATGAGTATGTATAGAAAGCCCAAGATCGAGGACTCTTTGGCCAGAAATATGTTCAGGAGGTCAAAAGGGGACCTCTGTATAGCTGATTTATCATCAAAAGGAGTCTATAACTTTCTATAGTTTGAAAAATTTTGAGGACACTTTGACCACAAATAAGTTCAAAAGGTCAGATATGGAAATCTATATGGCTTATGAAGCATCAGAAGGAGTCTATGAGTATGTATAGAAAGCCCAAGATCGAGGACTCTTTGGCCAGAAATATGTTCTGGAGGTCAAAAGGGGACCTCTGTATAGCTGATTTATCATCAAAAGGAGTCTATAACTTTCTATAGTTTGAAAAATTTTGAAGACACTTTGACCACAAATAAGTTCAAAAGGTCAGATATGGACATCTATATGGCTTATGAAGCATCAGAAGGAATCTATGAGTATGTATAGAAAGCCCAAGATTGAGGACTCTTTGGCCAGAAACATGTTCAGGAGGTCAAAACGGGACCTCTTTATAGCTGATTTATCATCAAAAGGAGTCTATAACTTTATTTGGTTTGAAAAATGTTTAGGACACTTTGACCACAAATGAGTTCAAAAGGTCAGATATGGACATCTATATGGGTTATGAAGCATCAGAAGGAATCTGTGAGTATGTATAGAAAGCCCAAGATTGAGGACTCTTTGGCCAGAAACATGTTCAGGAGGTCAAAAGGGGACCTCTTTATAGCTGATTTATCATCAAAAGGAGTCTATAACTTTCTATAGTTTGAAAAATTGAGGACACTTTGACCACAAATAAGTTCAAAAGGTCAGATATGGAAATCTATATGGCTTATGAAGCATCAGAAGGAGTCTATGAGTATGTATAGAAAACGCAAGATCGAGGACTCTTTGGCCAGAAATATGTTCAGTAGGTCAAAAGGGGCCCTCTGTATAGCTGATTTATCTTTAAAAGGAGTCTATAACTTTATATAGTTAGAATTTTTTTTAGGACACTTTGACCACAAATAAGTTCAAAAGGTCAGATATGGACATCTATATGGCTTATGAAGCATCAGAAGGAGTCTATGAGTATGTATAGAAAGCCCAAGATCGAGGACTCTTTGGCCAGAAATATGTTCAGGAGGTCAAAAGGGGACCTCTGTATAGCTGACTTATCATCAAAAGGAGTCTATAACTTTATATAGTTTGAATTTTTTTTAGGACACTTTGACCACAAATAAGTTCAAAATGTCAGATATGGAAATCTATTTGGCTTATGAAGCACCAGAAGGAGTCTATGAGTATGTATAGAAAGCCCAAGATAGAGGACTCTTTGGCCAGAAATATGTTCAGAAGGTCAAAAGGGGACCTCTGTATAGCTGATTTATCATCAAAAGGAGTCTATAACTTTATATAGTTTGAAAATTTTTGAGGACACTTTGACCACAAATAAGTTAAAAAGCTCAGTTATGGACATCTATATGGCTTATGAAGCATCAGAAGGAGTCTATGAGTATGTATAGAAAGTCCAAGATCGAGGAGTCTTTAGCCAGAAATACATTCCTTTGGTCAAAAATGGACTTCTGTATGGTTGACGTAACATCAGAAAGTGTCAACGAGTATATATGGAAAGGTCAAGTTTGAGTACTCCTTGGCCGGAAAAAAATTCAGTATGTCAAATATGGACTTTTGTCAGGATGATATAACATCCGAAGATATCAATCTGAATGTATTGTATTAATTTTTTTTTCGGACTCTTTGGCCAGAAATATGTTCAGGAGGTCAAAAGGGGACCTCTGTATAGCTGATTTATCATCAAAAGGAGTATATAACTTTATATAGTTTGAAAGATTTTGAGGACACTTTGACCACAAATAAGTTCAAAGGGTCAGATATGGACATCTATATGGCTTATGAAGCATCAGAAGGAGTCTATGAGTATGTATAGAAAGCCCAAGATCGAGGACTCTTTGGCCAGAAATATGTTCAGGAGGTCAAAAGGGGACCTCTGTATAGCTGATTTATCATCAAAAGGAGTCTATAACTTTATATAGTTTGAAAAATTTTGAGTACAGTTTGATCACAAATAAGTTCAAAAGGTCAGATATGGACATCTATATGGCTTATGAAGAATCAGGAGTCAATGAGTATGTATAGAAATCGAGGACTCTTTGGCCAGAAATATGTTACTTTGGTCAAATATGGACTTCTGTATGGCTGACTTATTATCAGCAGTCGAAGAGTATGTATAGAAAGTTAACATCAGTAACTCTTTCCCTTGTTCAATAAAGAGATAACATGTTGCATTGCATTGCACAATCAATCTAACTCATTCCCATGTTCATTTAAGAGATAGCATGTTGCATTGCTTTACACAAACGATCTAACGTTGTGCATTGAAGAATAACATATATCGTATGCACTTTTTGAATTGCATTGCACACCAGAACTAACTCCTTCAAATGTTCATTAAAGAGATAACATGTTACATTGCTTTACACAAACGTTCTAACGTTGTGCATCGAAGAATAACATTTATGCACTTTTTGCATTGCACAACAGAACTAACTCCTTCCCATGTTCATTAAAGGGATAACAAGTTGCATTGCATTGCACAAACGATCTAACGTTGTGCACTGAAGAATAACATTTATGCACTTTTTGCATTGCATTGCACACCAGAACTAACTCGGTCAAATGGTTATTAAAGAGATAGCGTTTTGCATTGCATTGCACAAACGATCTAACGTTGTGCATTGAAGAGTAACATTGGCCATGCACTTTTTGCATTGCATTGCACATTAGAACTAACTCCTTCAAATGTTCATTAAAGAGATAACATTTTGCATTGCATTACACAAACGATCTAACGTTATGCATTGAAGAATAACATATATTCTATGCACTTTTTGCATAGCATTGCATTGCACACAAGAACTAACTCCTTCCCATGCTCATTAAAGAGATAACATGTTGCATTGCTTTGCCGAAACAATCTAACGTTGTGTACTGAGAATAATATTTAGGGTATGCACTTATTGCATTGCATTGCATTGCACACCAGAACTAACTCCTTCAAAGAGATAACATTTTGCATTGCATTGCACAAACGATTTAACGTTGTGCACTGAAGAATAACATTTATGCACTTTTTGCATTGCTCATTAGAACTAACTCCTTCCCATGTTCATTAAATAGATAACATATGTTTTGCAACATTGCATTGCTTTGCACAAACGATCAAACGCTGTGCATTGAAGAGTAAAATAGACCATGCACCTTTTGCATTGCATTGCATTGCATTGCACACCATAACTAACTCCTTCCCATGTTCATTAAAGAGATAACATGTATAACCACTGTCCACTTTAGTAGCATGCAGCTATATATATATCTGAATAATAGGAGGGGCCCACCAACTAAGAACGTATTACTGCAAAATCTTAATATGTTCCCCAGTGTGTAGCCACTAACAATAAAAGACAGGAATTAACTTTTTATACCTTTATATCAATTTAGGCAACAGAAAAAATAAACAAAACAATGCATTTATATGAAAATGATTTGAAATGAAACCAGTTCAACAAATGAAAGCTGTATCCACACAGATGGTTTGTAAAGAAAGACTTAATCAATAGAAAAATAATTACAAATGAAAATCAATAGAAAAAGAATGACAAATGAAAATAAATAAAACTATCTAATCAGTTCAATCTTGTAGTTGAGTGATTCTTTGGGTAATTAATGGAATCACTACAAAGAAAGTTGAAATAGTCAAGTTTTAGGATGATGTCCAAATCCAAAAAAAACCTTCAAGTGCTCTTCCAGTAATCCAAGGAAATCCACAAAAAAAACTAGATAGCCCACAGTCACATTCCTGTACTTAGGATACTTGATAATCCACAAGGTAATGCAGTGAGATCAATCCATTGGTTAGAAACCACTTGATGTCCATTTCAGTTGAGCCTTAGCAACTCATATGGATTCAACAGTCTCAAAATATAAAGTAACGTATAAAGAGTCCATCTACAAAAAGAAAAGATATCTATCATATATTATATAAATCAAATGAAAACAATTGCACAACACTAAGAGAAACAAAACTTACATGATTGAACTGGAAACAAAGTTTCTCAATCAGGACTGGATAAAACCCATAAAACCACGCTTCCCTCTTCCAAACAAACTGACTTCTTCTATACTACTACCCTTTCAAATACAAGAGGTTCTAACGCTCATGCGCCCCCTAGTGGTGAGTATGAAAAACTACCAAAGTAACAGCTAATACTGTTACACATGTTACATTGCATTGCACAAACGATCTAACGTTATGCATTGAAGAATAACATATATTCTATGCACTTTTTGCATAGCATTGCATTGCACACAAGAACTAACTCCTTCCCATGCTCATTAAAGAGATAACATGTTGCATTGCATTGCCGAAACGATCTAACGTTGTGTACTGAGAATAACATTTAGGGTATGCACTTTTTGCATACCCTAAATGCAAAAAGGGGCAGTCAAGGACTAGTGGTTAGGGAGTTGGACTGGTACCCCAAAGGTTGCTGGTTCGATTCCAGAACCAGTGGGAAATGACTGAGGTGCCCTTGAGCAAGGCACCTAACCCCTAATCGCTCCCCGGGCGCCCACAAAGGCTGCCCGCTGCTCTGGGTGTGTGTATCCACGTTTGCAGTGTGTGTGTTAACTACTCACTACTCTGCTCCTAATGTGTGTGCATTAACTTGGATGGGTTAAATGCAGAGGTCAAATTCCAAGTATGGGTTACCATACTTGGCCGTCACGTGTCACTTTCACTTTCACTTTCACTTTCACACCAGAACTAACTCCTTCAAATGTTCATTAAAGAGATAACATTTTGCATTGCATTGCAGAAACGATCTAACGTTGTGCATTGAAGAATAACATATAGGCTATGCACTTTTTGCATTGCATTGCACACCAGAACTAACTCCTTCCCATGTTCATTAAAGAGATAACATGTTGCATTGCATTGCATTGCATTGCAGAAACGATCTAACGTTGTGCACTGAATAATAACATTTAGGGTATGCACTTTTTACATTGCATTGCAATGCACACCAAGAACTAACTCCTTCAAATGTTCATTAAAGAGATAACATGTTGCATTGCATTGCACAAACGATCTTGTGCATTGAAGAAAACATATAGGCTATGCACTTTTTGCATTGCATTGCACTGCACACCAGAACTAACTCCTTCCCATGTTCATTAAAGAGATAACATATGTTTTGCAACTTTGCATTGCTTTGCACAAACGATCTAACGTTGTGCATTGAAGAGTAACATAGGCTATGCACTTTTTGCATTGCATTGCAGAACTAACTCCTTCCCATGCTCATTAAAGAGATAACATGTTGCATTGCATTGCACAAACGATCCAACGTTGTGCATTGAAGAATAACATATAGGCTATGCACTTTTTGCATTGCATTGCACACCAGAACTAACTCCTTCAAATGTTCATTAAAGAGATAACATGTTGCATTGCACAAACGATCTAAAGTTGTGTATTGAAGAGTAACATAGACCATGCACTTTTTGCATTGCATTGCACTGCACACCAGAACTAACTCCTTCCCATGCTCATTAAAGAGATAACATGTTGCATTGCATTGCATTGCACAAACGATCTAACGTTGTGCATTGAAGAGTAACATAGACCATACACTTTTTGCATTGCATTGCACACCATAACTAACTCCTTCCCTTGTTCAATAAAGAGATAACATGTTGCATTGCATTGCACAAACGATCTAACGTTGTGTATTGAAGAGTAACATAGACCATACACTTTTTGCATTGCATTGCATTGCAGAACTAACTCCTTCCCATGCTCATTAAAGAGATAACATGTTGCATTGCATTGCAGAAACGATCTAACGTTGTGCACTGAATAATAACATTTAGGGTATGCACTTTTTACATTGCATTGCATTGCACACCAAGAACTAACTCCTTCCCATGTTCATTAAAGAGATAACATATGTTTTGCAACTTTGCATTGCTTTGCACAAACGATCTAACGTTGTGCATTGAAGAGTAACATAGGCTATGCACTTTTTGCATTGCATTGCAGAACTAACTCCTTCACATGTTCATTAACGAGATAACATGTTGCATTGCATTGCATTGCAGAAACGATCTAACGTTGTGCACTGAATAATAACATTTAGGGTATGCACTTTTTACATTGCATTGCACACCAGAACTAACTACTTCAAATGTTTAAAAACATGATGCATTGCACTGCACAAACAATCTAATGTAGTGCAATGAATAATATTATTTTAAACTTCTTGCATTGCATTGCATTGCACACCAGAACTAACTCAACTCCATGTTCATTAAATAGATAACGTGTGTTGTTGCATTGCATTGCACAAACGATCTAACGTTGTGCACTGAAGAATAACATATAGGCTATGCACTTCTTGTATTGAATTGCACACCAGAACTAACTCCTTCCCATGTTCATTAAAGAGATAATATATGTGTTGTTGCATTGCATTGCACACACAATCTAACGTTGTGCATTGAAGAATATATATATGCACTTGCATTGCATTGCACACCAGAACTAACTCATTCCCAAACTCATTGCGTTGTGCTTTGAGGCAATACAATTTGTGCTGTTGCATTGCATTTCACAGACGATCAAACTTTGTGCATTGAAGAATAACATATAAGCTATGAGTGCATTGCAAACATACAGCAACTATCCTCATTCTGATGTGCATTGAAAAGATACCATTTTTGGAGTACATTCCACTGCATAAAAGATCTGACTGATAAACCTAGATATAATAATACATTATTATTCAACGCTAATTCTTAGATCGTTTGTGCAATGCAACACTCATGTTATCTTTTCATTGCACATGAGGTATGAAGTAGTTTATTCTATGCATTGTGATGCAAGAGGTAAATTCAATAATTTCCCTTCAAAGCAAAAATGAATAAGTTAGCTATTCAGTGCAATGCGGTAGCACATATGTTATGTGACAAATCAGGCATACAGAGGTCCTTCTTTGACCTACGGAACATATTTTCTGTCCAAAGAGTTCTTACTATACATACAGACTGACTTCTTGTGATGTTGTATTAGCTGACATATTTGACCTTTTGAACTTATTTGTGGTCAAAGTGTCCTCAACATTTTTCAAACTATATAAAGTTATAGACTCCTTTCGATGATAAATCAGGTATACAGAGGGCCCCTTTGGAACTCCTGAACATATTTCTGGCCAAAGAGTCCTAAAAGATTAATACCGGTACAATACATTCAGATTGATATCTTCGGATGTTATATCATCCTGACAAAAGTCCATATTTGACATACTTGAAGCTTGAAGTGTAAAGCTTGTTCTCATACACAGATATGGCCTATTTATGAATGAAATTCATGCTTTTATTTGTCATTTAAACTGATGCAAACAGGGAAAGAGAGTAGAAAACACTTATTATCCTGTCGCCCCCTCTAGTGGACAGCATTGAGTATTATGGCCTTCATTGCTCAGAGAACGCAAGTCAATGGATTTTTTGGGAAAGTAAGTCTGACCAGTTAGAAAAGATATAAGCGAGTCAGACCAGTCTGAGCTGAGTTTGGTGAAGCATTAAAGGCGGAGTAAATTTCTCATAATAATATTACATAATAATAATGTTTAAATAATAAAGAAAACTCAGAGAAACATCGACCAATTCAGTATTTAATTAAATTGTACAAAAAAACATCATTCGTTCAGTCGTTTTTTATTTAATATTGAAAGTAGAAAAATGAGAAAACAGTTCCTTTTTTGATTTTTCATTTTTTCCAAAACCCCCCCCCGAAAAACAAGAATTCAGCTTGATTTTTCGTTTTTCGTTCTGAGGTAGAAAAAATAATAAACATCTTGAATATTCGATTTCTACACATGGGCGGGAATGAAACGCCCCTTTCCTCTGATTTGTCAGCCGAAGATCTTCCTCAGTTCTGCACTGCAGAATAAGAGTGTTAACCAGGGTATAATCAGGGTATCTTCCGTCCATTTCATTTCCTATTTGAAATGAAATAAGCAGAAACGAGAAATGGCGCCTTTATCCGTTTTTTCGTTTTTTCCAAAAAACGAAAAACGAGATTTCGGCTTGATTTTTCGTTTTTTAGTTCACAGGCAAAAAACGAATAAATTACTTAAAAATTCGTTTTGCACATGTGGACGGTCATGAGGCGCCCCTGTCAGCCGATTGGTCAAGAAAATCTGAGCATGTGACGTCATCGGTAGTTCCCCAGGTTTATTCAACAAAATAATAGTCCTATGGCTCTGCGTACCGCATATTAAACTGTTCAGGGCAGGTCCTGGGCTTACTTATGTGCAACTTAACGCGTTTCAGAGAAATATTTATATATCAGAAATATTAAATATTAATCTGCTGCACCCAGACGGTTTTATTAGCTGTGCGGAGTTAAATCTGTCTGGTGCTGCACAATGTTCAGTCAAGTGTAGCATATACGCAGCAGTCATAACTCTTCTTTTAGACAATACGCTCAGTTTTGGACAAGGGGTGGTTATTGCAAATACTGTAGGTCTAACAGGTCTAACAGATTTTGTTAGTAAATATTTATTTGTTTAATATAAGTGAGTTTGTCTTTGAAAACAACAACAAAACAGTGAAATAACAGTGTGATCACAAAACTGAGCGTTCGTTTTAAAGGGAAAATTTCCAAATATATTTTATTTATTTGTTATTTATTTGTTAGCCTATGCTGTTGTTATTCCGTCTTAATCGTTTCGTTAATTCAAGTTTAATACTATGCAGGAGGTTTTTTTATTGTAGCCTACTATTTTATTGTTGTTGTGTTTTCATTAAAAAATAACAATGAACCGCATTCGTTTGAAAGGTTAATCCATAGGTCAGGGAACGACAACTGGCGGCCCGCGGCCATGAGATAAGTTGTGTTATGTTATCTCATCCGTCTTATTCGCTTTGTTAATAACGAATAGGCTAATGTTAATTAAAATTGTTCAAAGAGTGGAGGAAGATTTTGTCAAACATTAAAAAAAATCTAAAATAAGCGCTATATGCTGAACGTACCCTCGTGCACTGTTCGATTTCCTTAGGCTAGGCCTACTTACGGAGCGGGTCAAATTGTTTTTTAACCATTTTTAAAACCGTTTTCTTTTTATAAACAGTATAGGTCTACTGACTTTTTTTGCATAATTTTTTTTTACGTTTTCATTTTTTCTTATACATTTTATGCTTATAACATCATAACTAAACAATTAAATGTAGCTGTATAATGAAAATACTTATTTAAATGTCAATCTTTGGGAGCTCATTTTTCCTGCTGTCTATGCCAAAGTCTTGTGCCACACTAAGCAAAATTGTGGGAAAGCTCATTATTCACTCACATGGGAGTGAGAAACAAAACATAACAAAAACATACATCAAATAAATGTTTTTTATTTATTTATTGGCTCTGTAAAGCTGCCTTTGAAAATCATAAAAGGTTAAAAGCTAGGTATTTCAGATATCTTGAATATAGAAATGAGAGCTTATTTGTCTGACAAAGATTTTCATCTGTAATTTGCAATTAATTCTGAACAACGTGATTTAGCTTTTTCAAGTGTGTTTGGATAGGGTTAGATCACTTTTAGACACTTGCACTTTAGAACTGGAGTTGAAGTGCCCTGTCATACAAACACATGTGTCCATACAGTTGCTTTTGAATAGCTGAGGGACAAATTGACCCGGGCGGGAACATCACAAATGTGTGGTGTGAAAAGGAACCAAAACGCCTGAAAAATGCTACAAAGTATAATTTTTCTCCCTTGGTCCGGAATGAACGGAACTACAGATGTGAAAGCACCCTAAACGGTCAAATTGACCCGCAACATAACACAAGGGTTAGGGGTGCTGAGGGGGACCTCTGGCGTGGAGTCCGGAAGAAAAAAAAATATGGATGGTAAAAATCAAGTTTAAACAAACTCGTGTTGTGTTTTGGCTATGCATACATATTACGTGTGTTTGTGGTTGTATTTTACGCTGTAGGCTACAATTACACTGGGTCACCAACATAGCCCAGCACAGTTTTAACTCCCGCATCCGCATAGTATTAAACTTGTAGCATAAAACAACAGCATTAGGCTAACAAATAAATAAAATATATTTGGAAATTTCCCTTTAAAACGAAAGCTCAGTTTTGTGATCACACTGTTATTTCACCGTTTTGTTGTTGTTTTCAAAGACAAACTCACTTTTATATTAAACAAATAAATATTTCTTTACTAACAAAATCTTGCGCTTTTTCCTCCGCTATCGTCATGTCAATCATCTCGCTGTCTCACTCTCGCGGCTACAGTTACAGTACAATTTTATTTACCATCATCGCGGTACCCACCACCATCAGCAGTTTTGCATTACAGTATTTGCAATAATAACCACCCCTTGTCCAAAACTGAGCGTATTGTCTAAAAGAAGAGTTATGACTGCTGCGTATATGCTACACTTGACTGAACATTGTGCAGCACCAGACAGATTTAACTCCGCACAGCTAATAAAACCGTCTGGGTGCAGCAGATTAATATTTAATATTTCTAATATATAAATATTTCTCTGAAACGCGTTAAGTTGCACATAAGTAAGCCCAGGACCTGCCCTGAACAGTTTAATATGCGGTACGCAGAGCCATAGGACTATTATTTTGTTGAATAAACCTAGGGAACTACCGATGACGTCACATGCTCAGATTTTCTTGACCAATCGGCTGACAGGGGCGCCTCATGACCGTCCACATGTGCAAAACGAATTTTGAAGTAATTTATTAGTTTTTTGCCTGTGAACTAAAAAACGAAAAATCAAGCCGAAATCTCGTTTTTTCGTTTTTTGGAAAAAACGAAAAAACGAATAAAGGCGCCGCTTCTCGTTTCTGCTTATTTCATTTCAAATAGGAAATGAAATGGACGGAAGATACCCTGATTCTCCGTCCTCCAGATTCTTAACGCGTTTATTGCAACTACATTTCATATTTTTTTCATGGTTCGACACAACCCGTACTGGGGAATAGACTAGACAGGGCTTTCTTCTGTGTAGATATAAATTCACCTACGCTTTGCATCAGCTATGCAGGGTAAATGACGGCTGTTAGCCTACCATGGTCGCCTCACCTAGTATTTTTTTTTTTTAATAATAAATGAAGATATAAATAAATATAATTAGTTGTAAATTTTATATTTTTAACACTAATATAAAAAGAAAACAATAATGCTTTGACTATATAATAGGCCTATATTAACGTAAACGCATGAACTGTCATTCAGACTGACTATCTAACAACCGGAGAACAGAGAACAACAGAGATATTAAAATACATACTCTTCTGAGTTTTATGATGGTAGGCCTTGTGTTTTATTAAAATGTATTAATTTATATCTCAAGCGCTTGTGCGCAGCGCACCGGTCATGTTGAGAGGGAAACAAACGCATTTTATTATTAGCCTATTCAGAAATAGTGTAAAAGACCGGTAAATAAACATTAAATTAAACATTACAACATTAACATTATAAACACTATTAATAACATATAGGCTATGTCTATGCGTATTTTACTTCCCCTTACTGTACTATGTCAAATCCTTAAATGAATGGTATTCAGAAAACAACAAGAATGAAAAATAAGTAGCCACGTATAATAAAAATATAACCTAATAACTTATAATAATAGCCTATTGTGTATTTTATTATAAACAACATTTCGCCTATTTTAAACGCCAAGCCTAAACAAATTTATTTGAATCGAAACTGAAACTGTACCGACGTTGGTTTCGCGCATCTCTCATTCGGTCCAAAGTTTCCATCTTTGCAATGTAACATTTGGATGCTCTCGTCTCAAAACATCAAGATAACAAGTTCTTTCTCTCAGGATCAGACACTTTAGTCTAAATGGAAAACATAGGATTTAACTGACAAATGGTCCCTTAAACTATAGACTTCAATGACCCCTATGTGCTTTAACATGTTGAAGACGTTTCTCAAACACAAAACCAGTCCCTATTTAATTTCTGGAAGCTGGGATAAATAGGCAAGCGATGTTACTGCATTCAGATATCAAATACAGGCATTAAAGAATACATGAAAAGAACATTTCAGTAATCACACTGGTAACTTCTATAACAAAGTAAAATCTCCAGAGAAGTCATTCAACTCATGTGATATTTAGAAGGAAAAATATTGATTAATACCTTGATTATAATCACTCCATACATATACATTGAAGCAGCAGTGGATTACAATCCACCCCCTTCACACCCAGCATGCATTGCGGCATGAAGCTTTTCGTTTGTCACCATAGTTGAGATTCATGTGCTGATTCTTGATGTCTGCTTGATACCATAGTCAGTAAAGTCCTGTACAAACTGTGTATTTAAAAACTAATTTTAAGTTAATGCAATAAGCTAATCTTCTTAGATATCATCTTTTATATATTACACTCATCTTTCAAATATTAAACTCTTGCTGAGCTTAACAAACTTGCATGTCAATGATGACAAAATAATCATCTGAGCATATTTTTCTCATGATTATTTCTGCTGTTTCAAATGTGTTAAAATAAATACACATTTACAGCAATCAGAGAAAACTAATATTAAAGAGTCAAGGGTCAAGAGCCCAAATAAAGCTGACACTAATCACGATTCTGGTGACTTTAAATGAAACATTCAATGAATCGTCAACACCAAAACCTGTTAATTCTCAATAAGAGCTTAAAATCTACACAACATGTGTCAAAAATGCCATCTACATAGTCACGTGTTGTTTTTTGACACATCTCTTTTTGCAGTGTGCAATGAAACAGCATATCTTATGTGTTTTCTCTTCATTGCACAGTGAGAAAAAATATATTTTTTTATACGTGCATATTTTGTTTTATTCTTAAATGCACAATGCAGGTTAGTTCTTGTTAGTTCTAATGAAACATATTCTTCACTGTATTAAGTTAGATTGTGTCAACTCAATGCAACAGCAAATGTGTTATGTTATCTTTTGAATGCACAATTTAAGTTTTATTAACTATTAACATATATTAGCCTATGCATATTGTATATTAAGTATTAACAAGCGAAAGAGGGAGGGGCGTTGATAGTGGGACGCTTTGGCGACAGTAAAACGAGAGAACTGGCATATGAGAGCATAAGTTTCATGAGTTACAATGATAAAAGTTATGATATATTTTTGTAAGCAATGTTATGAATGAGAGATGAGAGTATATCCCAATCACGAGGTATTTCTTTAATCCGGTGTAATGAATGAGCGCACACACTGAGAGTAGTTCTTTCAAGAAAGCGTTTCCAGCGATCCGTTTCCTTTAGTTGTAACTTTTACAATTAAACAATTAAATCCTTTACATACTTTAAATAATTAAATACTCTCCTCACGTGTGATTACAAATCCTTTCCTCACCAAGTATTATCCAAGTATCCAAGTATTACTATTACACTTCATTATTTGTCCAGAAAGCTTATATCATTTCATTCTGATATTTTTTTCTTTTTTAATGCATTTTTTGGGTGTTATTTATTATTTTATTTTATTATATATTATTTTATTTACTTCTTAATAACTTTAACAATAATTACATTTTAACATTCTACACATTCTAAATACAAAATAAATCTGCATTGCCTGCAAAGATCAGTTATTGCCACTAGATGGCCGAGCAGTTTTTCTCAGTCGCTTTGGTACATTTCTTGAATCATCTTAAGATCTGCAAACCAGTAAGTGCATTTCTCCAAACAATTCATACAAACAGCAGAACACAATGGATTATCTGCAAAAGCCTAAAAAACCCTTAGTTCACCTCTCAAAAGTGAGGATTTATGTCAATGAACTCATGCTGTCCTTGAGTCATTGTTCACATACAAGATAAAACAATATTGACAGCATGACTAAGCATTTTGAACCAGTTTTTCCTTTTTGTCCAGAAAACTTATATAATTTTATTCTGATATTTATTTATTTTTTTCATTCTTATTTTTTTTTATTTTTTTTTTGGTATTTCGTCCCCTTGGAATTATAAGGTTCTATCTGACATTTTTATCAAAATTTAGTTATTCACATATTCTTATTCTGTGACCACTTCTTTACATTATGTGATGTTGTTTTTTAAGTTGTGTAAATTTTGGAACTTTTTATTTAGAAAATAAAAAGGTTCTTTCTACACAGTCGAATGGAATGCAAAAACTTTAAAGCTCAATATATCAAAACTGCTCAGAACGCAGATAGAACCTTATAATTCCAAGGGGACGATTTCTTATTTTATTTACCTTTCAATAACTTTAACAATAATTACATTTTAACAAAAAAAAAGCACATTTTCCACATACTTTAATATAAATACAAAATAACTCATTGCACTGCATTGGGTGTCTCTGCCGACCTATTGTGGACAAAAATAGTATAACATGGCATTTCATGACTATTGCCACTAGATGGAGCAAATGAACATTTCTTACTCATGTTAATTTTTCATCTCTGTTTTTTGTTTATTTAAAATAAGACAAATATGATATTATTTTAATCTTACATCTGTTATTTAACAGTTGAGATAGTTTAATGCAGAAACACTCGCTGGGTTTAAACTAGCAAAACGGGTTTAAAGTGCACACGAATTAAATAAAGCATGTTGTCACATGAGTTATAATGAATGTTACTATTAGAACTATGATATTCTAGTCTATACTTTTATCAATTCTATTGAGAAACCATGAGAAAAAGGTGAATAAAGACTGAAATTATTCATTATTATTATGTTTTGAACTATGCTGTATAGCTGTGTTTTGCAGTGTGTGTGTTGTCAAAATGTATTTTTAATGATTAAAAATTGCCATTATTTTATATGAAAAAGTTATTAATTTAATTTTATTGACAAAATATTTGATTTTGTCTTCTGTAGGCCTATATGTTTTGATTAGATCAGAAAACATTTTAATCTGTCATATGATCATGTGATAATGTACTCCACCTATGGGGCATGTTGTCTCATTTCACTTCATTCATTCAGGGTAAATCAAGAGAAAAGTATACGCTGTATTAATGAAACAAAACCACATAATTGTACTAGACGTGTGAAATTAAGGGAAAAGTAGATTTACACAAACTGAGAAAGTCTAAAAGCGTAAGGGTGTGCCCCGCTCTCCCTTATTTGTAAACACTTAATTTTTTTTTTTTCAATTTTGTCTCAAAAAAATAATGTACAAATTTTGCCTTTGCTTCTTTAATTAAACAAGAGGGAGAATTGATGCTAAATTTATGTTTCTGATTAAAGATTAAAGTGCACACGAATTAAACAATAAGAATAATGATAAACAGTGAAATATTTTGAATTCATGGTGACTTTAAGTGAATGTCGTCACTTCCTCAATTACCGTCACTATGGTTACAGTAAACAGACACGGCAGAACAGCAGTGGGTGGAGCTGAACTAATTTTCATTCGCGACGCTGATCCGCATCATTTATAATGTAACAACAAACAAACAAACAAACGGGCTCCACTTTTATCTTGTTGTGAAAGCGACGGAGGCAAGTGAGAAAACTGATTTTTATTTTCTCTCACGAAGTATAAATCATTCGAGCTATTAATAACGCGGTGTATATTGGGAAACAGTTTGATAAATTAGATGTTTTTTCCCCTGTTTTGCAGAGGAAGACATGAACGAGTCATCCAGTTAGAACTATGACATTATAACTATTATAAGGTTATTATAACTATTATAAGGTTATATTTTTTTACCTTTATAATGGGCATTTGTTCCCTAATTTTATTAAATGCATGCTCCATCTTTCATTTCAAATTCTTAAATTTCAATACATTCAATTAGAATAATAAGACACTAACGTTAGGCTGTTACCAATCAAATTAAATAATTTACATTGACAAATTACAAATGTATTAAATGAGATTATGAGAGTGTAAATATTTCATGAATAAACAAATAAGGAATGTTGAAAAGAATGATACTTTGAAACTAAACCGCCAGTAGGAGGCGGCAGGCGACCGTGTTAATGATACCCCTTTTCCACCAAAAAAGAACTGGTTCGGAACTGGTGCTGGGGTGCGTTTCCCGAAAGCATCGTTGGCCAACTATGGTCGCAAGTTCCGTCGTTACCAATAGAGTTCAATGGACATTGCGATGAACTTGCGACCATAGTTGGCCAATGATGCTTTCGGGAAACGCACCCCTGGTTCAAAGTTGGTTCAACTTGCGAACCTTCTCAGAACCTGTTTGTTTTTCCACTGACTAGAGAGCCCAGCGAACGACGTTGTTATATCACTGTGTACGTTGCCATAGGCTACGTCTTAGCTTTCCTAGAAAGGCTTGCGCCAAATTCAAACATAACAATTACAATGTTGGACTACATTGTCTTTATGCAAATGTTTCTCCTTGCTTCGCGATCCTATATTGGGGTCAGAAGAAGACGTTTAGAACACATTTGTGCTGCTCGTCTGGATTACTATAGACGGAGATTATGCTCGAGAAGAAGTTCGACAATAACCCCGCCCCCAGCCCCCAGCCCCCGACGTAAGCATGACGTGGTTAAAGAACGGTTCTAGTCCAGCAAAGAGTTGGTGCCGCTTTGGAACCAATTTTCCTGGCCGAGAACCGGTTCTTTGGCTGTCGAAACACAAAGAACTGGTTCGCGAGTAGGCACCGGCTCTGAACCGGCACCAGCACTGCCTTGGTGGAAAAGGGGTATGAGCCATTCATTCAAACGATTCGTTAAAACGGCTTATTTATTCAGAATGAGGCAGTTTATGAATGGGTCATTGAATCTTTGAGTCAACCGATTCGTTCAAAATGCTGAATCATTCAATAATGAAACATGGCTGAGTGTTCATGTGAGATGCACGTGATCTGCGCTATCAATCGCCACTTACATTAAATTAAATAAAATCTGAATCATCCTCGCGTTTTCGGTGATTCCCTAGTTATTTATTTATTTATGTATTTATTTTTTATGTTAAAAATTATCTTAATAAGGGAATTTGACTGGTTGGCCAAGAATTACGTTGTTGAAAACGAAAGTAAAAGAGTGACGCAAGTTCATTGCGTTTTACCGTGATGACTTTATTAAACTTAACACATTATAATGGTTTATCTGTCATCCACCCTCGATTAATTAGAATGTTGTGTTTTTATTACTTGGCCCGCCCGATTATGATGATCCGCAGCGCTATCGGCAAACTATACGGTTTGCACTGCTTTGGGTGTCTCTGCCGACCTCTTGTGGACAAAAATAGTATAACATGGTATTTCATGACTATTGCCACTAGATGGAGCAAATGAACATGTCTTACTCATGCTAATTTTTTATTTAAAATAAGACAAATCTGATATTATTTTAATCTTACATCTGTTATTTAACAGTTGAGATAGTTGTTTAATGCAGAAAAACTCGCCGGGTTTAAACTAGCAAAACGGGTGATGTTCTGTGAAGGGAAAAGATATCACCTATGGGGTCAAAGCCTGTTCCCCAATGGTATCTGCTTAAGCTTTTGCAAGAGGCATATATACTCCTCTGGTCCCAGCAAGTTTTCACCAAGATGGTAGGACCCAGCGATCCATTTCGCCTCTTTGTATACCTTGTTTATTAGTGTAGCCTGCCCTCCAGATAATAAATATGCACTTGCTTTGCAATTCATCCATTTGGTTATTATGGAATCAAACTAATCAAGAGTTCTAGACTTTTTACGGGTTCTTATTATTTGCTTTCATGTTGCTGTATGAGATTTTTATAGACAACTATGCCCAGGGTCTTGAAGTTCTATCACACCACATGTAGCCACTTACATGTATCCCAGATAGCATGTAATCATTGAGACAATGTTGAGTCAGTGTTGATGCGTTAACACTAATTACATTGAATTAATTCAATTGCTGTTGAATCAACACTGAAATTAACAAAAATAATCAATGGTAATATGGTTTGATCAATGTTACAATGTGATGTTGATTCTAAATACATTTTGTTGAAACACTGAAAATAAAACTGAAAAGGAATGTCAAACAATGATGAGATGAGAGTATATCCCAATCACGAGGTATTTCTTTAATCCGGTGTAATGAATGAGCGCACACACTGAGAGTAGTTCTTTCAAGAAAGCGTTTCCAGCGATCCGTTTCCTTTAGTTGTAACTTTTACAATTAAACAATTAAATCCTTTACATACTTTAAATAATTAAATACTCTCCTCACGTGTGATTACAAATCCTTTCCTCACCAAGTATTATCCAAGTATCCAAGTATTACTATTACACTTCATTATTTGTCCAGAAAGCTTATATCATTTCATTCTGATATTTTTTTCTTTTTTAATGCATTTTTTGGGTGTTATTTATTATTTTATTTTATTATATTATTTTATTTACTTCTTAATAACTTTAACAATAATTACATTTTAACATTCTACACATTCTAAATACAAAATAAATCTGCATTGCCTGCAAAGATCAGTTATTGCCACTAGATGGCCGAGCAGTTTTTCTCAGTCGCTTTGGTACATTTCTTGAATCATCTTAAGATCTGCAAACCAGTAAGTGCATTTCTCCAAACAATTCATACAAACAGCAGAACACAATGGATTATCTGCAAAAGCCTAAAAAACCCTTAGTTCACCTCTCAAAAGTGAGGATTTATGTCAATGAACTCATGCTGTCCTTGAGTCATTGTTCACATACAAGATAAAACAATATTGACAGCATGACTAAGCATTTTGAACCAGTTTTTCCTTTTTGTCCAGAAAACTTATATAATTTTATTCTGATATTTATTTATTTTTTTCATTCTTATTTTTTTTTATTTTTTTTTTGGTATTTCGTCCCCTTGGAATTATAAGGTTCTATCTGACATTTTTATCAAAATTTAGTTATTCACATATTCTTATTCTGTGACCACTTCTTTACATTATGTGATGTTGTTTTTTAAGTTGTGTAAATTTTGGAACTTTTTATTTAGAAAATAAAAAGGTTCTTTCTACACAGTCGAATGGAATGCAAAAACTTTAAAGCTCAATATATCAAAACTGCTCAGAACGCAGATAGAACCTTATAATTCCAAGGGGACGATTTCTTATTTTATTTACCTTTCAATAACTTTAACAATAATTACATTTTAACAAAAAAAAAGCACATTTTCCACATACTTTAATATAAATACAAAATAACTCATTGCACTGCATTGGGTGTCTCTGCCGACCTATTGTGGACAAAAATAGTATAACATGGCATTTCATGACTATTGCCACTAGATGGAGCAAATGAACATTTCTTACTCATGTTAATTTTTCATCTCTGTTTTTTGTTTATTTAAAATAAGACAAATATGATATTATTTTAATCTTACATCTGTTATTTAACAGTTGAGATAGTTTAATGCAGAAACACTCGCTGGGTTTAAACTAGCAAAACGGGTTTAAAGTGCACACGAATTAAATAAAGCATGTTGTCACATGAGTTATAATGAATGTTACTATTAGAACTATGATATTCTAGTCTATACTTTTATCAATTCTATTGAGAAACCATGAGAAAAAGGTGAATAAAGACTGAAATTATTCATTATTATTATGTTTTGAACTATGCTGTATAGCTGTGTTTTGCAGTGTGTGTGTTGTCAAAATGTATTTTTAATGATTAAAAATTGCCATTATTTTATATGAAAAAGTTATTAATTTAATTTTATTGACAAAATATTTGATTTTGTCTTCTGTAGGCCTATATGTTTTGATTAGATCAGAAAACATTTTAATCTGTCATATGATCATGTGATAATGTACTCCACCTATGGGGCATGTTGTCTCATTTCACTTCATTCATTCAGGGTAAATCAAGAGAAAAGTATACGCTGTATTAATGAAACAAAACCACATAATTGTACTAGACGTGTGAAATTAAGGGAAAAGTAGATTTACACAAACTGAGAAAGTCTAAAAGCGTAAGGGTGTGCCCCGCTCTCCCTTATTTGTAAACACTTAATTTTTTTTTTTTCAATTTTGTCTCAAAAAAATAATGTACAAATTTTGCCTTTGCTTCTTTAATTAAACAAGAGGGAGAATTGATGCTAAATTTATGTTTCTGATTAAAGATTAAAGTGCACACGAATTAAACAATAAGAATAATGATAAACAGTGAAATATTTTGAATTCATGGTGACTTTAAGTGAATGTCGTCACTTCCTCAATTACCGTCACTATGGTTACAGTAAACAGACACGGCAGAACAGCAGTGGGTGGAGCTGAACTAATTTTCATTCGCGACGCTGATCCGCATCATTTATAATGTAACAACAAACAAACAAACAAACGGGCTCCACTTTTATCTTGTTGTGAAAGCGACGGAGGCAAGTGAGAAAACTGATTTTTATTTTCTCTCACGAAGTATAAATCATTCGAGCTATTAATAACGCGGTGTATATTGGGAAACAGTTTGATAAATTAGATGTTTTTTCCCCTGTTTTGCAGAGGAAGACATGAACGAGTCATCCAGTTAGAACTATGACATTATAACTATTATAAGGTTATTATAACTATTATAAGGTTATATTTTTTTACCTTTATAATGGGCATTTGTTCCCTAATTTTATTAAATGCATGCTCCATCTTTCATTTCAAATTCTTAAATTTCAATACATTCAATTAGAATAATAAGACACTAACGTTAGGCTGTTACCAATCAAATTAAATAATTTACATTGACAAATTACAAATGTATTAAATGAGATTATGAGAGTGTAAATATTTCATGAATAAACAAATAAGGAATGTTGAAAAGAATGATACTTTGAAACTAAACCGCCAGTAGGAGGCGGCAGGCGACCGTGTTAATGATACCCCTTTTCCACCAAAAAAGAACTGGTTCGGAACTGGTGCTGGGGTGCGTTTCCCGAAAGCATCGTTGGCCAACTATGGTCGCAAGTTCCGTCGTTACCAATAGAGTTCAATGGACATTGCGATGAACTTGCGACCATAGTTGGCCAATGATGCTTTCGGGAAACGCACCCCTGGTTCAAAGTTGGTTCAACTTGCGAACCTTCTCAGAACCTGTTTGTTTTTCCACTGACTAGAGAGCCCAGCGAACGACGTTGTTATATCACTGTGTACGTTGCTAGGCTACGTCTTAGCTTTCCTAGAAAGGCTTGCGCCAAATTCAAACATAACAATTACAATGTTGGACTACATTGTCTTTATGCAAATGTTTCTCCTTGCTTCGCGATCCTATATTGGGGTCAGAAGAAGACGTTTAGAACACATTTGTGCTGCTCGTCTGGATTACTATAGACGGAGATTATGCTCGAGAAGAAGTTCGACAATAACCCCGCCCCCAGCCCCCAGCCCCCGACGTAAGCATGACGTGGTTAAAGAACGGTTCTAGTCCAGCAAAGAGTTGGTGCCGCTTTGGAACCAATTTTCCTGGCCGAGAACCGGTTCTTTGGCTGTCGAAACACAAAGAACTGGTTCGCGAGTAGGCACCGGCTCTGAACCGGCACCAGCACTGCCTTGGTGGAAAAGGGGTATGAGCCATTCATTCAAACGATTCGTTAAAACGGCTTATTTATTCAGAATGAGGCAGTTTATGAATGGGTCATTGAATCTTTGAGTCAACCGATTCGTTCAAAATGCTGAATCATTCAATAATGAAACATGGCTGAGTGTTCATGTGAGATGCACGTGATCTGCGCTATCAATCGCCACTTACATTAAATTAAATAAAATCTGAATCATCCTCGCGTTTTCGGTGATTCCCTAGTTATTTATTTATTTATGTATTTATTTTTTATGTTAAAAATTATCTTAATAAGGGAATTTGACTGGTTGGCCAAGAATTACGTTGTTGAAAACGAAAGTAAAAGAGTGACGCAAGTTCATTGCGTTTTACCGTGATGACTTTATTAAACTTAACACATTATAATGGTTTATCTGTCATCCACCCTCGATTAATTAGAATGTTGTGTTTTTATTACTTGGCCCGCCCGATTATGATGATCCGCAGCGCTATCGGCAAACTATACGGTTTGCACTGCTTTGGGTGTCTCTGCCGACCTCTTGTGGACAAAAATAGTATAACATGGTATTTCATGACTATTGCCACTAGATGGAGCAAATGAACATGTCTTACTCATGCTAATTTTTTATTTAAAATAAGACAAATCTGATATTATTTTAATCTTACATCTGTTATTTAACAGTTGAGATAGTTGTTTAATGCAGAAAAACTCGCCGGGTTTAAACTAGCAAAACGGGTGATGTTCTGTGAAGGGAAAAGATATCACCTATGGGGTCAAAGCCTGTTCCCCAATGGTATCTGCTTAAGCTTTTGCAAGAGGCATATATACTCCTCTGGTCCCAGCAAGTTTTCACCAAGATGGTAGGACCCAGCGATCCATTTCGCCTCTTTGTATACCTTGTTTATTAGTGTAGCCTGCCCTCCAGATAATAAATATGCACTTGCTTTGCAATTCATCCATTTGGTTATTATGGAATCAAACTAATCAAGAGTTCTAGACTTTTTACGGGTTCTTATTATTTGCTTTCATGTTGCTGTATGAGATTTTTATAGACAACTATGCCCAGGGTCTTGAAGTTCTATCACACCACATGTAGCCACTTACATGTATCCCAGATAGCATGTAATCATTGAGACAATGTTGAGTCAGTGTTGATGCGTTAACACTAATTACATTGAATTAATTCAATTGCTGTTGAATCAACACTGAAATTAACAAAAATAATCAATGGTAATATGGTTTGATCAATGTTACAATGTGATGTTGATTCTAAATACATTTTGTTGAAACACTGAAAATAAAACTGAAAAGGAATGTCAAACAATGTTGCCATCTGATGTACTAAGTTAATGTTGAAACAGAATCAGGGTATTCTTATAATTTCAGGGTATAATTTCCTATTTGAAATGAAATAAGCAGAAACGAGAAGCGTCGCCTTTATTCGTTTTTTCGTTTTTTCCAAAAAACGAAAAAACGAGATTTTGGCTTGATTTTTCGTTTTTTAGTTCACAGGCAAAAAACGAATAAATTACTTCAAAATTCGTTTTGCACATGTGGACGGTCATAAGGCGCCCCTGTCAGCCGATTGGTCAAGAAAATCTGAGCATGTGACGTCATCGGTAGTTCCCTAGGTTTATTCAACAAAATAATAGTCCTATGCATACCGCATATTAAACTGGGGCACGTTCAAGTTCAAAACGGTGCGCAACGTTTTGCTACGGTTTCCGGGTTGAACGTCATGTTTCCTGGAAACGGCGTGCACCGGTGTGCAACGGGGTTTGAAATACGTTTTCTCTTGTTTGGTGGGTGTGTCAGAACTGCAGTCCAATCAGCAGCAACATGTATATGAAGCACGCGGTATTAAAGTGAACTCGTACAATGGGTTCAAGGAAAGTAATTTACAAATGTGTTCGATGCAGCTCGGTATACGCAACAACTGAGGATATTAGAAGACATGTTTGTCGTAAGTTTTATTGTAAAAATATAGGATATCAACATAATGATGTAGTTGTTTATATTTTTAGCTTCATTGCAAGTGTATGACATTTGGTATAGAAATAAACAATGGTAATTAAGTGCTTTTCCTAAAAATGAGAAAGAAAATACAGGGTATTAAAACAGTATGAACTACAAATAAAGTCAATATGTGAGGCTAAATAGATGTGTTTTAGTCTGAATTAGGTAAGATGTGTGCTTCCATTTCAGTTACAGCAATCCCTTCACTCGATTGGGATGTTCTCTTTTGTTCTGGGCGGCAAGTGCAGTAACTGTAACATCGGGCATATTTTGTAGTATCAAACACATATTTATACCGACTTCATCAGGCTCCGAAAATTCTTCACAAAGAACACAAAGAATGGCCTTCTCAGCTGCCATAGTTGCAACTCTTGCGTCATCAGAACAGTGTGTTCAACGCATCACCGTTTCTGTTTAAAAAACGTTGTGCAACGTTTTGTCGGGGCTGAACGCAACCCTGTTCAGGGCAGGTCCTTGGCTTACTTATGTGCAACTTAACGCGTTTCAGAGAAATATTTATAGGCTATATCAAAAATATGAAATATTAATCTTCTGCACCCAGACGGTTTTATTAGCTGTGCGGAGTTAAATCTGTCTGGTGCTGCGCTAAGCAGCGCAGCGGGTGAAGCACAATGTTCAGTCAAGTGTAGCATATACGCAGCAGTCATAACTCTTCTTTTAGACAATACGCTCAGTTTTGGACAAGGGGTGGTTATTATTGCAAATACTGTAATGCAAAACTGCTGATGGTGGTTGGTACCGCGATGATGGTAAATAAAATTGTACTGTAACTGTAGCCGCGAGAGTGAGACAGCGAGATGATTGACAGGACGATAGCGGAGGAAAAAGCGCAAGATTTTGATAGTAAAGAAATATTTATTTGTTTAATATAAAAGTGAGTTTGTCTTTGAAAACAACAACAAAACGGTGAAATAACAGTGTGATCACAAAACTGAGCGTTCGTTTTAAAGGGAAATTTCCAAATATATTTTATTTATTTGTTAGCCTAATGCTGTTGTTTTATGCTACAAGTTTAATACTATGCGGATGCGGGAGTTAAAACTGTGCTGGGCTATGTTGGTGACCCAGTGTAATTGTAGCCTACAGCGTAAAATACAACCACAAACACACGTAATATGTATGCATAGCCAAAACACAACACGAGTTTGTTTAAACTTGATTTTTACCATCCATATTTTTTTTTCTTCCGGACTCCACGCCAGAGGTCCCCCTCAGCACCCCTAACCCTTGTGTTATGTTGCGGGTCAGTTTGAACCGTTTAGGGTGCTTTCACATCTGTAGTTCCGTTCATTCCGGACCAAGGGAGAAAAATTATACTTTGTAGCATTTTTCAGGCGTTTTGGTTCCTTTTCACACCACACATTTGTGATGTTCCCGCCCGGGTCAATTTGTCCCTCAGCTATTCAAAAGCAACTGTATGGACACATGTGTTTGTATGACAGGGCACTTCAACTCCAGTTCTAAAGTGCAAGTGTCTAAAAGTGATCTAACCCTATCCAAACACACTTGAAAAAGCTAAATCGCGTTGTTCAGAATTAATTGCAAATTACATATGAAAATCTTTGTCAGACAAATAAGCTCTCATTTCTATATTCAAGATATCTGAAATACCTATAGCTTTTAACCTTTTATGATTTTCAAAGGCAGCTTTACAGAGCCAATAAATAAATAAAAAAACATTTATTTGATGTATGTTTTTGTTATGTTTTGTTTCTCACTCCCATGTGAGTGAATAATGAGCTTTCCCACAATTTTGCTTAGTGTGGCACAAGACTTTGGCATAGACAGCGGGAAAAATGAGCTCCCAAAGATTGACATTTAAATAAGTATTTTCATTATACAGCTACATTTAATTGTTTAGTTATGATGTTATAAGCATAAAATGTATAAGAAAAAATGAAAACGTAAAAAAAAATTATGCAAAAAAAGTCAGTAGGCCTATACTGTTTATAAAAAGAAAAGGTTTTAAAAATGGTTAAAAAACAATTTGACCAGTTTGTCAATTTGACCCGCTCCGTAAGTAGCCTAAGGAAATCGAACAGTGCACATGGGTACGTTCAGCATATAGCGCTTATTTTAGATTTTTTTAATGTTTGACAACATCTTCCTCCACTCTTTGAACAATTTTAATTAACATTAGCCTATTCGTTATTAACAAAGCGAATAAGACGGATGAGATAACAACTTATCTCATGGCCGCCAGTTGTCGTTCCCTGACCTATGGATTAACCTTTCAAACGAATGCGGTTCATTGTTATTTTTTAATGAAAACACAACAACAATAAAATAGTAGGCTACAATAAAAAAAACTCCTGCATAGTATTAAACTTGAATTAACAAAACGATTAAGACGGAATAACAACAGCATAGGCTAACAAATAAATAACAAATAAATAAAATATATTTGGAAATTTTCCCTTTAAAACGAACGCTCAGTTTTGTGATCACACTGTTATTTCACTGTTTTGTTGTTGTTTTCAAAGACAAACTCACTTATATTAAACAAATAAATATTGTTTTACTAACAAAATCTTGCGCTTTTTCCTCCGCTATCGTCCTGTCAATAATCTCGCTGTCTCACTCTCGCGGCTATGATTAGCTACAGTACAATTTTATGTACCATCATCGCGGTACCCACCACCATCAGCAGTTTTGCATTAGACCTACAGTATTTGCAATAACCACCCCTTGTCCAAAACTGAGCGTATTGTCTAAAAGAAGAGTTATGACAGCTGCGTATGCTACACTTGACTGAACATTGCTTGCCTAGCGCAGCACCAGACAGATTTAACTCCGCACAGCTAATAAAACCGTCTGGGTGCAGATTAATATTTAATATTTCTGATATATAAATATTTCTCTGAAACGCGTTAAGTTGCACATAAGCCCAGGACCTGCCCTGAACAGTTTAATATGCGGTACGCAGAGCCATAGGACTATTATTTTGTTGAATAAACCTGGGGAACTACCAATGACGTCACATGCTCAGATTTTCTTGACCAATCGGCTGACAGGGGCGCCTCATGACCGTCCACATGTGCAAAACGAATTTTGAAGTAATTTATTCGTTTTTTGCCTGTGAACTAAACAACGAAAAATCAAGCCGAAATCTCGTTTTTCGTTTTTTGGAAAAAACGGATAAAGGCGCCATTTCTCGTTTCTGCTTATTTCATTTCAAATAGGAAATGAAATGGACGGAAGATACCCTGATTTAATCAGCATTAATATTTCAACTTAAGTGGTGCGTCAACAATTTCCTGACCATTTCAAAATTTGGCAAAAACCTTTTAAAATATAAATGACACATTTCCAGCAGTTGAGTCAATTTATTTTATTCAATCAATCAATGACAAAAATATATTAAAAGATCATTCTTTAAAAAAGAAAGGGGGAGAAATAGGACAAAAGCATTTCAACCTTTAAAAATAAAATTGTCTTCAGAAGTCTGATGTCATAACTACAGGTGGTCCAACGGTTCAGGTCTTTAAAAATCTGTCTTTCTTCAGACTACTGCCTCTTTTCCTTTGGGTTGTTACTCAAAACATGATGTTACTCAAGAACGAGTCAATTCAGTTGCCATATACAGTCACATTCAAGAATGTTAATTTACTAAACACAATATGATTCACTTTTTAAAAAAGTTGCTGCACACAAAATAAGATATTTTAAAGAATGTTGACCAGAAAGCTGACGGTGGCCATTGCTTTCCATAGTAGAAAATAAATACCATGGAAGTCAGTGCCTACCATCAACTGTCTGGATGCCAACATTCTTCACTCTCTTCTTTTGTGTTCAGCAGAAGAAAGAAATTCATACAGGTTTGGAACAACTTGAGGGTGAATAAATGATGACAGAATTTTCATTTCGGGCTGAACTATCCCTTTGAAGCTGCAGATTCACCTTATGTAGACCTTAATCTCTTTAAATAGCACAAACTAGCCATGTCAGTCACTTTCTTAATATACACAAGATGTTTTTTGTTATTGTGTTTCAGTGGAAACAAGCTAAACTGAGTGGAAATCAGTTACATTTCTCAAATTTAATACAGATTCAGGAATATGAATGATTACCTGATTAAGCAGTGATAAGTCCCAGGTCAGGTGATTATGCTGTCGACAACAATGTCAGCATTATCAGGAGGGTGCTTCTTTTTTTTTAATTGTCCATCTTCGTTGGCCTTCATTCCTACTAAGGGAGCAATAATGTGCATGCAAGCACTGACGGTTGACGGATTCAAGACATGGGCTATGTTTGCAGTGTAACTTTCTTGCTCGTGTTCATGTCTCCTGCACTTCAAGAAATGTGTTAAATGACGTTAGAACTTTATTCAGGAAATTCGTAATAAACTTTACTAAAGCAATGTGCATTTTTTAAGAATGTAGATGCACCATTGTTTGAAACTGTGCTAGAGAAGTCATGTAAGTATGTCAGGTGCTTCAACAAACCAGACTTTCTGTATAGGATGCACCAATGTTTTCTCTCTATTGAGGAAGCATTACACTACTGAGAAGTGCGCATGCAAAACCAAAATGTGCGTTTACCAATCAGTGGCCAATTTCAAACTACAATAAATGATTTTCAACCATTTTTCAACAGACTTGCTAAAATCATGAAGGCCCACCCCTAAACCAAGCCCCCAGTGGATTAGAGCATATCGGGTAAAGCAGTTGAAAACGCCCCACTGATAGAGAAACACCCTCTAGTGTTCTGCAGAGATACATGCCTGAACTCATCAACTACAAATCACTAGGGGTGACCCCAAATAGTCGAAGATTCGATGCTTGGATTGGAGGAGCCTGATTCGACTACCGATCTCATGGTCGAATCTTCGCAGAGGTGTTATGAAACGAGGATCATGCCACTTTGGCTATATGAGGGCGCTCAATGTCTGACTTCACATAGAACTACCGGTTTTCTGTCAATATGTTAATATTCAGCCTATTATAATAATGCTGTATATAAAAATGTGCAAAGAAATAAGCTTTTAATAAATATTTAAATATTTTTTAACGTGCGTAAATAAATCCAAACACCCCGCGTCCGCGTGACAGATTTAAGTTTCACTTTCAATCCGTAACCGACAGAGGAGCGTCTTGGTGGCAAGGATTTAAATCTTTAAAATAACAATGTCTGGGATAAGAACATCTAAAGTGTGGATGTACACCGTCAGAAAGGATATTCTCCAAGGCTGGATTTAGCATCAGGAAAACCATGATCGCACTTCTGCCGGCCAACGTTAACAAGTTTCACGTTAGAATGTATTTTATCCGCGCGCACAATTTGAGTAGTACGGACTCCAACGGACACAGACAGAGTGAAAGACTAGATTTGTTCTCTCGATCAGGTAGGGTACAAGTGATTTCAAAACTTTTTAGCCGGTTCTAATTTGATTTTTGGATGCTGTGAGTGTGAACATTTTCAGCTAAAAAGACTGCCACTCCAGTTTAGCATTTATTGTTGTTTCTGCAGTTAAAAAGACAAAGTTGAAAATTCTGGCTAGCCTACTATCGTTATTTTAATAATTTCTTTATTTTTATTTTATTTATTGATCTGTCAGGGTTATCTAATCTAACTATTTGTGGCTTGTGTTTTGAATATATGTTCCCCTGCACTTTAGGCATTTTGCACACATTTGCTCATCTTGTGACTTGATTCTGATTTATTTCGTTTTGTATTTTTATTTATTAGAAAGGTATATTCTGTTCTAATTTAATTTAGTAAATTAATTGTTTATTTTTTTCGGTTTATCGATGTTGGGGTGTATAGGCTAGAGCCGATTTAATTTGATTTGTATGTGAAATGCAAATCCTGTCTGTGGCCTTTCTGGAGTTATTTATGTTATTTCTTAGTTTTATTGATCCAAAATGTTTTTATACATTTTCTTCTATATCTTTGTGTGATTTTTCTGTACATCGCGGCTTTGAAATGTTAAAGCTCCGCCCCCAGCCCCACCCCCATACACATGATTCGACTATTAGTCGACTATAAGCAAGACATGATGATTCTGATTCGACTATGAAAATCCATAGTCGGGGACACCCCTACAAATCACTGTTAGTTCAGTGTCACTGTCTCCACCCATGTGTGCTGTTGACTTTCGTCAAAATTTCAATGCTGATCCAACACACTTTAAACACTGAAATGTCTCAACCAAAATGATGGTTTGGATCAAAACTCAACATTGTATCAATGTCCCCATGCTGTCTGGGATGTTTACTTGGCATATGTAACTCTTCAGGTATTTACAACACCACTGGTCACTATATGATAAAAGTGTGAAAATTAATCATAAGAAGAAGTTTATTATGTTCAAGTTTTTATTTACTTCTCAATAACTTTAACAATAATTACATTTCAACACTCTACACATTCTAAATACAAAATAAATCTGCACTGCATGCAAAGATCAGTTAAAAATCCTAATAGTCATTTCATGACTATTACCACTAGATGGCCGAGCAGTTTTTCTCAGTCGCTTTGGTACATAATCTCCTTCTGATGATTCATCAACCATATATTAGTCCATATTTGACCAGTTTAACATATTTCTGGCCAAAGAGCCATCAATGGGTAACTCACTATTCGTTCTCATAGACTCCTTCTGTGATTCATCAGTTATACAATAGTCCACATTTGACCTATTGAACATGAACATATCACACTGAAGTAGGCTGATTTAAAATGAACATTTATTTAAAATAAAAGTTCTTCTTTTGGCAAAATTACATTTCCTTAATAGCCTAAACAGAGGCTTTACTCCCTTCAAACTTAACTTGTCAATGTGTCATTACATCACTGTTTGAAAACACTCAGAATCATTTTTGTACCTTTATAAAGGGCATTTTTTCCCCTAAATGTTTGCTCCATCTTTCATTTCAAAGTCTTAAATTTGATCAATATATTCAATTAAAATAAGACACTAGGCTGTTACCAATCAAATTAAATAATTTACATTGAAAAATTATAACTGTATTAAATGAGATTATTTTAAATATTTTTGAATATACAAATAAGGAATGTTGAAAAGAATGATACTTTATGAAACTTAACCGCCAGTGCCCAGTAGGAGGCGGCAGGCGACCGTCTTAATGAGCGAGTCATTGAGTCATTCATTCAAACGATTCGTTCAAACGGCTGATTTATTCAGAATGAGGCAGTTTATGAATGGGTCATTGAATCTTTGAGTCAACCGATTCGTTCAAAACGCTGAATCATTCATTAATGAAACATGGCCGAGTGTTCATGTGAGATGCGCGATGGTTCTGCTGTGATGTTTGGAACTATTTTCGCTGCTGAAACAGAACAAAAACAGTCTTGCGTCTAAAATGTAATTAAGTGACTTAATTTTAACTATTTGTTTATTGAACTGTTATGAAATCAGTCTCGGTTTCAATCTTGATCAGAGGTTATGTGTTTTTTCTTCAATGGTCAACGGAATAAGTTAGAACCCTTTAGGGTTCTTTGTAACCAGGAAAAAGTTTCTATATGGAACCTTTTAGGGGTTCATTCATTAACATTTGTTTTGTCCTTTCCGGATTAAATATTTCATATTATTGACAAACATCAAGACCCTAAAATGTAATTCACATAAAAAAGTCACCCATGAATACTGAAAAAAAGCACACCCAAAGTGCATAGAACTAGTAATTTATTTATATTAACAAAAATAATTACTATTACTGAAAGAATGTATTCAAGGCTTTAAATGTACAATTAAACATTAAAACATCAACCATTTAAAAAATATCTCATAAATAATGAAAAAAGAGTTTCACCTACATCTACATATTACTGTCACATTCACCGTCTGTCTTCGTCCTGTTCACTACACTTCCCAGAATCCTCCTTGTCTCCACACCTGAACTCACTCCCTCAATTACCCACCTGTTCATCGTCTTCATCATCCGTGTCACCTGTCCTCACCTCATTATAGTTCATTAGTGTCTGTATTTAGTTCTCTCTGTTCAGTCTGTCTGAGTCGATTATTGTTTGTGCACCAGGGGCCTGTTCTTCGTACGTCGCTAACTCAGTTAGCTGGATTTGATAGTGATGGCAAAATCGAGGCCTCGTGAACCAATGAAACAGTTGAACCAAATGTGCCATATTGTTTCGAGGCTTCGAATCAATCCGACACCCGTCTCAACGGTGACACCTAGTGGTCACTTGCAGGTGTTGATCTGAAACAACCTTGACGAGCCATTAAAAAAATGTGTTGTTTTTTTATTATTATAATGTCCTAATATGTGAAGCTTGTAACCTATAGGCTCCTCACTGTGCATAATGTTATTTTGGTCATGAAAAATGAATATTAATAAAATAAATCAAGCCACAATGTCTCACTTTTTTAGAGATTTTTATTCAAAAATATTAATTTATCTGCTGTGGAAGGACTTAGCCTACTTCTTTTTTTACAGATAATTTCTCCAGCCTTTGAAAAAATCCTCTCACAAAAACCCACGAGGTCAAAATGCGTTTATTTCACTTTTATACAGATGTGCGATTGTGTGGTCTGTTCCCGACCGTTCCAATCAAACGCTGATTCGGCGGACCACACCTGATGAAACACTTAGTGAAACACTTCGAGGCTTCGTTTGGTCATAGTCACGTGACATGGGTGTTTCGAATCACGCTTCGGATCAGTGTTTCGACACATCTGCGCTTCGGGATCTCGCAAAGCTTCGGAACGACTGTTTCGCTTCAGCCATCCTTAGGATTTGATTGTTGACGATTTGGCATGATCTTGGATTGTTTGGTTCTTCGAAGCTCATCCTGGACTTGCTGTCATAGCAACAGGTGCGCAAGCTTAAACCTGCTCGGGAGCAGGCTTATTTAATGTAAACCGGATTAGATCGCGGCTTTATAAGCGGAGCTGATACGGGAAGTCTAGCGCAGCGCGGTAGTGCACTTTCTGAGATGTATATTTTTTTTTCTCGTGACTCGTGAGATTGTCGTTTACATTATTAAATTGTTGGAAACGCACATTTATTTTCGACTTGTCGGAGTCTGGCTTTAACTACAGCACAAACTGTTTGCATTGCCCTAAGATTATTTGCGAGTGGCTCTTTCTTTTTACACTATTGGAGATGCGGAGAACTTGATGGAAAGTGCTCTGTCGTGTCATTCGGAGTTTACCTGACGCTTTTAGGTTTAAAAAACAGTTTTAGTTTTTTTGTGGCATTTCCAAGCCACTGAATACCCAATGTTGTAAAGCAGTTTTTTTTAAAGCAGTTTTTATTTATTTATTTATTTATTTTTTTTATTTTTTTAGGCTATCATAATTTATGAAGATCATGCAATCATGACCATGCCGATTACAGTATGTCACGCAGGCTTCACTAACGTGATTGGTACCATAGACTATAGTAAAGAAAAAGCAAAGATTGTAAAGAAAAGCTGGTGGTCAAGTGCCTGCAACAAGAGATTAGACACATGCCTCATGCAACAAATAAAAAGGAAAAGTTGGCTATACACTGTAGCGACAATGAGTAGAAACCAACCACAGACTAGTTTTCTTCCAGAAAATTAATTCAAACTCTCTACTTCCTGCCGAACAAAAGAGAAGATTTGTTCAGAACGTCTCATGATCGTCATCATTCTGGCTATTTAAAAGAGCCTCCCCCAACACCAACTAAATAATGAATGGACAATGCGAGATCTGTTGCCGAAACGCCGACTGGTTGAGAGAATCCCACAATTTAGAGGTCCCATGATGCAAACAGATTTCAGCAGGAAATACTCATGACCTCAGGGCTGTCTCAAGCCCAAACACTATACACACCAAGAGACATACACCTATCAAAGTCCATAAAACTCACCATCCCGGCGCCAGAGAGTCTGCAAAAGACCCTTCTAATGACCAAACTAACGGAAAAGCTTGTCAATATAAGGGGGTTTTTAAAAGACAGATGGGTTCTGGAATGGCACCACAACATTCCTGAACCCCTCCTCCTTAAGACCTCTGAATGAACAAACAGAGTTTCTTGTCTCTTCTAAACCAGAAAACTCATTCAAGAACAATTTTCAATGGACTTAAAAACATCATACATCATTCTATGTGTTTCTACAATACATGTGTCCATTTAATATGCTTTAATCCCATATAATTCATGTAATTGTTATAATTATTAGAGGTGTGAATGAAAGTGTGTTGTGTTTCATATCAGTATGATCGTATGCTCTTTATTCAAAAGATGGCTTGAATTAAATCTGTGTAAAATGTTTCATATTCTGATAATTAGAAATCATGCCTAAACTGTTGCATCTGGTCTTGTAAATAGAGAACCCTCCAGGGAAGACATGATTTATGACTTTGCAAACAAAGCCAGTGTCTAATTGGTCCGATCTCTTCAGGAGGTGGGACAAACTTTTGGGTTTAAAATCCTAAGACACGAAACAGTGCTCGCTCTCCGTGCGCTCTCTCTGCTCTCTGTCCGTGCTCGCTGCTCTCGCTTTTTCAGACTAGGAACCATGTAAACGCGCAGACGAAATAACCCAAATCAAGATCTGAAGAACATGGGTTAAACAGCTTCATTCAAGCCATCATCTACTCTCCTCTCAATTTCCTTTCTTTTCTTAGTTTCCTTTCTTTTCCGTTGTGAGTCTCGGTTCTAAGTTAAGTTTTGCGACAAGATTTCGAGCAACGTTTCTTCTGCAAAGCCAGCTTCAAACAAAGACTTTCATTCCGCCAGCACATCACGTGACTGACCACGTGACCCAGACATCAGGCACGAGGAGACCAGCCAGCGAACGAACTCGGGAAACCCCTTTCATGCAGACAAAGGGAACCCCCAAAGCAAAGACAAGCAAGTACCTCCAGACGTTTAAAACTGAACTGGTGTAGATAAATAATAACCTGTCTAAGAAACGATAGAAGGGTTAAATTAATGATTGATGGTTCGTTCAGGTCATGTCTCACAAGTGCATATAGAAATTCGGAATTTTCTTCCTCTTACCCTTAAACTCCTTCTTTCCAAACTCATTCTTCTTTTTTTTATTTTTTTATTTCTTTATTTGTTTTTGTAATTCTTTCTGTAACTTGTATGAATGTGTGCGTGTGCGTGGGTTTGTGTTAGATGTTTTAGATAATTAGCTTCAGGTGTTAGTATATAATCAATAAAGTATTGTTTGCATTTGAAAAGAGATTGCTTGTGTGTGCTTATCAAATTTATTGTCTTAAACTTCGATCTAAGTTACCGATGCTGGTACCCGTGATTATTTCTTAATTTATTGTTAGCTGGAGATTAATTCTTTCTTGGCCAGGAAGATATTATATTTCCTAGAGTTAATACTTGTTTATGCTTTCTGTTCATTGGATGAACTGATAAAATGATCATACTATTGATTCTGCTACAGTAAATTCTGAAAATAATTAAAAATAATTAAAATATTAATTATTGATCATAATCCGTTATGAATAATAATTAAATATTCATAATCAATTATAACGAGTTATTATTGATTATTAATATTTCATATAGAGCTAATTTGCTTACAACACTGCCTGCCTGTAGGCCTATGTCTCCTCTGTCTGTGCAGACTCTTCTGTAGGCCTTTCTGTAGATGTGGAATCCTGCAACTTATATTGCAGCCATAAAGCATACAAGTATAAATTAAGTGAAGTTATTTATGCACTTGCAGGTAGGCTAGTTCCTCCATATAACAGTTATCTGAGAGGGTTTATTCACTGTCCAGTGCAATGGAAACAAATTGACATTACGAAGTCTTATACTTTCTTTCCTTTGGAAAGTTAGAAAATGTCCACTTACTGCACATATTTCAGCCACCACTTTCTTGGGAACAGATACAAGTGTTGGTGTATTATGTAAAAGTGCACAAAAGAGGAAAACACAATGTCATTACAATGAACTACACTGGGGAAAAATGTGATCAATAACTCATGGCAAAATATTTTTACATTAACATAAGTTTATCAGTTTTCACTTTCACAAGTCAAAGCAATTCATCATTAGGCCTACTCAAGATTTAACAGCTGAAATGACTATACAGCCTTAATTTAATGCAGCAAAAAATATTTTACAGTGTAGGCTACTAAGATCTTTTCTTTTTTTTCAGCCTTTTTCTTGGTAGCTTTTATAAACAGACAACCATTTATTTAACAGTGCCTTTTATAGAAGAGACTATAATAACAAAAAATTACCATTATGTAGAATATTTTTGTATTTCACTTTTATTTGTTCCCATGTTCTAGTGTGGTGACTCTGACATTACAATGAACAAAGTAATTATGCAATTATTAAAATACAAAAATATAGGCTAATAAGTGATAAAACATTAAATTGTCTGCTACTTTTTGCCAGCCCTCTCTCCTGGCTTTTGCAGACTTTGAGGTGTTCCCTGGCGTTTTGATTAAACATTAAAATTCCGAATAAACTTCGACTATTAGTTCTTGCTCTGCTGAGGAGAAAAACTGAGCGCGCTCTTTGGCCATGCTGAGCAGCCAATAGCAGCGTTGCTGATCAATGTTTCTACAATCGATACATATCCCCTTTTAAACCAGCGCATGAACGCGCAGTTATCTCAAATAACTCAATCCAGCGATACTAATCATAAACAACAGGTGTGTTCGAAGATCCCAATTAGCCAGATCATGATTAGCACGATGATATCATCTTGGATGTGTCATTTGATCTCGGATGTAATAAGCAACGTACAAAGAACGAGCCCCAGCACACTGTTTCTTGTTTGTTTTGAGTTACCTCCATTTAATAAACCGTTGTTATTTTTGTACTTCGCTTGGCTTGTCTTCTTCCTCAACCCAGACCTTACAGAATAACCGACCACATCATGAGCTGGGAGCTCGCTGGACAGATCGCGGCTATCCCGAGCCAAAGCCGCGATCTGTCCAGCGAGCTCCCAGCTCATGATGTGGTCGGTTATTCTGTTGCTATTCGCCATTCCAGCCGAGCCTGCACTTCACGCCAGTCCAGCCGAGCCTGCACTTCACGCCAGTCCAGCCGAGCCTGCACTTCACGCCAGTCCAGCCGAGCCTGCACTTCACGCCAGTCCGGCCGCGCTTGCACTTCACGCCAGTCCGGCCGAGCCCGCACTTCACGCCAGATCTGCCGAAGCCAAGGCAGTTCGCGTCATGCCCGCCGAGCCTGAGAGTGTCATGTCCGCCGATCCAGAGCCAGTCGTTGGCCCAGAAGAGCCAGATCCAGTTCCGAGTCCAGTTCCGAGTCCAGCCGAGCCCGCACTTCACGCCAGATCTGCCGAAGCCAAGGCAGTTCGCGTCATGCCCGCCGAGCCTGAGACAGTTGTTGGCCCAGAGAGGCCAGATCCAGTTCCGAGTCCAGTTCCGAGTCCAACCGAGCCTGCACTTCACGCCAGATCTGCCGAAGCCAAGGCAGTTCGCGTCATGCCCGCCGAGCCTGAGACAGTTGTTGGCCCAGAGAGGCCAGATCCAGTTCCGAGTCCAGCCGAGCCCGCACTTCACGCCAGATCTGCCGAAGCCAAGGCAGTTCGCGTCATGCCCGCCGAGCCTGAGACAGTTGTTGGCCCAGAGAGTCCCGAGTCCAGTCCCGAGTCCAGTCCCGAGTCCAGTCCCGAGTCAAGAAGTCGCCTGCCCTGTCGAGCAAGAGCCAGAGCCAGTCTTCCCAAAGGCGTTTTCACCGATGGTCCCGTCTAACACGGAGCCCTCTTCGCCGCTGGTCCTGCCCAGCTCAGAACCCTCTTCGCCACTGGTCCTGCCCAGCTCAAAGACTTCTTCACCCCTGGTCCTGTCCAGCCCAGAGTCGCCTTCGCCCCCCGTCTCATCCAGTCTTGAACCAGAGCCTGATAATTTCCCCAAGAAAATTTTGGGGGGGGGGCTATAAGTCCTCTGGGGGGACCGTGGAGGCCTCACCGACACGGTTCCCAATGCCGTCCTGGCCACCTGAAGGGTCTTCTCCGCCATGGCCGCCCAAAGGGTCCTCACCGCCATGGTCACCTGAAGGGTCTTCACCGCCATGGCCGCCCGAAGGGTCTTCTCCGCCATGGCCGCCCGAAGGGTCCTCACCGCCATGGTCACCTGAAAGGTCTTCACCGCCATGGCCGTCCGAAGGGCCTGCTTCGCCATGGCCACCTCCTCGTCCTGCACCACCGAGGCGGCGATACCATCCTGGAGTCTCCTGTCTGTCATCTCTCTGTTCACCCTTCGGTCACATACTCCAGGATGCCCACCCCCCCTCCCGTGTTCTGCCTTCTACGGCGCGGGTCGCGCCTAGCGGGAGGGGGGAGTAATGTCACATTCACCGTCTGTCTTCATCCTGTTCACTACACTTCCCAGAATCCTCCTTGTCTCCACACCTGAACTCACTCCCTCAATTACCCACCTGTTCATCGTCTTCATCATCCGTGTCACCTGTCCTCACCTCATTATAGTTCATGTGTCTATCATCCGTGTCTGTATTTAGTTCTCTCTGTTCAGTCTGTCTGAGTCGGTTATTGTTTGTGCACCAGCACACTGTTTCTTGTTTGTTTTGAGTTACCTCCATTTAATAAACCTTTGTTATTTTTGTACTTTGCTTGGCTTGTCTTCTTCCTCAACCCGGACCTTACAATTACAAAATAAGTCCATAAAATGTACAAAATTACATTAATCTATCACTAATAAATAATGCAAATATACAGATTCATCTAAATTCCCATCAGTGTTAGAACAACATCAAGTCCCTCAAATCTACAAATTCATATTAATATCACTCAGAAAGAATGTGAATACATAGATTAAAATTCAGATCAGCATTTCAGAACATCAAGTACTTTTTTTTAACTTTTTTTTTATTACAGTTTTTCTCGATTGCTTAAACACTATAACCAGGCTTTTGAACTAAAATTTCAAAACCATAATGCCATTTATCAAAAAGCACACCCATTTCACTAAACTATAAACACTATTCCCTGTTTTGACACATGAGTCAGATTTGTTGAACTGTCACTGCAAAACTCTACACACAAATCCCTTAATTTCTCATTGCTTAGACCATGTTGTCATTTAGAAAGCACTAGCATTCAATATTGTTCACTCAAGTCAGCACAGCTTCAGCTCAGTTAGCACACAATTACCCAGGTGGAAACACTAAGAGTCAAAATTTAACACACATCAATCAGAACCTTCAATAGATATATAAAAGGGCCCAAATCAGTTTATTGCATGAAGGAAGAGGGATAAGAATGAGGAGGAGGAAGGGCAAGGACAAGAAGACAAGCAGTCTCAGATGAAATTCAAGCCACTCTAGTTGCCCATGTCTTAGTCAATGGTATGACTATGAGGGAGGCTCGGCTACGAGTAAGGCCAAATTTGAGTCGCTTTACCGTCACCTCGAGAACCTTCAGGGAGGTGTGGTGGCAAACAAAATTCTATCACTGAATAAGAGACAAACATTTCCAATAGTCTTTGATGAGGTTTATTTTCTTGCAAGAAAAGGCCAGCAGTTGTACAGTCACACAGAGTGGCTGCAGAGTGTGACAGTGAAGGGAGGGCATCCTTTTTCCTTTATAGTCTTGACTCCCAGAATGTTATCTTTCTAGGCCAATGATGGTATTTCAACCATATGTGGAACATTCTTAGACGTGTTCATCATATTGTCTCCTTGAGTGGAGGCCCTCCTGTCACGTCCCAACACTCTTTACCATTCCAATACAATTCGAATTCCATATTAGAATATGGTTTGTGTGTGCTCTTTTACTGTCATATGTTGGTCACACACATCTTACTGTAAGTAAATATAAAAAAATAAAAAAATAGAGGAAAAAAAAAAAGAGGAAACATTTTTTTTTGTGTGTGTGTTTTCTGTGTATGAATAAAAATGTGCCAATGTATCCATTGGTTGTGTCTTTTGTGTTCATCATGTGAAAAGGTTTGTGAGGGGGGGAACCACAAGCAACATAACTTACCAGTTTTGGAAATGTTGTTTTGAATTTATTGCACCAGTGTCTTAGACTATGTTGTAGTGTGTGTGATTTTGAGGGCTTGTGTGTCCTGTCTGAGGGCAAAGTATGGTTTTTCAGCAAGAGTGAATGGTTTTGAGTGTAGAGCTTCATTTTGACCTGAAAATAGGATGTTTGGGGAATTGGGTGAGACGTTATGGATTTGTGTTTATAGTTTTGAGAATACGAGGCATAGTTTCAAGAAATGTGTTTAAGCAATCGAGAAAAACTGTAATGCTGAGAACGGAAACATACAAAAGAGAAAGTATACATCACATAATATCAACCAAAACAATAATAAAGGAGACAACAGCAAATAGAAAAAAAAAAAAAAAAAAAAAAGGAGGTAGGGCCAGATTACATCACATAGCGATGTTCACATGAAGAGATCAAAGGCAGTGCAAATTCTAACAGTCCTTATAGCTTTCTTATTAGTAGATACTGAAATCATATTTAGATAATTTTCTACTTCTTTTAAGAAGACAGAGAAGACAGGTTTACAGTTTGAAAATTTGCATTTGTGAATGTAGAATTTGCTAAGGAAAATAATTAAATTAATAACAAAACAGATATTTTAATTTGTGGGGTCTGAGTCAAAATACCCGAATATAATGTTTCTCATATGTATTGAGAAGCCTGGCCAAATCTTACACTTGACAAATACATCAATATCATTCCAAAGCTTCTGAGTGTAGTGACACGACCAAAATAAGTGAACCACTGTTTCATCAGAATTCAAACAAAAAGAGCATGTTAGCTCAATGTCAGACTTTGTATAAATTTCTTAACAGGATAAAACCTGTGTATGAGCTTAAATGAGATTTCTTTCACTTTATTTGTGAGAAAGAATTTCTGCTGTAAAGACCAGATTCTTTTCCAATTAAGGTTAACAAACAGATTATTCCAAAAGGAAATAACAGGTGGAACAGAAATCAAATTCTTAAGAAATAAAGATTTATAGTTTTTAGCTTTCGACTGAGAAAAACAAATTTGACCAACAGGAGTATCACAAGGTTTAGGAAAGGATGTAGTAGATACTGGGGTGGAGTAATTACAGTTTTTAAAAAGCATACATAAGCCAGAGGGAATAGCACCCATTACTGTAGCAAATTCTTTTGGGGTTATTGGTATTTGGTGTTCGGAAAGAAATTCTGAATATCTGAACAAAAGACCTTGCTTATTAAACAACTGCTCCACCAAAAATAAACCATTACTGAACCAATTATTATAAAATAGAGACTTATTCTTGAATAAAATGTTCTTATTGTTCCAAATAAAACATCTCTGTGGTGAAAAGTTATGTTTATAAATTAGTGCCCATGCTAAGAGAACCTGACGATGAAAGTTGGAGAGTTTGATAGGGAGTTTGGATACATCATAATTACACATTAAGAGAAAATGAATTCCACCAAGTTGTGAAAAAACAAGTTGAGGAAAAACATTCCAGATAGAAGATGGTTTGGCTAGGTACTGATTCAGCCAATTAATTTTAAATGTATTGTTGAGGGAATCAAAATCAATAAAATTCAAACCACCACTATTATAAGAGTTTAATATGACTGATTTTCTCATATAATGAGATTTATTTTTCCATAAGAATTTTATTAAAACCTCATTAATTAATTTAGAAGTGGTCTTGTCCACAAAAAGAGACTGGGCTGCATAGGCCAGCCGAGACAGACCCTCTGCCTTAGTGAGCAGTGTTCTACCTTTTAAGGACAGATCCCTTTGTAACCAGCAATTGCATTTTTTTTTTTGCGTTTTGGTAATAATAGGTTTGAAGTTTGCTGAACACCTACATTCATCTTTAGTAATTTGTATACCTAAATATGTTACCCTATTTTTAACAGTAATACCCTCAATTGAGGTAAGAGAGCAATTTTTAATAGGTAGCAATTCACATTTATTAAAATTTAGATTTAATCCAGAGGCTTTAGAAAAGGACTGAAGAATACCCAAAGCCACTGGAATTTGTGAAGAATCATTCAAGAATAAAGCTGTATCGTCCGCTAATTGACTCATTTTTATTTTAGTGTTGCCAATTGTGATATTTTAGTGTTGCCAATTGTGAGAACTGTCATTAATATGTATGCTAAGGAATTGTGTTGCAATTAGGAATAGGTAAGGGGAAACTGGACATCCTTGTCTAACTCCTCGTTTTAAAAAGAATCTAGGTGAAGTAGGCTACCATTACTTAGCTTAATTGAGCTGTTTCCGTTTATGTATAGCATTTGGACCATTCTGCAAAAAAAGTCACCAAAGCCGATTTTTCGAAGAGCCTGAAATAAAAATTCGTGTTCCAATGTGTCAAAGGCTTTGTAATAGTCTAAAAAGAAAATGAAACCATCATTGTCAATTAATTCTGAATAGTCTAACATATCTAACACTAGCCGTATATTATTAGAAATGTGTCTTTTCTGCATAAATCCTGACTGTGTTTCGTCAATTATAGAGTTCAAAACATATTTTAATCTTTTTGCTAGGACTGCAGCTATTATTTTATAATCATTATTTAATAGTGTAATTGGACGCCAATTGTCAATTAAAGGTCCCGTTCTTCGTGATCCCATGTTTCAAACTTTAGTTAGTGTGTAATGTTGTTGTTAGAGTATAAATAATATCTGTAAAATTATAAAGCTCAAAGTTCAATGCCAAGCGAGATATTTTATTTAACAGAAGTTGCCTACATCGAACGGCCCGTTTGCACTACATCCCTCTACTTCCTTCTTTAATGATGTCAGTAGAACAGTTTTTTTACTAACCTCCGCCCACAGGAATGCTCCCTCAACTCTACCAAAATTCGTTTATGTACTTGCGCACTTCTTATAACTTACTGTGTTTACTCAGCTCTTATGGTGATTTTCTGAAGTAAAACTGACGCTTCATCTTTTGTGTGATGTACAATAAACTTTATTAAACTCATCAGTATATGTTTGATCATCATTCGGACCTGGTCCGAAACAGCAGACTTGTAGGCTATTAATAAATAATGGATACATACAAGCAGATGACAAATACGTTAAAATAACCATAATTAAACTACTAAACTATACCTGTTTCATCTCTATACAGCACTCTGACTCTGTAGGCATTATTGTCCGACTCGAAATGAACACCATTACTGAGAGTTTCTGATATTATCATCATTCCGTGAGATGAAATTGTCCTGAGAGACTGAGCGTGAGCTCATGAAGCTCCGACCCCTGTGTCGTCCAGCAGCAGCTTATTTGCATTTAAAGGGCACACACTAAAACAGCGCGTTTTTCTGAGCCCCCAAAAATGACAATTTAAACATGCTGTAAAAAATTATCTGTTAGGTATTTTGAGCTGAAACTTCACATACACACTCTGGGGGCATCAGAAACTTATTTTACATCTTGTGAAAAGGGGCATAATACGGGACCTTTAAGAGGGGATCTTTATTTAATTTTGGTATAAGAGTTATTAATCCTTGACTTAATGTGGCTGGAAGTAATACTTTTTCTATACTTTCCTCATATACCTTTAACAAGAATGGTGCTATACTGTGATTAAATAGCTTGTAAAACTCTGAGCTGAGTCCGTCTGTTCCGGGAGATTTGTTGGTTTTTAAACAGTTAATAGCTTCCTCTATCTCCTTCAGTGTAATAGAGGCGTCACAAAAGTGTTTATCTAAATCACTCAACTGGTTTATATTAGGTAAAGAATTAAAGAAGTCATTCATATGTTGTTGGGAAAATTTAGAGGTGTACAAATCACTATAAAATTCGGCACAGAACTTTGCTATACTTTTAGGGTCATCACTTATATTACCATTAATCATTAGTTTTTGAATTTGGTTGTTTTTAGCTTGCTGTCTTTCCAATCTGAAAAAATACGCTGAATTTTGTTCACCCTCTTCAATCCATTTTCTGCGCGATCTAATAAATGCCCCTTCAGCTTTATGTTTATATATGTTGTCCAATTTGCACTGTAAATCAACCAATTCTGCTTTTTCACAATCAAGTAAATCATCCACATTTTTAGATAAAAGATTTGTGATTTTGCATACAACAGAATTTTCATCAGTTTTTTTCTTTTTTGCCAAATCAGTACTAAATTTCCTAAGATATTTGCCAATTTCATATTTAGTAAATTCCCAGTTGCTGCTGTAACTATTCTCCTCTCTTGCTTTATTCCAATTTTTGTGAATTATCTTGTTAATTTCATCTTCTACTTCCCTGTAAGAGAGAATGGAACTGTTAAGTTTCCAGTAATTAGAGAATCCGTGCACATTGTCAGAGGCAGAAAAATGGATACGAATAAAGATACGCTTGTGGTCAGAAAATGGTGATGGCAAAATGTCAGTAGAGGCATTGCATAATTCTTTAGAGATAAGCCACATGTCAATTCGGGATTGTGAGGAGAGAGAGTTATTACTCCATGTGAACACCTTTTGAGAGGGATGTGACACTCTCCAACTATCGATCAATGAGAATCTTTGCATAAACATTTCCAAGTATAAACTGGTATTGTCAGATAGTTTTGGAGGCCATCTGTCTATGCTGCCATCTAAAGCCACATTAAAATCTCCACCAAAAATAAGGATGGAATTTGGGAATTTAGTTAATAATTTTAACACGTTTCACTAAACGACTAATAAAGGCTTCATTTTCTTTCTGCTGGTTATAGCCATAAACACAAACAAGAATACACGTCAAATTTGAGATTTCAGTAACGAGACAGATATAACGACCATCTGAATCACTTACATTATGTAACACCTTCCCTTTAAACTGATTTTTTAAGATGCATACACCAGCTGAATGTGTCGTACCATGAGACATCCATATGTCCAGTCCCCATTGTGACCTCCAGAAATTAAGATCCTCTACAGTTGAGTGGCATTCTTGGAGGAAACAAAAATCTGATTTGAATTGTTTGAGATATAAGAAAACAGCCTTTCGCTTAGTATGATTTCTTAGCCCTCTAGCATTTAAAGAAACAACAGATAAAGACATGAAGTAAAAGAAAAGAAATTGAAAAGAAAGAAAAAACAAACAAAATTGAATAGACCTAGATAAGCAAAACAAGTAACTTCTTGTAAAGAACTTTAACCGGTCAAGAAATGAGCATGACGAGAACCGCAACTCAAAAAATATGAATAAGATATTGAAATACAGTATGAAATTCCAATTAAGCAATACTTTCAATGAAATTTGAGAACATAAGTATACCAGATCAATTAGATCATTATGAGACTGTATTGTATTATTCAAGCCAGACAACACAAATGTCTGAAACATACCAGAACGTCTCAATATAAAAAATAAAATAAAAACTGTAACACTTTCAAAAATAGAACTATTTAAACCACGTGAAAAGGCAGCATTTTAAATGTCTTTCATAACCAAGAGTGTAGTACCGCCAGATGAGTGTCTTCAGTGTCCTGGGAAGAACTGTAGACTGTGATGATAGGCCAGAACCAGCCAAGAGGATGGAAGCAATATTAACGTCAAAAGACGATCAGAATAAACGAGAAACCCATTAGTCAGGAGGGAATACTTCAGATCCCTCTACAAAAGCTCTTCCACCCACAAAGTGGGCTCGCTTGTTCTCTTTTCTCGCCTTTTCCACGACGGGCCATAGCTTGTTTCTTCGTTCTCTATCCGCAGGAGACAGATCCTCGGAAATTTTCAGGTTATTGTTTTTAAGAAAATTTGAATCTTTAGCAGCGCGCCAGACCGCGTCGCGTTGAAAACGGGAGGTAAACTGGACGATAATTCCTCTGTGCTTGCTGTCGTTCAGTCGTTTGCAATGAACGGTGTCCACAGCATCCGGGAGTTTGTCTTTCGCGTCTGGCAGAAGGTGCTGGCAAACGTCGATGATCTTATTTCGGGCATCTTCTCGTTCACTTTCAGGTACCCCATGAACTCTTAAGACTCCACCGACGTGAGTAAGCCTCAAGGCGCAGAAGCCGTTTCTCCTGTTCATGCGAGTTAAACTCGACTCTTTTTGGCTAGTGACTCAGTCGCGCCGATTTTGACTTTCAAATCTTTTACTTCGGCACTCATAAAGTCAATGACATCTTTCACTTCAGAAATCTGCCTGGTATTTTCGTTAAATGCTTCTTTCATACTAGCAATCACACGTGAGTTTTCCCCTACCATCTTTTCCAAAGCATCCGAGCGATTATTAATCAGCCTCGAAAGCTCTCCGATTTGTGAGAGGATGGCAGTTGTGTCAGCACTCTCGGTCTTGCGTTGTTTGATGGCAGGGGGCTTACATGGGGTTTCTGGAAGACAGGGGAATTCTTCCTCACACAGCATGAATTCTGCGGAGTCAATGTCGTGGATCAAGTAGTCATGCATGTTGTCCATCTGAAGTTGTTCGCGGACTTGACATGCCTCATTAACAGTTTTGCTAGCATTAGCAGCCGCTTGAGGTCCATTCTTACTTTTTCTTTTCTCGGATTTTCCCATTTTGACAGCCAACGCAACAACCTGTTAGATGTGATCTGGTACAAATTATGAGTCCAAAAACTTTCCCTACTGCATTACAAGCCAAAATAAACAATTGAGTTTGCGGAGCTCCTCAAAATGTGACTGATCAGAGCGCCATCTTGGACCACCCCCCCAACATCAAGTACTTAAAATCTACAAATTTACATTAATACCACTCATAAAGAATTGTAATAACAGATTCAAATTCAGATCAGCATTTCAGAATAACATCTATCGCCTCATATTTACAAATTTACATTTGTAAATTCATGACATATCAAATTTACATTCATGACATATCAATGTATTATGATAATTGATTATACATTTTGAGCACTGGGACAGACAGTTTTTTTTTTTGGCTGCTGGAGAGTTTAAACAGGTAGTGCTCAACAAAATTCATCGTGTGAGTGATGTGCTTGGGGTATTCCACACTGAATACGAAATAAGTAGCAAAGAGGCACTCCATTGCCTCCATCACATCCATTTCTGTGCTCACAATGTTGACACCCTCCATACTGATGCTGGCTCTTTTTGCATGGAGGGGGTTTGAAGCTTCATGAAAAACTATAGTCGGAGTTGGCTTTACTGATTCCTGCAAGTTGGAAAAACATATAAATTATTTGTGAGTCCCAAAAGTTAAAATTCCATCAAAAAATGATCATTTAGTCAACCCCAGTCAACCCCGACTTTTCTGTGGTGAAAACCAAAAGGCAGAATGATAGCCTTAGTCATGTTTAACTGCTTTTGCATACTTTCTTCCAAACAATTAGGGATGTGACTGACCATTTTTTACCATAGTGGTATGGGCCAAATCACTGGCTAGGTTGAACACACAACTCACAAACAATCATGACCACAAAAACTTATTTTCAAGATCAATGCAATATTCATTAATAAAATAGCTTGGATAGCATACTGAAAAAGTAAAAAGCAACAATGTATCTGTTTTTGATTTAACTAAACTTGCAGCTTGATTATTGAAGAGACACTACACAAACATTATTCACACATGCAGTTTCTCACTTTCTCTCTGTTGTTAATTTAAATAAATGCAATCCGTTCAAGCTACATCATTTCTGTATCTGATTTAAAGCATGCAGAATGCTAGATCTAAAGGCCTGTTGCCAAAAAAAATGCATCAGTGGTTTTTTGCCACGTCTTTCATTTAAATTGTGCAAATGTTTTTGTGAGAAACTGAGCAGCCCTTTCTCATTTTTAACATCTTTGTATTTCTCCTGATATTACAAAGCAACTGTCAATAAGAGTAAAACATTCTTTATTAAAACATTCTTCTACAAGAGCAAGACATTTTTATTTAATTTTGTTGTCACATTCACAGAGCTACATGCAATCAAGTGATCGTGGCTGTCAATTCTTTAAAATCATGGCATCTCAAATATCTGCTCATCACAATGAACGTCATACAGTTTGGAACTCTAAAGTTCAGATAATTTTCTAATTGCTTATTTTTAAATTCAATTATTAATATATAAAGACTGAAATATTACTGTAATTACTTTGTCAAATAAAATATTTATATAATTTATTTTACACAGAGCAGCATCCAAAATCAAAGTACTTCTGCTGAGATTCTGAAGTATGCTTACAATGGATACTTTACTACTCCATGAGATCACAGGAGAGGATTTATGAATGGCAGTGAAGCAATGCAACTGAGGTTGTAAAAAATTAAAAAAATTAAATGCAAAATGTCTCAGTTCACATTACTTTAATCTCCGATCACTGTGTGCAAGTGTTTTGTGTGCATGTATGTCATTGAAAAGCAGCACATTAAACTTTAATTGTAATTAAACTGACTGCATTATTTCAAATAGAATCAAATATTCAGACAAACCATGGTATAGATAGATTTATTACAGTAACCGTTCAACAAACCAAGCAACTAATGGTAGTGTTAAGGAAAAAAAGAACATACTTTTTGTGTTTGTGTCAATTTGCTGAAGTAAACTGTTCAGCACATCCCTCTGACTTCCATGTCTAGCCACATTTAAGATGTTTGGGGCCAGAACTTGAAGAGCAGTCTCTAGATTAAGATGAAGGTCCTTCCCAAACCGCATCTTCACTTCATGCAGCAGCTACCAAAAAAAAAAGAAAGAAAGAAAGAAAGAAAAAAGAAAGAAACATTCATTAAAACAATTTTGACTGTTTTTATTCATACAAAAAAAATTGAAAATGCAGTGTGTTGGATTACATTTTTATTAAATGTTTAATTTAGTTTTTCCACTGCAATAGTATATAAACTGATAAAGATTAGTAGACTGATTTCAGATGATTATTGAGTCTCCAGCAAAGAGTCTCCGTTCCTGCCAGACCTGTTTTCTCTATTGTGTTTTAAATGAATCAGATCACTGAGATTCTCACCTTTCGGAGCCCAGACGTTGAATAGTTAGGTTGATTGACTTTCACTGAGAATCTCACCCTTTTGTTCTGCAAATGGCTTTCGGACCCAAATGGCTCTTGGAGCCTTATGCTGATTGAATTAGGATTGGCCAGACCCTCACAGTCTAGGGTGTTACCTTAACCTTTATAATCATTTACATGCTTTGTTTGAATTTGTCTCCACCTCCAAAAGTCCCTCCCCCTTGGAAGGTATATAACTGTAAATGTATAATGTTTGAGTTAGATCATGTTGGAAGTTTCTACAGCCGCGTACAGTGGAGTTCTCAATAAAGAACAACTTCTGTTGAACGCGATCCCAACTGTCTCACTGGTCTCTGCTTCGATGAAAGAAAACTTTACAACAGATGGTGCCGTGACCCGGATGGAGAAGAAGGAAACTCAAAGAATTTTAAGCTCAAAGAACTGCATCTTGAAACTTCAAGCTCAAAGATCTCAACAAAGCCGACTGAGTTCCAGACTGAATCTTCTGAATCCAGATTGAAAACTTCAAGCTCCAAAAAGATCTCAAAGACTGAATTTTTCCAGACGGAATCTTTCTCTACAAATGAAAGACTCGGTGAGTTTCACTCCATTAAAAGAACCAATGCAGACCAGTACAAATGTTTTCCTCTGCACCGTTCAGAGAAGTAGTTAACAAACAGCTGTAGAGTTTGGTTAACTAAAGATAAGCCTCTAAAAAGTTTTCTTTTAGAGATGAAATTTTGACCCTCTGTTGATGGCAGGGAAGATTAACAGTTACATGTTAATATTGTGTGTATGCTCTTGCTAGAGAAGACCTATCTGTAAGCTAGAGAATTAGCTTTAGAATTAGATTTAGCCTCATGTGCTAATACGATTGTACCCTCTGTTTGCAAGACAGTAGAGAGAAGTTTTTTTTTTTTAGTGTTTTGTTTGTGGTAACAGAAATTCACAAAATGTTTAGGAAAAGTACTAGACAGATTACACCTTTTTGGACAGATAGTGAATTTAAGTCTTTGTTATCAGAGCACATGGACTCAATCGTGACTGAGGAAGTCAGATTGAATTTAACAAAGAAATTTATCATTGATCCAGGCAAAGTTTGGTCAATCGAAGATTGTAAAAAGGTACTAGGAGAAAGTATTCGCAAGAACAGTGTCAAAGGCATTATCTTCTGTCACAGAGAATTCGGTTTAACCCTAGCTACAGAACAGTCTAAGCGCAACTCTGAGCTAGAGAAACAGATCAAAGAGCTCCATGCTAGAATATCTTTGTTTACTAAGAAAGTAAACCGCAACAAAGATGCAGAAAAAACTGATGTGGAAGAAGTTAGTCAGCCTGATAACAATTATCCTGACTTAAAAGCTTTCGTTGAAACAAATGTAGCCATCCAATCAGTAACTGATCAGCCTGTAGATTCAGTGCAGGTTTGTGGGGCTAGGAGAAGATCTCAGGGAACTGAAAGTGTTACTCCGAACTCTTCTGTTGTCCAAATACAAACGGTTGCCAAAACATCTTTAGGTCCTAAGGATATAGATAGACTCTCCCAGAGTTTACCCTCAGCACGTACAAATTTTTCTGAATTTAGAAGAGCATTGTTCAGCAAAATGCATCTTTACGACATGTCGTTGCCGGAAGTCACACAGCTGATGTCACAAATTCTAACTGAATCTGAATTCAACAATTTTGAGTCTGCTGTTACTTCCGAACTGCAACATGTCAGTAAATGCGATTTGAGAGAAGGTGTTTTGAAAATCCTAAAGAATATCTTAGGACCCAAAATCGATTGGTCGAGAGTTGCTAGCTGTGTACAAGAGAAAGAAGAAACTGTGAGTGAATATACTGAGAGGTTCTGTCAGGTAGCGGTAACGTACAGTGGAATAGTGGATGATTCCGAAAGTGTGTTAGCTGACAAAGGAGCTCTAATCCGAATTTGGGCAGATGGTCTTGTAGCTGAGTACAGAACAGCCTTGCCATTCCTAGATATTACGTGGGCTAAAAGAACTCTCAGAAGTAACCTAGAAAGTTTAGCTATTTGGGAAAGAAATTCTGATGTCAAAGAGAGAGTAAGAATTGCAGCAGCATCCATTAAGGTCAACTCAGAGAAGCCAAAGAAACGCAAAAGTCCTAGAGAAGCCAGTTGTTCTTACTGTGGCAAGCACGGACATTTTGGAAAAGAATGTAGAAAAAACAAAAATAACTTAAGACAAGTTAACAATGTTATGCAGCTCTTACTACATTTGTTTGCTACTTTAAAGCAGCCCCTCCCCTCCTCGTTAAACTCGTGGGGCAACTTGATACGGTGTTAACCATTTAGGCTGTGAGTGCTTAATTTCCCCAGTAACTCACAACAAAGATGAAAGACTTATTTTTGTTTAATAGAACAAAAGGAAAGTGACTGTCACAGCCTTTGTTTGTGGGACATTCAGAAAAGTCACAGCCTTAAATGTTATGCCATAGAATATTGCAGTCAGACAACCATCCTCTGTTAATGATGTCTAGTAGGACTGATGTTTCACTGGAGAATGGAAATGTGCCAATTTTCTCACACACTGTACAGTGTGTACACAACACAGGGACAGAATAGGACACGGACAAGTGAGGTGCCCTGGGAAGAACTGACGCAACAGGCGTTCGGGGGTGAACCCAGGGTGAAGACACTACCTCATAGGCCTTTCCCCATTTTGTCCATCCTTACCTCACTGGTCCATAGGTGTCAAATAAATTAAGAAATAGGGAAAGAATGAAACAACAACAGCAGATTCTGAAAACGCTACAACCCTAGTGTTTAAACAAATACTGCTACAACCCTAGTGTTTGGACAAATACTGCTCTCTGTTTTTCTGTTTTCTGTCTTACAGTGTGCAGATAAAACTTGATGTCTTTTTCGAGATCCATATGCAACGACCGTCTCATCTGCCTATGAAGCCCCAACCTCAAGAAGACAACCAGACCCACTGCTGAACGAACTATCACAAGAGAAAATGAAAAATACACAACGCAGAAAATTCACGGACCCTAATCGCATGTTCGTTTCTGTGTCAACATGCAATTACAGAAAATCAACACAGAACATGTGCGACTTATGGAAGAATGAAGTCCATGCATGAATACTGCTGGTCTGCCGTTTCTTTGTTTTATTGTGTTACAGGTATGTGTGTATGCCATGATGTCATCACAAGTGGCATCCTGGTATAAAACATCACCTCAGATTTCCATGAACAAGCCTCATGAGGGACGAGTCATCAGAGCGACTCTACGTGACAAATGGACTCTACAGGAAACAGACTTCACAGCTATTCAGGCGCCATGGACTTTCAAGACTTCCACTCTTATGCTACATGGTTTTCTGTGTAATCATGTAGTTTATATGACATTTTACACCCTGCGTCGCAGGTGTCAACAGTTATGGTTTTGAGAAGAACTATGACACTCATGTAAATCAAGGACACAACACAGAATAAGTTATACGTGCCTGTAACTTACACAAGTTACAAGAATTAACTTTTAAGTGTATAAATTTGTATTTTTGTGAGAGTTATTAGAACTCTCAAAGGGGGAAGTGTTGGATTACATTTTTATTAAATGTTTAATTTAGTTTTTCCACTGCAATAGTATATAAACTGATAAAGATTAGTAGACTGATTTCAGATGATTATTGAGTCTCCAGCAAAGAGTCTCCGTTCCTGCCAGACCTGTTTTCTCTATTGTGTTTTAAATGAATCAGATCACTGAGATTCTCACCTTTCGGAGCCCAGACGTTGAATAGTTAGGTTGATTGACTTTCACTGAGAATCTCACCTTTTGTTCTGCAAATGGCTTTCGGACCCAAATGGCTCTTGGAGCCTTATGCTGATTGAATTAGGATTGGCCAGACCCTCACAGTCTAGGGTGTTACCTTAACCTGTATAATCATTTACATGCTTTGTTTGAATTTGTCTCCACCTCCAAAAGTCCCTCCCCCTTGGAAGGTATATAACTGTAAATGTATAATGTTTGAGTTAGATCATGTTGGAAGTTTCTACAGCCGCGTACAGTGGAGTTCTCAATAAAGAACAACTTCTGTTGAACGCGATCCCAACTGTCTCACTGGTCTCTGCTTCGATGAAAGAAAACTTTACAACAAGTGGAAATACTAAACTCAAAGGAAACAACACTAAAAACAAATACTCACAAGTTGTGGAACCCGAAGAAATGGGAACATGTCCATGACCTCTTGTGTTGATTTTGTCATTAAATCGACTCTTTTAAAAAGAGTGCATCTCATTCGATTTTTTATGTTGGTGTAGTCGGGTTGTCTTTTACGTAGTTCAGCATTTATCACAGTAATGTGCTCCTGAAAACTTAATTGATCTTCTCCAATATTTTCCAGGTTTAATATAATCTGAAAAAAGTAATAAATAACAAAATTCCTATTGTATATCCTAGCATTACTGGTCAATAACCAAGCAATTTTAAGACATTTTAGTGAAGAAAGATAAAACAGACAAACCTCCTGGGACTGGGTGGAAACCGGATTATCAGTACACAGGAGTACTGGAAAGTTTGCAGTCTTGCATCTTTTTGTTTGCTGAAATGAGCAAAAGACAGTTCATATAAGGAAAAATATTTAGAAGTGACATAACACAAATAACTGAAAATCAATAATCAGTAGAATTAAAGCATTCATTCACCCCCCAAAAAATTCTGTCACCATTTACTTGTTTACCTTTGTTGTTCCAAACCCACATGACTTTTATTCAAGGATGTCAAGAATAAAAAAAACTTGATTTGGCTGTATGTCTCATACTGCAGATTGTATGGCTTGGAATATAATGCAAGAGTTGTGTGGACTACTTTTACTTTACTATAACTATTTTTTACATGGTGCTTTTGCATAGCTTTTGAAGGTAGAAAATGCCACCACTCATTAAGACCAACTAGTACATTCCCAAAATCTGACCCTTACCCAGGGGGCAAAGGGGGTTTAGCAGACATGGGCTGCTGTAAAAGGTTGTCATATAAAAATGAAATCTATGATGTCTGAGGATCACAACCTGGGTGGACAACCCGGTCAACAAGCTGCTGGAAACTTGTAATTAGGGTCAAAACAATGCTACCTCAAATTCTGCTTTAACTCCCCGGAATCACCCAATGAATTAAGAGGCATTGTTAACTCTTACATTCTAATTACATGTACAATCAAGGCATCAGATGAAAGCTTATCTTCCACTATTTTGAAAGGTGTGCTCAGTTTGTTTCTAGCATAAAGTATCAGGGAGATATGGCTCAGGATTCATGAATATAATTAAACCTTTTTAGCATGTTTGGGTGTTTCCGGGGAGTTAAAGCAGAATTTGAGGTAGCATTGTTTTGCGAGGGGTATATATGGTTCAGCAGATACCATTGGGGAACAGCTTTGACCCCATAGGTGATATATTTTCCCTTCAAGTTTTAGTTATAGAACATCACTGGAACAGAACAATACATCCACACAGAGCAAACTGGAACTAATATAAACTTCTTCTTACGATTCATTTTCACACTTTTATCTCATAGTGACCAGTGGTGTTGGAAATACTTAAAGAGTTACATATGCCAAGTAAGCATACATGTAAGTGGCTACATGTGGTGTGATAGAACTTCAAGACCCTAGGCATAGTTGTCTAAAGTAACATGAAAGCAAATAAGAAGAACCTGTCAAAGTCTAGAACTCTTGATTAGTTTGATTCCATAATAACCCAATGGAAGAAATGCTAAGCAAGTGCATATTTATTATCTGGAGGGCAGGCTACACGAATAAACAAGGTATGCAATGGGGCGAAATGGATCTCTGGGTCCTACCACCTTGGTGAAAACTTGCTGGGACCCGAGGGGTATATATGCCTCTTGCAAAAGCTTCAGCAGAGACCATTTGGGGAACAGGCTTTGACCCCATAGGCGATATCTTTTCTCTTCAGATTTTGTCACAGAACATCACTGGAACAGAACAATACATCCACACAGAGCAAACTGGAACTAATATAAACTTCCTCTTACGATTAATTTTCACACTTTTATCATATAGTGACCAGTGGTGTTGTAAATACCTAAAGAGTTACATATACTGTACCAAGTAAGCATACATGTAAGTGGCTACATGTGGTGTGATAGAACTTCTAGACCCTAGGCATAGATTTCTATAAAAATCTCATACAGCAACATGAAAGCAAATAAGAAGAACCTGTCAAAGTCTAGAACTTTTGATAAGTTTGATTCCATAATAACCCAATGGAAGAAATGCTAAGCAAGTGCATATTTGTTATCTGGAGGACAGGCTACACAAATAAACAAGGTATGCTGTAGCATATGAGCAGGTCATTCATTCGTTGGTTCTGAATTAATGAATCATGGCTCGTTGAATCTAAACACAAATGCACATTCATTCTTAAAATCCAAGCTCTGGCCTCTGAACTCCCAAATACAAATCATGCTTAGGCTCCAGCTAGTCTGCTACAAATGGTCTTTCGCGACACTTTATTGCACCTTGGAGGATAACCAGATCAACACGACACCGCATCTCCTAGCTTTGCAAAGCATAAAAGAATTCCAAACCCCCTTTCTCTCAGCCAGAGAGATAACGAAACTTTCTATAGACATTCCATACACACACACACACAAACGTCCTTTGTATGTAACTCAGACTTGTATCTGACCTTCCTGTATGCATGCATGTTTGATTAGTTTTGTTTTGATCATAGTTATGATCTTCTAGTGTGTGGCTCTGAGATGTATTTTTGAAGAATGTTTCTCCCATTGGAATCAAATCTTGTAACCCTACCTCAGTGCTAGTTCATAAAGTTTATGACCACCAAGCTTCAGCAGCTCATCCAGTTCCTCTGCAAGAGAGATAATGGGGAGCGCAACGCGGCCGACATTCCAATACACACATTAACGCACACACATACATGAACTTTGAACATTAAACTTAGAATATAAGCATGTCATTTTTCATATACTCCTGTGTGTTTCCTAGGTTATATTCACTTTGTTTATGACGTTTATTTGAAGGAACGAACTTTTAAATGCTTCTATTTGTGCATGTGATTGTAACTTTGTATCCTTAACTGTTTAAATTTCATTCTTGGTATCTGTTTAACCGTCTCGCTTTGACGGAACCACTCATACATAGGAAATTACAGTAAAATGTATTATTCTGTAATTACCATCTTGCTGGAATATAATTGCTGAATTTTGACAACACCATAACTCACTCGAGTGGGTGTCTCCCCAGAGACAAAGGAACTTTTTCCCGCTTCAGATCTTTGGACGTTCATTGGTTGTTCGCACGAACAGAGGTGTGAACCAAGTCGCTCCATAAGAATACTGACACAGAAAGTTCTCCGAGCACTTCGTCTGAGAGAATTTCTGGTTCCATGGCTCCTTGGGAGCTCTCATCTCCGTTTTTCTTTTCTTTTCTTTACTAAGTTTTATTCTCATATTTGCCTCTCCCTCCATGAGGGAGATGAACTCTGAATCATTTCTTTGGTAACTTCACGTTCGGTGAACCTTTAAAACTTCGCGCGAATCTGCTCGCCCCGGAAGACACGAGAGAACACGCCCAGCTCCAAAAGAACGACACGCGCACGCTCGTCTTTCGCAGTCACCAAGAAAACCACCTGCAAGTATTATTTCCTATAGAGAGTTAAATGCTGCTTAAGGTTGTCTATTCCTTTTTCAAGGTGATTTGATTCCTTGTTGTCTTTCAAAAGGTTAATGTCTGTGATTTTACCATACTGTGCGATCATTCTGTGATCTCTCCCTATTCCTCTTTCACTTTCTCTCGCTCACCCTTTCATCCTCTCTCTCATCTGTTATCCGTTTTGTCTTGTATTGTTTTTACTGTTTGTATTGTTATGCGCATATTTACTCTGTGTGAATCGTAGTTCGATGTATTATTAGTTCAATTATTAAAATCCAATATATATTCCTGATTGATTCTGTCTGTCTGCTCATATTACAAAGTCAATGATTTGTTGATCCTAGCTACGAAGCTTTACGATTTGTTACTTTTCAGTAACCTAAACTTTATAAGAACAGGAGAGTTGTTTTCATGGCCAGAAGACAGCTTTCTTTGAATTATAAGAAAGAGATAATTTTTGTTGAGAAATTGTTGGGTTAATCTTACGGCCGTTTGCTGGACAAACAGTTTGATAGCTCCATTAATTTCCATTAAAAATTATTCTGATAATTGATCTGAGGAATGGACTGTTGATATATTAGTGATTAAATCATAATTCATTATGATGGGTTACTGATGTATACAATTGATCTAATTTTCAGTTTCAATAATGTAATGTAACTGTAATATGCAATATATATTAATCACATTCCTGATTAATTATTAAAATTCCCTATATAACATTTGAGCTAATGTTAATGTACTACCCAGTGCGGCTACAATGCAAAGGGGCGAAATGGATTGTTGGGTCCTACCACCTTGGTGAAAACTTGCTGGGACCCGAGGGGTATATATGCCTCTTGCAAAAGCTTCAGCAGAGATCATTGGCGAACAGGCTTTGACCCCATAGGCGATATCTTTTCTCTTCAGATTTTGTCACAGAACATCACTGGAACAGAACAATACATCCACACAGAGCAAACTGGAACTAATATAAACTTCTTCTTATGATTAATTTTCACACTTTTATCACATAGTGACCAGTGGTGTTGGAAATACCTAAAGAGTTACATATGCCAAGTAAGCATACATGTAAGTGGCTACATGTGTTGTGATAGAACTTCAAGACCCTAGGCATAGTTGTAATTTCTGGTCAAAATGTCCTCAAAATTTTTCAAACTACATAAAGTTATAGACCCCTTTTGATGATAAATCAGCTATGCAGAGGTCCCCTTTTGACCTCTTGAACATATTTCTGGCCAAAGAGTCCTCGATCTTGGGCTTTCTGTACATACTCATAGACTCCTTCTGATGCTTCATAAGCCATATAGATGTCCATATCTGACCTTTTGAAATTATTTGTGGTCAAAGTGTCCTTAAAATCTTTCAAACTACCTAAAGTTATAGATGCTTTTTGATGATAAATCAGCTATTCAGAGGTCCCCTTTTGACCTACTGAACATATTTCTGGCCAAAGAGTCCTCAATCTTGGGCTTTCTGTACATATAGACTCCTTCTGATGCTTCATAAGCCATATAGATGTCCATATCTGACCTTCTGAACTTATTTGTGGTCAAAGTGTCCTCAACATTTTTCAAACTACATAAAGTTATAGACGCCTTTGATGATAAATCAGCTATTCAGAGGTCCCCTTTTGACCTACTGAACATATTTCTGGCCAAAGTGTCCTCGATCTTGGGCTTTCTATACATACTCATAGTCTCCTTCTGATGCTTCATAAGCCATATAGATGTCCATATCTGACCTTTTAAACTTATTTGTGGTCAAAGTGTCCTCAACATTTTTCAAACTACATAAAGTTATAGACTCCTTTTGATGATAAATCAGCTATACAGAGGGCCCCTTTTGACCTACTGAACATATTTCTGGCCAAAGAGTCCTCGATCTTGGGCTTTCTATACATACTCATAGACTCCTTCTGATGCTTCATAAGCCATATAGTTCCCTTTCGAAAGCTACAATCGATGCTGCGCTGCTCAGCGCATTGGGAACATATTCTATCGTGACCAGCTGTGAATATTGTGTATAACACGTCGATGGAATCGACCCGGAGGTAATATAGCCTCGGTCGGTGACGTCATCGGCACGCCCCCACGACACAAGGCTATAAGTAGATGAGCCACAGGTGCATCGTCAGGTCTTTTGTCTTCAGACCATTACTGTGCATGTGTACGTTAAGAACTCTCTCTCTACCTTTGTTCTGATAAAGATCTGTTGTTAGGAGTTAGTTTACTCAGGCAGTGTGCAGAAATTTCTCATTTCCAAAATCTTTTTCTCTCTCGTTACAATCTAAGAGTTTAAAAAGTAAAAAAAGAAGTGAAATGAGCCAACAAAGCAATAAGCGCTGTGTTCCTCCATGCTCCTGTCCCATGTCTGAGCTGGATACACACGATTATTGCTTTGTGTGTTTGGGGGAAGAGCACGCGGTACTGGCTTTAGAGAGAGGCGAGTGCGAGCATTGTGAGCATCTCACTGTTAAGATGCTTCGCACTCGTCTCAACTATTTCCAGTCCGCACCCGCATTGCCAACGTGGGGCTCTCGTATGGATCTGCATGACGAGCAAGAGACGGGTCCGTCCCTTTCGCTTGCTGCGTCACCAGATCCAAACATCCCTTCTCGTGATCTCGAAGCGCGCTCCGGTGCTTCTTCGGTTCAAAAGGGGGATGATATATCTCTTGGTTCTTCAGATCAGGAGCAGCCAGCGTCTGAGCATTCCTCTCGCGAAAAGAAATCTGTCGAGGAATTGCTAGAGGTGGTTACTCGCGCGGTGGCCAGGTTACAGCTTGACTGGCCACGCGAACAAGAGACCCCCAAACGCAGTAAGCTTGAGGATAGGTTTCTGTCCGGTGGCAGGGGGGAGAGAACATTACATCAGTCTCTCCCCTTTTTCGAGGACCTCCATGATGAGCTGTCTAAGTCATGGAGTAAACCTTATACTTCTCGCGTTTTTGTGCCCTCGACGTCGACTTTTTCGACTATCGTGGGTGCGAAAGCGCGGGGGTATGCGGAGATGCCTCGGGTTGAAGAGACGCTCGCGAGCTATCTCTCACCCGAATCGGCATCTTCGATAAAGAAACCTACCCTCCCCACTAAACCCTGTCGTATAACATCATCTTTAGTGGGAAAAGCTTATCAAGATGCAGATCAGGCTGGTGCTGCGCTGCACACTATGGCAGTGTTACAGGCGTACCAGGCTGACCTGTTGAAGGATTTGAGTGCCGGCAGTACAATCGGCGAGGAATCATTCACTGAGCTTCGTCGTGCCACAGATCTGTCTCTCCGTGCGACCAAGCAGACGGCCCGTGCCATCGGCCGTTCTGTGGCTTAATCTGACAGGGATTAAGGAAAAAGATCGTTTGTTTCTTATTGACTCTCCTATTTCTCCATCTGGGCTGTTTGGTGACTCAGTGAACACCGTTGTCACCCGCTTTAAGGAAGTTAAGAAACACGAGGAAGCGTTTGTTCAGTTTCTTCCTCGCCGCACTCAAGGGGAGGAGCCGTCTGCCACCCAGCCCCGCCCCGGTCCTTCAAAAGCCAGGGAGGTAAAGAAGCAGAGCGTAGCGGACCGTGCTCCCCCTCGCAGGGATTGGGGACAGGTTCGCCGCGCTCAGCAACCTCCCAAGCCAGACCTCAGGACTATTATTAATAAAAAGAGAAAGTCCTGATGGTCTGGCGCCCAATCTGGTGGGGGTAGTCCAACTCAAGATCTCTTCGCCCCTTCCCGCTACCCTCACAAAACCACTCCATCCCCGCCACATCTCGTGCCTCGGGGGGCAGCGGTTTCCAGCGAAATGTTAGATGTTCCGTTGTTTCCGGCTGTCATTCCGGACGCGGAACATCTAACATCCCCTCAAGAGGAAGTATTAAAATTAATACCACTCTCAGAAAGTCTGGCAGCGTGGAAACTTCTGCCAGGCGTTTCTGCGTGGGTATTAAAGGTCCCATGACATGCTACTTTTTGTAGGCTTTAATATAGGCCTTAGTGGTCCTTAGTACTGTATCTGAAATCTCTTTCCAAAAATTCAGCCTCGGTGCAGAATTATAGCCACTACAAGCCAGTCCCAGAATGAGCTTCCTTCAGACGGGCCGTTTCGGTGTCTGTAGCTTTAAATACTAATGAGGAGGAGAAAGGCGGCGCAAGGTGGAGGGTGGGTGTGGCCTTGACCATCTTGCGCAACGGTACCATGCATGTTTGTTTATGTTGGATATATTGCAATGGCACGAAGACACGCAGTCGTTCAAGCATTTAAGTAAGCAACGGATGAAGAAGTTGCAACTCAGCGGCTCCAGCAGGACGTTTCCGAATGGTTAGTTTAAAATGGATACGGTACTTTATTCGGATGGTTTACAGTTATTATCATGTAGCTAACGCAAACCTACTGTTGCATTTTCATGAAAGATCTGTAACGTCTGTAATTTATCTTATTACAATTACATCAAGCTCTGCGATCTTGAAATGCGGATATCGCGCGCGCCATATAACCAACAGGAAAACGGTTATCCAAATAACAAAGAAATGTACAACACTCGCGTCACAGTATGTGTAACTTGATGCTGTCTACCTTCACATTAGCGCGAGTAACTGCATAGCTGCATAGCTAATGTTACAGCCACATTCTACGTGAAAGAAGCTAGGTAACCATAAACAGTAAAGCAATACACATCATTTGTTGACTTACTTGTCCGAGGTGTGTAGCTGTGTGTACCCTTCGGTGTTCATTTGTACATCCAACTAGATGTACCGCATGGCGGTACAAAATATGACCGCCGCTCAGGCCTGCACTGGCTTTCCACAAAAATAAATGACGTGGAGCAATTTGGCTGTATTGCGTGTTTATGTATATACCTAAAAAAAGTAGTAGTATGTGCATGTCTGTCTGTGTGTGTGTGTATGTGTGTGTGTTTGTGTATGTGTGTGTCTGTGTGTGTGTGTGTCTGTGCGTGTATGTATGCGTGCGTACATGTGTGTGCGCGTGTGTGTTTGTGTGTGTGTGTCTGTGCATGTGAATTTGTATATGTGTGTATGGGTGTGTGTCTGTGCGTGTGGATGTCAGTGTGTGTGCATGCTTTGCGTTTGTTTGTATTCCTGCATGTGTGTGTGTGACAGTATCATCCTAAACCAGCAACCCTTCGCTCAACACCACCATCTACAGGCCGATGAGTGTACAGTCACTAAATGTGCACATAAATGAATTTATTTTATACCCCCCCATGGATGAAATTCTACGAAACTTAGCATACCCCCAGAGGATGTCAAGTTAATCATACACATGAAATATGGTGCAGTTCTGAACATCTCAACTGAAGATAGGGGCGATTAAAGCAGAATAATATTGCATTTTCATTTTTTATGGGAGGGGCGCAAATCACAAATGAGTGATTATGGGCTAGGTTGATGTGGGCCCTTAAGACCAACATACCATAACAATTTCTTCATCCTCGGTGCCACGGTTCAGGTAGTTATTTAGGAAAAACTGCATTTTTTGGGTTTGGGGGGGCCCAGCGCGGGGGGGGAGTGGCCCCTGGGGACCAAACGAAATTTTTCCGTAAAAGTCTAGTGGGGCTACATGCCCACCAAATTTCATGTTCCCCGGTGTTTCGGTGTCCCTGGTATCGTTGACGAAAAATTCAGTAGATGACAAAAAAAAAAAAAAAAAAAAACCTTTGACAATCGATTATGGGCTAGGTTGATGTGGGCCCTTAAGACCAACATACCATAAAAATTTCTTCATCCTCGGTGCCACGGTTCAGGTAGTTATTTAGGAAAAACTGCATTTTTTGGGTTTGGGGGGGCCCAGCGCGGGGGGGGAGTGGCCCCCGGGGACCAAACAAATTTTTTCCGTAAAAGTCTAGTGGGGCTACATGCCCACCAAATTTCATGTTCCCCGGTGTTTCGGTGTCCCTGGTATCGTTGACGAAAAATTCAGTAGATGACAAAAAAAAAAAAAAAAAAAAAACTTTGACAATCCCTATATGACCGCTTTCGCTAGCTACGCTAGCGGCGGTCATAATTATTGAGCAATTATTATGCTTCACTCGCTCAAAAGCCATGATATCTCTCGTGGACAAACTAAAATCGCGCGCGCGCGCGTTCTACTTCCTAGCTCATTTTCTAGCAAATAGCAAAAGCTCGATTTACACCGATTAAAATTTCAAGAAACTATGGGACCATATACAGGGTAGGGGAACTCATATTAATATTAAAAAACCTCAGAAAGTGGAAATTTCATGTCATGGGACCTTTGGGGGGCGGCAGTGGCTCAGTGGTTCATGAAGGTTGTCTACAAACCGGAAGGTTGGTGGTTCAATCCCCGGTTCCACCTGACCAAGTGTCGAGGTGTCCATGAGCAAGACACCTAACCCCAGCTGCTCCCGACGAGTATGAATGAGTGAGTGAATGGGTGAATGTGAGGCTAAATGTAAAGCGCTTTGGTGGCCATAGGTCTGTGAAAGCGCTATATAAATGCAGTCCATTTACCATTTAAGCGTGATTTTCACTTCCGTGAAACCGGAGCTGCATGTACTGTCGCAAGAGCTGCAAACTCTTCTGAGCAAAGAGGCCATAGAACATGTTCCTCTTCCAGAGAGGGAGTCAGGTTATTACAGCAGATACTTCCTAGTTCCCAAAAAGGATGGGGGGTTGCGTCCAATCTTAGATCTTCGAGGCTTAAACCGTACAGTCAAAGCGCTCAAGTTCAAGATGTTAACCGTCAAGACGGTCATGTCGCAAATTCAACATCGCGATTGGTTCATCACGATCGGTCTGAAGGACGCATATTTTCACATAGAAATATTGCCACAACACAGGAAATTCCTGAGGTTCGCTTTCGGGGGCGAAGCGTACCAATTTCGGGTTCTTCCATTCGGCCTAGCCCTGTCACCCCGCACATACACAAAATGCATGGATGCAACGCTGGCGCCAATGCGACTCCGGGGCATTCGCATTTTGAATTATATCGACGATTGATTAATTCTAGCACAATCACGAGAGATGGTGCTCCAACACAGAGACATCGTGTTAGCTCATCTAGTTTCTCTAGGGCTGAAACTCAACACCAAGAAAAGTGTTCTTTCTCCTGCTCAGAGAACGAATTATCTCGGGATCGTTTGGGATTCGATTACGATGCGGGCACAAATGTCTCCCGCTCGAATCGAGACCATTCGGCAGACCATGACCAAAGTCAAGCTAGGCCAAGTTCGCACTGTTCGTCAGTATCAAAGAATGTTGGGTCTCATGGCTTCAGCATCCACGGTGATTCCTCTGGGGCTGTTGCACATGAGACCGTTTCAGTTGTGGCTAAAAGCCAGAGGATTTCATCCAAGAGCCAATCCTCAAAGGCAAATAAAAGTGACGCGCCGTGGGCTTCGTACACTATCTCTGTGGCTCAGACCCCGGTTCCTCGCCTTGGGTCCCACTTTAGGGGCGCCGTGTCGTTGCAGACTGCTAACGACAGACGCCTCCCTGATGGGCTGGGGAGCGGTCTTAGATGGCCGTCCAGCTCAAGGGGAATGGGAGGGTCATCAGCTCGATTGGCACATCAATTGCCTCGAGTTGATGGCCATATTTCTGGCTCTGAAATATTTTCTCCATCAATTGAGGGGCTGTCATCTCCTAGTGCGGGTGGACAACACAGCAGCAGTCTCTTATATAAATCACCAGGGAGGTCTGCGCTCACGCAACCTGAACAGAATAGCGAGGCAGATTTTTCTCTGGGCCCAGGACAAGTTCCTGTCACTCAGGGCAGTTTACATCCCAGGGCATTTGAATGTGGGAGCAGATCTATTGTCCAGACAGACACTACCGACGGGGGAATGGAGACTCCACCCGGAGGTAGTGAAACAGATCTGGACCAGATTTTACAAAGCGGAGGTGGACCTCTTCGCCTCACAACAGACAGCGCAATGTCCCCTCTACTTCTCTCTGAGTCACCCAGCTCTGTTGGGTCTGGATGCGATGGCGCATACATGGCCCAAGATGCGCCTGTATGCGTTTCCTCCAGTTTCTCTGCTCCCGGGAGTTCTAGCCAGAATTCGCCAACAAGGGTCTTGCCTCTTGCTTATAGCGCCACGTTGGCCGAACAGAGTATGGTTCTCGGAGATAATGTCTCTCCTCGACGGCTCGCCGTGGGCGATTCCGGAGAGGAGGGACCTTCTGTCTCAGGCGGAGGGCACGATATTCCATCCCAGGCCCGGCCTGTGGAATCTTCACGTTTGGCCCCTGATGGGTACCAATTAAGAGACACTGGGCTTTCGCCGGATGTTATTGAGACCATTCTGAGTGCTAGGGCTTCCTCCACTAGAAAAAGTTATGCCGGTAAATGGGGTGTTTTTGAAAGGTGGTGTGTTGAACACAATGTAGATCCAGTTAACTGCCAGATTGCTTCAGTGCTGGACTTCATGCAAGAGAAATTATCAACAGGCACATGTCCTGCCACTCTTAAGGTTTACGTGGCCGCTCTTTCGGCTTGCCACGCCTTAGTTGACGGGTGCCACTTGGGAGACACCCTCTGCTCTCTCGCTTCCTTCAGGGAGCCAGGTGACTGAGGCCTCCAGTAAGAACCAAGATCCCTTCATGGGACTTAGCTATAGTTCTCGAGGGTCTGGATGACGCCCCCTTTGAACCTATAGAATCAGCGTCTGATAAACTTCTGACTCTAAAAATGTTTTTTCTAATGGCAATAACTTCCTTGAAAAGAATTGGGGATATGCAGGCTCTGTCTATCTCGCCATCCTGCTTAGACTTTGCCCCAGGAATGGTGAAAGTGATTTTGCATCCACATCCTGATTACCTGCCTAAGGTTCCATTTTCGGCTGTACATCCTGTCACTCTTGAGGCTTTCTGCTCCCCGCCGTTCTCAACGCCGGAGCAGGAGAGATCTCATAGGCTGTGTCCAGTCCGTGCTCTTCAGGCCTACGTCCACCGCACTAGCCAGTGGCGTAAGTCAGAGCAACTGTTCGTCTGTTATGGGGGCAGCAACAGAGGAGGAGCTGCTACCAAGCAGACTATGTCTCATTGGGTCAGGGATGCTATCGCTCTTGCTTATGAGGCGTGCGGCCAAGCTTCGCCTATAGGTCTTAGGGCTCACTCCACCAGGGGGGTCGCCTCTTCTAGTGCTTTGGCAAGGGGGGCCCCTTTACAACATGTTTGTGATGCGGCAGGTTGGTCCTCTCCGCACACATTCATAAGATTTTATAGTTTGGATGTTCATGCCACTCCGGGCTCTCATGTCCTTGAGTCGACATCACAAGCTAATGTCTAGGCTTCGAAAGGGAACGTCTCTGGTTACTTAATTGTAACCTTGTTCCCTGAGAAAGCGGAACGAGATGCTGCGCTGCTTTGCCGTGCTGAAGATGTCCCAGGATTGCTCTTCAGACAAAATATCCTGACGATGCACCTGTGGCTCATCTACTTATAGCCTCGTGTCGCGGGGGCGTGCCGATGACGTCACCGACCGAGGCTATATTACCTCCGGGTCGATTCCATCGACGTGTTATACACAATATTCATAGCTGGTCACGATAGAATATGTTCCCAATGCGTTGAGCAGCGCAGCATCTCGTTCCGCTTTCTCAGGGAACAAGGTTACAATTAAGTAACCAGAGACGATATCAATCTGAATGTATAGTGTTAATCTTTTAGGACTCTTTGGCCAGAAATATGTTCATTAGGTCAAAAGGGGACCTCTGAATAGCTGATTTATCATCAGAAAGAGTCAATAACTTTATATAGTTTTAAAAACTTTTGAGGACCTTTTGATCAGAAATAAGTTCAAAAGGTCAGATATGGATATTGTTAAGTAAACATGCAATTTATTCTTTTATAATGCCTCATATATATAGGCTTATATATGATATAACCACAATTGTAACTTAAGAGAGAGTTAATTGTAAGAGAGAGTGTTTATTAAGAAAAACACTGCAATTTGTTTTTGTAAAGGTTTTATTATGAATCTGGTTTATTAAGAAAAACACTGCAACTTGTATTGTAAAAGTTTTTTATTATGAATCTGGTTTATTAAGAAAAACACTGCAACTTGCATTGTAAAAGTTTTTATTATGAATCTGGTTTATTAAGAAAAACACTGCAACTTGTATTGTAAAAGTTTGTATTATGAATCTGGTTTATTAAGAAAAACACTGCAACTTGTATTGTAAAAGTTTTTATTATGAATCTGGTTTATTGAGAAAAACACTGCAACTTGTATTGTAAAAGTTTTTTATTATGATAATGCATGAAAGAAATGACTATTCTATATTCGATGTTTAAGCATTTAATCAAATGAAAGAATAAACTACAGTAGGTAGTAATAACACTAAGTAGTAGAAAGCATGTATCTTAGCAAAGTAGAAATGGCAAGCATTACCCGTTTGATGAGGAGCATGAGACGCAGGAGAAAGGCAGAGGGTCCAGAGCAGCAAGCAAAGGAGAACAAAGGAAAGAGCTTTATATATGGAGTTTAGAAGGGGGTTTCCAGAAATGAGGACAGTTCAAGACTTTGGATTGGACAGATTGTCTGTAAAGGACTGAATCTGTGCGGAGGACGTGTGGACTATAAAAAGTATTGTAAGGAATGTCAAAGTCAGACGCTGATTCACCAAGGACGGCCTCTCCGGTGTAAATTATTTGGTTTTGATTTACTTTTATTTTTATTTTATATATTAATACCGTTTATGTAAACTAGTTAACCTGTATTTAATAAAAAATACATAGAATTGAAATTAAGAAGCTCGCCTGCCTTAAGTCTCTGTTTTACAAAATATTGAGCTGAACTAAACCACGGAGCAGTCTTTCGACTGAATTGTAAGTATGGAAATTTATATACTTTTTGTTTAGAACGAATTCGACTGACTTTACCTAACCTGAGAATAAACAAAATAAGGTAGAAGGTGTCTATATTTAAGACCCAAACAAGGGGTTAAATTAAGCACCACAAAACAATATCTATACAGCTTATGTAGCATCAGACGGAGTCTCTGAGTATGTATAGAAAGTCCAAGATCGAGGACTCTTTGGCCATAAATATATTCAGTATGTCAAACGGGGACCTCTGTATAGCTGATTTATCATCAAAAGGTGTCTATAACTTTATGTAGTTTGAAAAATGTTGAGGACACTTTGACCACAAATAAGTTCAAAAGGTCAGATATGGACATCTATATTGCTTATGAAGCATCAGAAGGAGTCTTTGAGTATGTATAGAAAGTCCAAGATCGAGGACTCTTTGGCCATAAGTATATTCAGTATGTCAAAAGGGGACCTCTGTATAGCTGATTTATCATCAGAAGCAGTCTAACTTTATATAGTTTAAAAACTTTTGCGGACCCTTTGATCAGAAATAAGTTCAAAAGGTCAGATATTGACATCTATATGGCTTATGAAGCATCAGAAGGAGTCTATGAGTATGTATAGAAAGCCCAAAACCGAGGTCTCTTTGGCCAGAAATATGTTCCTTGGGTCAAATATGGACTTCTGTATGGCTGACGTAACATCAGAAAGAGTCAACGAGTATTTATAGAAAGGTCAATTTTCAAGTACTCCTTGGCCAGAAAAAAATTCAGTGCACACCAGAACTAACTACTTCCCATGTTCATTAAAGAGATAACATGTTGCATTGCATTGTGCATTGCAACATCTAACATTGTGCATTGAAGAATAACATAGGTTATGCACTTCTAGCATTGCATTGCACACCAGAACTAACTCATTCCTATGTTCATTAACCCTCTGGGGTCTGGGGTGTTTTTGGGGTCCTTGAGATGTTCTGACATGCCCTGACATTTGTGCTTTTTTCAGTTGCTTATAAACATATCAATGGCAAAAAAAATGTACACTCTATTTAGCACAAACAGGACTACCATGATATGTGAGCCACATGTATGTACATGTTTTCATTTTTGAGAGAATAATGTTTATGCATGGTTATTGAAAAAACTAAAAATGAAAGTTTCTGAAATAAGGCCACAAAACACATACTAAATATATGTCAATAAGACTTTTGACTAATGGATGTCGTCGCCTAGAGTTTTTTCTTCAAATTGATGTGAAAATCATCCTGCGTAATCATTCACATAAAACGATACATTGATTTAAGTTTTGCGAAACACTTTTAGTTTGGAAAGGCAATATGCGGATGGGGCGTAAACGATCATGCATATTTAGTAGTTCACACCTGATGAGACAATGCCCCTGCATACTTAATGAGCCATTCATTCAGGTGTGTCATCTATAGCTAACTTAAATATACAAGCTTCATAAAAATGATCATTCTAGAAGAAAATTTCAGATGGCATTTAGAGGCTTTTGCATCTGAACTCTTCATATACACACACACACACACACACATACACACACACACACACATATATATATATATATATATATATATATATACACACACACATATATATATATGCATACACACATATATATATATATGCATACACACACACACATATATATATATATGTGTATATATTTATACACAAATATTTTATATACTTTTTTTTTTTTTTTTTTTCACACATTGTGCTTGCAAATTGTATAATATCCAAGGTAAACATGTCTAGTAATTGTGCAGTTAATTCTCATACTGTTTTTTCAGTTTTGGAATATTTATCCTCTCCCCAAATTTGTTACTAATAAAACACAATACAAATTATTTAAAGAAAAAAATTATATTTACCTTTTAATAGTTTGTTTACATCTACCTTGTAAATATATATTTTTATTAAAAAGGTTACAATTACAACAACAATTCAAGTGTAATCTTACAGTATATTCTACAGTAAAAACTGTACCCAAATCTAGTCAACAAAATGTTGTCTTTCATATTTCGCCTGACTGTAACGTTGTCTTTATGAAATATTAGGGCATATAAATGTTAATTTGCAGTTTAATACGTTGCTTATACAAATAGCCTACATTTTATTTCAACAAATTTCAGTCGATTTTTACTCATCTCAGTATAGCAATACAGTTTGCTAAAACATCATCATTCATTCACACACGCGATTTAAATTTAAACTGTCTTTTGCGAGCGCGCATCTCTGCTGTTCATTCATTCATAAACAGAAACCGGATTCACGTGAGAAGGAAAAAAAACTTACTACAGCATTCCTCAGCTCGCTCCTCAATATACCCGCACTTCTGAGGTACATTTTCCATTATTATTATTCCTCACAGCGCTGCGAGACGGTGTAAACAAGTAATGATATGAATAAACTTATGTTTTCTCGAGCTGATATGGGGGCGTTCACAGGATTGCGCAGTGGATTGCCTCAGTCATTTGCGTTTGAATAGCGCGCGCTCTCCGTGGGCGTGTCACATTACATTTGAATCAGCTGTAATGAGCTCGACTGGAATCGCTCTCTTTTAATACAGATTTCACAAGATGAGAATATTAGAGAATAATATATAAGATGAGAATATATTCATTTTCAATATTCATAAGAGTCCTCCAGCTTTATATATGGAGTTTAGAAGGGGGTTTCCAGAAATGAGGACAGTTCAAGACTTTGGATTGGACAGATTGTCTGTAAAGGACTGAATCTGTGCGGAGGGCGTGTGGACTATAAAAAGTATTGTAAGGAATGTCAAAGTCAGATGCTGATTCACCAAGGACGGCCTCTCCGGTGTTAGATGCCTTGCCATTGCGCCTCATGAAGATGAAAGCTTGTAAATTATTTGGTTTTGATTTACTTTTATTTTTATTTTATATATTAATACCGTTTATGTAAACTAGTTAACCTGTATTTAATAAAAAATACATAGAATTGAAATTAAGAAGCTCGCCTGCCTTAAGTCTCTGTTTTACAAAATATTGAGCTGAACTAAACCACGGAGCAGTCTTTCGACTGAATTGTAAGTATGGAAATTTATATACTTATTGTTTAGAACGAATTCGACTGACTTTACCTAACCTGAGAATAAACAAAATAAGGTAGAAGGTGTCTATATTTAAGACCCAAACAAGGGGTTAAATTAAGCACCACAAAACGATATCTATACGGCTTATGTAGCATCAGACGGAGTCTCTGAGTATGTATAGAAAGTCCAAGATCGAGGACTCTTTGGCCATAAATATATTCAGTATGTCAAATGGGGACCTCTGTATAGCTGATTTATCATCAAAAGGCGTCTATAACTTTATGTAGTTTGAAAAATGTTGAGGACACTTTGACCACAAATAAGTTCAAAAGGTCAGATATGGACATCTATATTGCTTATGAAGCATCAGAAGGAGTCTTTGAGTATGTATAGAAAGTCCAAGATCGAGGACTCTTTGGCCATAAGTATATTCAGTATGTCAAAAGGGGACCTCTGTATAGCTGATTTATCATCAGAAGCAGTCTAACTTTATATAGTTTAAAAACTTTTGCGGACCCTTTGATCAGAAATAAGTTCAAAAGGTCAGATATGGACATCTATATGGCTTATGAAGCATCAGAAGGAGTCTATGAGTATGTATAGAAAGCCCAAAACCGAGGTCTCTTTGGCCAGAAATATGTTCCTTGGGTCAAATATGGACTTCTGTATGGCTGACGTAACATCAGAAAGAGTCAATGAGTATTTATAGAAAGGTCAATTTTCAAGTACTCCTTGGCCAGAAAAAAATTCAGTGCACACCAGAACTAACTACTTCCCATGTTCATTAAAGAGATAACATGTTGCATTGCATTGCACAAACGATCTAACATTGTGCATTGAAGAATAACATAGGTTATGCACTTCTAGCATTGCATTGCACACCAGAACTAACTCATTCCTATGTTCATTAAAGAGATAACATATGTGTTGTTGCAATGCATTGCACAAACGATCTAACGTTGTGCATTGAAAAATAACATCGGTTATGCACTTTTTGCCATTACATTGCACACCAGAACTAACTCTTTCCCATGTTCATTTAAGAGATAACATGTTGCATTGCATTGCACAAACGATCTAACGTTGTGCACTGAAGAATAACATATAGGTTATGCACTTCTTGCAATTGCATTGCATTGCACACCAGAACTAACTCCTTCCCATGTTCATTATAAAGATAACGTGTTGTTGCAATGCATTGCACAAACGATCTAACGTTGTGCATTGAATAATTTTATATAAGCTATGCATGTCTTGCATTGCATTGCACACCATAACTAACTCAATCCCGTGTTCATTAATAAGATAACATGTGTTGTTTCCTTGCATTGCACAAACAATCTAACGTTGTACACTGAAGAATAACATAGGCTAGCCTATGCACTTCTTTGATTGCATTGCACACCAGAACTAATCCATTCCCATGTTCATTAAAGAGATAACATATGTGTTTGCAACATATGCATATGTGCATTGCATTGCACAAACAATCTAACGTTGTATACTAAAGAATAACATATAGGCTATGCACTTCTGGCATTGCATTGCACACCAGAACTAACTCATTCCGATGTGCATTGAAGAGATACCAATTTTGGAGTTACATTCCACTGCATAAAAGATCTAACTGATATAGTTAGACAAATAATAATGCATTATTAATTAATTATTCACTTCTTGCATTGCATTGCACACTAGAACTAATCCATTCCCATGTTCATTAAAGAGATAACATATGTGTTTGCAACATATGCATATGTGCATTGCATTGGACAAACGATCTAACGTTGTGCACTGAAGAATAACATATAGGCTATGCACTTCTTGCATTGAATTGCACACCAGAACTAACTCATTGCGTTGTGCTTTGAGGAAATACAATTTGTGCTGTTGCATTGCATTTCACACACGATCAAACTTTGTGCATTGAAGAATAACATATAAGCTATGAGTGCATTGCAAACATACAGTAACTATCTCATTCCGATGTGCATTGAAGACATACAACTTTTGGAGTTACATTCCACTGCATAAAAAATCTAACTGATTTAGTTAGACATAATAAAACATTATTAGAACGTTTGTGCAATGCAACACACATGTTATCTTTTCATTGCACATGAGGTATGAAGTAGTTTATTCTATGCATTGTAACGCAAGAGGTAAATGCAATAATTTCCCTTCAAAGCAAAAATGAATAAGTTTGTTATTCAGTGCAATGCGAAAGCACATGTGTTATGTGTCAAATCAGGCATACAGAGGTCCCTCTTTGACCTACGGAACATATTTTCTGCCCAAAGAGTTCTTACTATACATACAGACTGACTTCTTGTGTTTTTGTATTAGCCAGACAGTCGTCTATTTTTGACCTGCTGCACATATTTCTGGCCCAAGAGTAATCGATCTTGAACTTTCTATACATTCTCGTAGAATCTTTCTGATGTTACAAAAACCATCAGCCATACAAAAGTAAATTTTTGACCTACTGAACAAATTTCTGGACAAAGAGTCCTTGAACATTAACTTACTAAATATACAAGATTCTTGTGATGTTATATCAGCCAGACTGTAGTCCATATTTGACTGATTGAACATATTTTTGGCAAAAGAATCCTCAAAAGGTATTTTGTGTACTGTTATAAACTTATAGACTCTTTCTTGTGTTAACCCTTGTGCATCCTTATGGACATTTTTGTCCTTTTCAGTTTAGTTTTTTTGATCACTTTGCCTGTGTTAATGCTAACTGCATAAAATTTGGCACGGGTGTGTATTTTTTATTGGAATTTTACTATTTCATTACCATTTCCTTTAAAAAATCTATTTTGCACTAAGTACACAAAATACTTCCTCTCAGGACCTTTTGGACAAAAATGTCCCCATTGAAACCCATTAAAACTGCATTTTTTTAATTCCTGTGCCGTTTAACTATAAAATGATGCAATCTTTTTTAATCTAATATCTGTTGGCAATGCTTTAAAATTAAAATTTTTACAATTTTTTATCAGTTGGTGACATTTTTTAAGGTTTGGCCTATAAAGCAAATACTCGCTTTATTCCTGTTTTCTGCTTCGGCATATTATAGAGCCAATTAGATAAATTATACAACGATAATTGTGTGGGTTTGTTGGTATGGATGTCAGAGTGTGGTTGGTATTGTCACATTCACCGTCTGTCATCGTCCTGTCAGCATCACCTGCACCTGCTCCTCATCACCCTCATCATCATCACCACCGTCACCTGTTGTCTTTGTCATTATCTGTGTATTTAAGTTCCCCTCTCACTCCTTTTCATTGTCGGTTATTGTTTGTGTTTGCACTCTGTTTGTGCACTTGCACACTGTTTTGTGTTTGTTTGGATCTTGCCTATGGAAATAAATATTGAGTATTTTGTATCTTCGCTTGACCTTCGTCTTCTTCATCCACCCGTTGACGTTACAGAATAACCGACCAAACAATGAGTCAGCATGGGAATTCTTCTCACCCCGGTTAACCCAGCTCACTCTCTACTCACCACTTTCCAAGACGGACTTTCTATAGAGGATTACATCGCCGATTTCCTGGAACTCTCTGCTGGGGTAAACTGGTCAGATGATGTCTTTAAAACTGTCTTTTGGTTGGGCTTAGACAATCATCTGCACCAGCAAGCCCCAGCAGCAGCTTTTCCAGGAACCTTCGCCAGTTACCTCGATCATGTGTTGTGGTTGAGTGGGTCAGCCCTCACCGTTGGTGAGGCTGAAGATTACATCACCACTCAACCACACACACCAGCCATCTTCACCACGCCAACCATCATCATCCGGAATTCAGATGTTAGTCCAGCCGAGCCTGCACTTAACGCCAGTCCAGCCGAGCCCGCACTTCACGCTAGATCTGCCGAGCCCAAGGCAGTATGCGTCATGCCCGCCGCCCCTGAGACTGTGAGCGTCATGCCTGCCGCGCCTGTGACAGTGAGCATCATGCCCGCAGAGCTAGAGACTGACAGTGTCATGCCCGCAGAGCTTTTGTTTTCTTTTATCCCGCCGAGCTTGAAGCTCCCTTCGCCGCTGGTTCCGTCCAGCTCAAAGCCCTCTTCGCCGCTGGTTCCGTCCAGCTCAAAGCCCTCTTCGCTGCTGGTCCCGTCCAGCTCAAAGCCCTCTTCGCCGCTGGTCCCGTCCAGCCCAGAGCCTTCACCGCTGGTCCCGTCCAGCCCAGAGCCTTCACCGCTGGTCCCGTCCAGCTCAAAGCCCTCTTCGCCGCTGGTCCCGTCCAGCCCAGAGCCTTCACCGCTGGTCCCGTCCAGCTCAGAGCCCTCTTCATCGCTAGTCCTGTCCAGCTCAGAGCCCTCTTCGCCGCTGGTCCCGTCCAGCACAGAGCCTTTACCGCTGGTCCCGTCCAGCTCAAAGCCCTCTTCGCCGCTGGTCCCACCCAGCTCAAAGCCCTCTTCGCCGCTGGTCCCGTCCAGCTCAAAGCCCTCTTCGCCGCTGGTCCTGCCCAGCTCAAAGGCCTCTTCGCCGCTGGTCCTGCCCAGCTCAACGCCCTCTTCATCGCTGGTCCCGTCCAGCTCAGAGCCCTCTTCGCCACTGGTCCCGTCCAGCTCAAAGTCATCTTCGTCGCTGGTCCCGTCCAGCTCAGAGCCCTCTTCATCACTAGTCCTGTCCAGCTCAGAGCCCTCTTCGCCGCTGGTCCCGTCCAGCTCAACGCCCTCTTCATCGCTGGTCCCGTCCAGCTCAAAGTCATCTTCGTCGCTGGTCCTGCCCAGCTCAAAGTCCTCTTCGCCGCTGGTCCAGTCCAGTCCAGAGCCTTCACCGCTGGTCCCGTCCAGCTCAGAGCCCTCTTCATCACTAGTCCTGTCCAGCTCAGAGCCCTCTTCGCCGCTGGTCCCGTCCAGCTCAACGCCCTCTTCATCGCTGGTCCCGTCCAGCTCAAAGTCATCTTCGTCGCTGGTCCTGCCCAGCTCAAAGTCCTCTTCGCCGCTGGTCCAGTCCAGAGCCTTCACCGCTGGTCCCGTCCAGCTCAGAGCCCTCTTCATCGCTAGTCCTGTCCAGCTCAGAGCCCTTCTTCGCCGCTGGTCTGGTACTGCGCTCAAACCATTTTTTTTTGAGATTTTGTAACAACCTCAAATTTGGAACACAACTTATTTAGATTTATAGCTTTGATTTTTCTATCCGTTTTAGAGTTCCACTTGTTTCATAAAATATATATTTAATATAAAATAATGTTAAACTTAAACCTATATAACTTTTTTGGGTTTACTTATAAAAAATAATTTAACTTCAGCAATAATCTGCCAAGGGTATTCTTTAAAAGGATACCAAAGTTAAGTCTGTGCTCCCAAGCTTCAACTTTTATGACAGTTTTTTGACATGGACATTTTGTCCTCTATGTAGCTATGTGTAACTTTTTAAAATTGATGCACAAGGGTTTAATTAAGCCATATAGAGGTGCATATTTGAGCTACTGAACATATACTCAATCTTGAATTTTCCATACATACTCATAGACTCCTTTTGATGCTTCATAAGCCTTTTAGAAGTCCATTTCTGACCTATTGAACTTTTTTTGGTCAAAGGATCCTTCTGATGTTACATCACCCATAAAAAAATTTCTGACCTACTGAACATATTTCTGGCCAGAGTCAGTGAACATTAACTCACTATACATATAGACTGACTTCTCGTAATGTTAAATCAGGCAGACAGTAGTCCATATTTGACCGATTGAAGAAAAATTTGACCAAAGAGTTCTCAAAAGGATTTTGTCGTTCTCAAAAGGATTTTGTCGTTCTCAAAAGGATTTTGTCTATCATAAATGTATAGACTCCTTCTGATTATGAATTATGATTGATCATGTGAACTCGTTTTTGGATGGTAACCACACAAAGGAGTCTTTTGTTTTTAAATATGAGTTTTATAATTTAATTAGAAGGAATACATGTTTAACAACCTAAATATAAAATATTCAAGGAGATCTGTCATCATTTACCATAAATGGGCAAGTAAGTGTGATGCATCTGTTCAGCTGGGTTGTTATTGGCTGTGACTTTCTCGCAGGACTCGCTGTGATTGGACTATCGTTTAACCCATATAAAACGATGCTTCATGTTACAAAGTATGTTTTGGTGTTATTATTACGTTAGTTATACATTAAGTTAACTCCTTTACCGAGATCCCAACCCTAACCCTAAGCATGTCTGCACATTTCAATGAACTACAGCACCATGTTTCCTGTTCCATTGATAGAATGACAGAGATGTGTGGGAAATGTAGTTTAAAACGTTTAGTAATGAAATATAATATCTTTAATGGACAACTGGATATCTAAATTTGTTCACTGTGCAAACCTTTATGACATATATGAGGGACAGGCTGAAATTAGATATTTTACTGTGAGCTCTTTTAAAATAACCTTTATGCCAGCTTTCCATTTATGTCTGAAAACGGTGGCCAACATTATTTATTAAACATAAGCAGTCATCCTGCTGATTTTCTCTTTCTCTTTGAGTTACAGCCATTTGAAATGTGGATTTGTTTGCTCTTCTGGGGGCCGTTGCTGGGCCCCTGGGGGTGGAAGGACAGTACAATCTACACAGATCTACACACACTATTAATATTACACAAGGGCCCCATTCAGTAAAACAACAAAATTCAGTAATGCACCATTCAGTAAAACAACAAAAAAACAGTGCCAACACTTCCTTTTCACCCCCTCTGATTGCTGCTTATATGCCTGACATCAGTAATGTCTATGCTTTCATTCGAAAAGCAGTAGTAAATGTGCTAGAATGATCAACATGGATCATCTTCAATTATGCTTGAAGTGTTTATAGCAAGATAGCCCACTGCAGCCGCTTGTTATTCAGTTTCCCTTTATTTCACTGAAAACTGGCATACACGCAAGTATGTGCAATTTATGTTGCATTGTTGTCCCAAATATCATTAACCAGATCTAAATTCTATGTAATAAGTAAAATAATCATGATAATTAATTATAGTAGTTGTTTTTAAATTATGAACTAAACTAAAGAAAATTTCTCAAATAAAAATTTCAATTTACTGTACCAAACACTAGCCTGGTTCTACCAGACTCTCGTACATTTCATTTGTACAGAGAGTCTGGCCTCGCTCCATTGAGAAACGTTTACTTCCTTGTAGGCGGGTACTCTGTTGAAGTTCAAAACTATTGGATCTGCCCAGAGTCACTCAGGATCTGCCATAGCCAATCGCTAACGTGTGGTCGTGACGTATGGAAAACAACAAGTCCGAATGATCAGAGGATTATGTTTAGAATAAGATGTCTGTCAACGAGAGCTGCAGGTTTTGTTCATCGAATTTAAGAGTTCAAGGAACAATTGTAAATTCTAAATGTATATTTGACACTCAGTCATTTAATGCAGGTCTGTGGTCACTGTCTCAAAGAGCATGCACAAAGTCCAAATGAAAACAATTCCCCATCGTCCAAATTAAACAATTCCCCATCGTTAGTACACATTGATGGAGTAAGACACGAAACGAGCGGTTTGTGTGAGAAAACGAACAGTAGCCTATTTATATAGTTTTTACCTCTCTGAGGGCGCGCGCGCATCCTGGTGTGTGACGTGTACACAGACTGGTGCATAGATATATACACTAGAAGTCGCCTTGTCTACGGCAGTTCATTGGAACGAATGTCTTTAAGGCAACATCTAGTGTATATATCTATGCCGCTGCGGTCGTTTCGGTTCTGCCGCAAATGCTGTACAGTGATCACCGTCCAAAATGTCACGGTCATCGTGCACCCCGAGCTGCCCAGCACGAACTCCTAACTTTTCTGCCTCCTTCACTTGGTCCTCCATTAGTGCAACAAGAGGGGAGACGACAACAACTATCGGCTTTGCATCCCTATCGTTCGCCTTAGCTAACTCATTAGCGGAGTGAGCTGGAAAATCAAACTTTTCCCGAAGCCCGTGGGGAGGAGGGTCACAACATCATGGCCACCAACAAAACTTAGCAAACATTGTTCTTGCTCCGGCTTTAACTTCTATATATTCGGCAGTCTTGCAACAACGGACCGAATAGCTTTTCTCACGTCTTTCTCTGCTGCCATTACTGAACTCCAACGCAAACTGACGCACTACATCAACGTCATCGTTCTCAGCCACTCCCTCTGTTTGCTGATTGGTCCTACAAAAAATTGGTTTCTGGAAACCTAAGAATATACAGCAGTCCCAGACGTAGTACTGAAGGAAAATGAAATTGAGCGGAAGTGCGTAGGAGGGCGCAGCCAGGCTAACCAAACACCACTTTCAATACACAATATTCACCATACTTCATTAAACAACACTTTATTGGAGGACAAAGCATAAAGTTGATAAAGTAGCATAAAGACAAATGAGATTCAAGATTAATAAAAATGTGTCTTCAAATATACGTTAACATCGTATGAATCCATTCACAGCTGCTGAAGCCACAAAACGAGTGCCAGAGAATCATATTCAGTCACCTACAGAAAACAGATTTGAGAAAATAATGATTCATTATCACAGCTAAACTGGTTTCTTGCTCTTCCCTGTACGTGTCTATCATGTTCATGTTCTTCTTCCTCGTCTAAACAGTTTGTTCAGTTGTACAGTACAACAGATGAACAGAAGATGTGATCACTGATGTGGTGGAGCTTTTTCTCAACCAGAGGAAGAAGTCTCAACATCCCATCGTCAGGCGTTCTCCAGTCCTGGTCTGAAAGTAAAACAGAAAACACAAACCATTCAAATAAAGTTGTTTAATGGACAGTCAGGTCAGCTTATGTTCTGCGATATTTAAAGCAGTGATGGTTTACTCTGGCCCTTTAGCTCCGACCTCAAACCCTCCAGCCTATTGTCTAGAAGTAAACCTGAAGACTTACATCACTGTTGGAAAACACTCTTATCAGAATAATTTTTTTAGCTTTATAAAGGGCATTTCTTTCCCTAATTTTTACTCTCTATACTCTTTCCCTACTCTCAGGGAACTGAGGTTACGTTAGTAACCGAGTACGTTATTTCTTATTTTATTTTTTTGATATTGAAAATTGTTTTAATCAGGGCATTTGCCCGGTTGGGCAAGTACAATTCTCTTTCACCTGTCCCTTATAAAACACACGCATGTGTCCCGGACAAGCGTTAATGTCGAAATTCTATTCAGATTAGTAAATTACCAAACAATCATAAAAGAAAGAAATATTATCTTACCGTCATCGTGAGGTGAAAATGAGGATGCACTCTGCCAGACTCTCGTGAAAGTGCTTATCTATAGCACGAAATTTATTTCTCGTACCATTTATTCGCCAAAAATAGTTTTTGCGTGCATATGATCCGCACTTTATGGCGTGTAATTTGCAGTGCGTATTACACGCAAAAAACAACAACAAAAAAAACAAACAAAAAAAACAAACATTTTTTGCCGTATAAATGGCACAATGAATAAAATGTATCTGTTTATAAATTCAACAGTCTGTAAATTCCTTCAGAAAACAGCGTGTGGCGCACTTGAGCGTCTAATTTGAATCTATTTCAATCTAATTTGAATTACTTTCTAATGGGAGTGGCAGCGCAATACTTTGATTAATATATATATATATATTACCTAATAAATTATGTTTCTATTATTTTAGTTTTAATGAAAAACCAGGGGAACCCCCGAGGTAATTTTTTGGGCCTTATGGGGGGTCCCTTGATGCTTATGGGAGGAGGTTATTAAAAAAATTTATAGGTTTTTTACTATTATAAACTTATCGACTCCTTCTGATGTCAAATCATCCATATAGAAGTCCATATTTGACCAATTGAACATATTTTTGGCTAAAGAATCCTCTAAATGTTTTTTAATATTATAAACTTATCAACTCCTTCTGATGTCAAATCAACCTTACAGAAGTCCGTATTTGACCCAAGGAATATATTTATGGCCAAAGAGTCCTTGATCTTGGACTTTCTATACATACTCCTTCTAATGCTACTTAAGCCATATAGATATCCATATCTGACCTTTTGAACTTATTTCTGATCAAAGGGTCCTCAAAAGTTTTTAAACTATATAAAGTTATAGACTCTTTCTGATGATAAATCAGCTATTCAGAGGTCCCCTTTTGATGTACTGAACATATTTCTGGCCAAATAGTCCTAAAAGATGAACACTCTACATTCAGATCGATATCTTCGGATGTTATATCATCCTCACAAAAGTCCATATTTGACATACTGATTTTTTTTTCTACCCAAGGAGTACTTGTAACTTGACCTTTCCATATATACTCGTTGACTCTTTCTGATGTTACGTCAGCCATACAGAAGTCCATATTTGACCCAAGGAACATATTTCTGGCCAAAGACTCCTCGATCTTGGGCTTTCTATATGTACTCATAGACTCCTTCTGATGCTTCATAAGCCATATAGATGTCCATGTCTGGCATTTTGAACTTATTTCTGATCAAAGGGTTTTCAAAAGTTTTTAAACTATATAAAGTTATAGACTCTTTCTGATGATAAATCAGCTATTCGGAGGTCCCCTTTTGATGTACTGAACATATTTCTGGCCAAATAGTCCTAAAAGATGAACACTATACATTCAGATTGATATCTTGGTATGTTATATCATCCTGACAAAAGTCCATATTTGACATACTGATTTTTTTTCTAGCCAAGGAGTACTCGAAACTTGACCTTTCCATATATATTCGTTGACTCTTTCTGATGTTACGTCAGCCATACAGAAGTCCATATTTGATCCAAGGAGCATATTTCTGGCCAAAGAGTTCTCGATCTTGGGCTTTCTATACATACTCATAGACTCCTTCTGATGCTTCATAAGCCATATAGATATCCATATCTGACCTTTTGAACTTATTTCTGATCAAAGGGTTTTCAAAAGTTTTTAAACTATATAAAGTTATAGACTCTTTCTGATGATAAATCAGCTATTCAGAGGTCCCCTTTTGATGTACTGAACATATTTCTCGCCAAATAGTCCTCAAAGATGAACACTATACATTCAGATTGATATCCTGGGATGTTATATTATCCTGACAAAAGTCCATATTTGACATACTGATTTTTTTTCTAGCCAAGGAGTACTCGAAACTTGACCTTTCCATATATATTCGTTGACTCTTTCTGATGTTATGTCAGCCATACAGAAGTCCATATTTGACCCAAGGAACATATTTCAGGCCAAAGAGTCCTCGATCTTGGGCTTTCTATATGTACTCATAGACTTCTTCTGATGCTTCATAAGCCATATAGATGTCCATATCTTGACCTACTGAACAAATTTCTGGACAAAGAGTCAAATTTCTTGAACATTAACTTACTAAATATATTAGACTGACTTCTTGTGATGTTATATCAGCCAGACTGTAGTCCATATTTGACTGATTGAACATATTTGTGGCAAAAGAGTCCTCAAAAGGTATTTTGTGTACTATTATAAACTTATAGACTCCTTATGGTGTTAAATTAGCCATATAGAGGTGCATATTTGACCTACTGAACATATACTCGATCTTGAATTTCCCATACATACTCATAGACTCCTTTTGATGTTTCATAAGCAATTTAGAAGTCCATATCTGACCTATTGAACTTATTTCTGGTCAAAAGGTCCTCAAAGGTTTTTAAACTATGTAAACTTATAGACTCCTTCTGATGTTACATCACCCATAAAAAATTACATTTTTGACCAACTAAACATATTTCTGCCAAGAGACCATGAAACTAAACTTACTATACATACATACTGACTTCTTGTGATGTTAAATCAGGCAAGGAGTAGTCGATATTTGACCGATTGAACACATTTTTGGCCAAAGAGTCCTCAAAATGTTTTTTTTACTATTATAAACTTATAGACTCCTTCTGATGTTAAATCAGCCATATAGAAGTCCATATTTAAACTACTGGAAAAAGAGTACTTTCTAAATATACTCTAGACTCCTTCTGATGCTTCATAAGCCATTTTAGAAGTCCATATCTGACCTGTTAAACTCATTTCTGGTCAATGGGTCCTTAAAAGGTTTTAAATATATATAATCTTATATAATATATAATACTTTAGCTATATAATCTTATAGACTAATTCTAATGTTAAATTAGCCATACTGAGATCCCTTTTTTTAACTACTAAACATATTTCGGGCCAAAGAGCACTCAAACTGATGTTACGTCAGACATGAAGTAGTCCATATTTGACCCAAGGAACATATTTCTGGAAAAGAGTCCTCAATCTTGAACTTTGTATTCTCACTCCTAGACTCCTTCTGATGGATCATAAGCCACATAGAATTCCATATTTGACCTATTGAACTTATTTCTGGTCAAAGGGTCCTCACAGGGTTTCTTATTATGTTAATTCAGCCATACAGAGGTTCCTATTTAAACTACTGAACACATTTTTGGCCAAAGAGTCTTTAAACATTAACTTTCTCTGCTTATTGACTTCTCTTAATAATACATTAGCCATACAGAAGTCCAGATTTGACATGTTGAACATATTTCTGACCAAAGAGTCCTTGATCTTGAACTTTCTATTCATAATTATAGACTCTTTCAGACAGTACATCGGACAGACAATTGTCCATATTAATTATTGAACATATTTCTGGCCAACAAGTCCATGAACTTGAACATTCTGTACATGCTCATTGACTCATTTTAGTGTTTCATCAGCCAAAGAGTAGTCCATAATTGACCCACTGAAAATATTTCTGGTAAAAGAGCCCTAGATTTTGAACTTTCTATACATATTCATTGACTCCTTATGATGATTCATCAGCCAGACAATTGATCTTGAACTTTCTATTCATACTTATAGACTCTTTCAGATAGTAAATCAGCCAGACAATTGTGCATATTGACTCCTTCTAGTGTTTCATCAGTCAGACAGCAGTCCATATTTGACCTGCTGAAAATATATTTGGTAAAAGAGTCCTCGATCTTGAACTTTCTATCCATGCTCATTGACTCCTAATGCTGTTTCTTCAGCCATTTCATTTCAGATTTGACATATTGAACATATTTCTGACTGAAGAGTCCTTGATCTTGAACTTTCTATTTATACTTACAGAATCTTTCAGATGATTCATCAGCCAGACAATTGTCCATAACTGACCTACTGAACATATTGCTGCCTGAAGAGTCTATGAACTTGAACTTTCTATTCATAATCATTGACTTCTTCTGATGTTTCATCAGCCAGACTGCAGTCCATATTTGACCTACTGAATATATTTCTGGCGAAAGAGTCCTCGATCTTGAACTTTCTATACATGCTCATTGACTCCTGATGTTTCACAAGAAGACAATAGTCCATAATTGACCCTCTGAACATATTTCTAGTAAAGGAGTCCTCTGTCTTGAACTTTCTATAGATTCTCAGTGACTCCTTATGTTGTTTCTTCAGCCATACAGTACTTCAGGTTTGACATATTGAACATATTTCTGACCGAAGAGTCCTTGATCTTGAACTTTCTATTTATACTTATTATAGACTCTTTCAGATCGGCCAGACAATTGTCCATAGTGACTATTGAATTTTTTTTCTGGCCAACGAGTGTATGTACTTGAACTTTCTGTGCATGCTCATTGACTCCTTATGATGATTCATCAGACAGACAATTGTCCATAACTGACCAACTGAACATATTTCTACCCGAAGAGTCTTTAAATTTGAACTTTCTATTCATATATGTTGACTTCTGATGTTTCATCAGCCAGACAGCAGTCCATATTTGACCTACTGAACATATTTCTGGCAAAAGAGTCCTCGATCTTGATCTTTTTAAACATACTCATAGACTCTTTCTGGTGTTTCATCAGCCATGCAGTAGTTCTGATTTGACGACATGAATATATTTCTGACCGAAGAGTCCTCGATCTTGAACTTTCTATTCATACTTATAAACTTAACTATTTTCGAAACGAAACTATTCATACTTTCAGATAGTACTGTAATGCCAAGCCAGCAGAGGGAGCCATCACCCGAGTACTGACTGAGCGCTCCCTCTGCTGCTTCTACATTCACTTCCTGTTTGGGACTACTTAAGCTGTGACCATGTGCTTTCACATCGCAAAGTATTGCCAGTTTATCCTGCCTTACCAAGCGTTTTTCCTGATATTCTGATTGTCTGCATGTGTATGATTCTGCCTCGTTCTCTGACCATTGATTTTACGGATTTCCCTTTCTGGATTGTTTGCTTGTGTGGACTGATCTCAAGGTTTGACTTCTCTGCCTGGTTTCTCACTAACGTCTCTTGGATTATTCCTTGGATTGTCAAAAGATCGTGTCACCGCTAGGGCCGAGGACAACCACCACTCCGGAGGAGCTACACCAAGGACACCAAGAGTCAGACAACGACGTGATATAAAAGCTTGGTTCTTTTTATTAGGTATAAAAACACTTTAAACGAAATGTCACTGCCGCAGAACTCTTCGTAAAGGCCACTCGTCTAGGCAAGGCTTCTGTGGAGGAAGACTCCTATCGGCCACCAGTTGGTCTCTCACTTGCTCGGAGCAATACAGAGGGGAGGGAAGGGATGAGGGACAAGTGCCTTCTTCTAAGCAACAGCGGGAGGCTGGGTAGCTCTGCTTCAGGACCACAATAGGGAAGAAGGGGCGGGAGGCAGATTGGTCCAGAGGCCAAGACCTGTAGATGGTAGGCGGCAAACCAACGTAAGTGGTGGGCAGAACACAGGGGGACCATGGTTAAGGATCAGTGGGGGGTTTCTCTTCTCACAGGACAGCATCAGATACTGAGTGTCGCCTCTCTTTCACAGGATGACGGAGATGGGACGGAGGACCAGGACCTTCTTCAGTGGAGAGCAGGGAGTAGTAAGTAGTGGGCAGGGCACAGGAGGCCACAGGTAAGGATCAGCAAACGGTGGGGTTTCTCTTCTCACAGGACAGCATCAGATACTGAGTGTCGCCTCTCTTTCACAGGATGACGGAGATGGGACGGAGGACCAGGACCTTCTTCAGTGGAGAGCAGGGAGTAGTAAGTAGTGGGCAGGGCACAGGAGGCCACAGGTAAGGATCAGCAAACGGTGGGGTTTCTCTTCTCACAGGACAGCATCAGATCACTGAGTGTCACCTCTCTTTCACAGGACAACGGGGATGGACCAGAGAACCAGGACCTTTTCGGTGGAGAGCAACGAGTAGTAAGTGGCAGTCAGAGCACAAGGGGCTACAGGTGGGTGGCAGCAGACGATAGGCTTTCTCTTTTCACAGGACAGCGGCGACTTGCTGTGGCGAGTAACAGTTTCTCTGTATTCACAAAGCAGCAACGGTAAGCACAGAATCCCACAGTCAACAACTGAGTCTTCTTACCACATAACAGTGATGGCAGGCAGCAGTGGCGGTTAGCAGTTTCTCACAGAACAGTGATGGCAGGCAGCAGTGGCGGTTAGCAGTTTCTCTATGTTCACAGAACAGCAATGGTGAGTTCAGAATCCAGCAGTTAACAACTGAGTTTTCTTCCCACAGGACAGCAATGGCAGCATGCAATGGCGGATAGCAGTTTCTCTATGTTCACAGAACAACAGTAGTGAGTACAGAATCCAACAGTTACAACTGAGTCTTCTTACCACAGAACAGTGATGGCAGGCAGCAGTGGCAGTTAGCAGTTTCTCTTTGTTCACAGAACAGCAATGGTGAGTTCAGAATCCAGCAGTTAACAACTGAGTTTTCTTCCCACAGGACAGCAATGGCAGCATGCAATAGCGGATAGCAGTTTCTCTATGTTCACAGAACAACAGTAGTGAGTACAGAATCCAACAGTTACAACTGAGTCTTCTTACCACAGAACAGTGATGGCAGGCAGCAGTGGCGGTTAGCAGTTTCTCTTTGTTCACAGAACAGCAATGGTGAGTTCAGAATCCAGCAGTTAACAACTGAGTTTTCTTCCCACTGGACAGCAATAGCAGCATGCAATAGCGGATAACAGTTTCTCTATGTTCACAGAACAACAGTAGTGAGTACAGAATCCAACAGTTACAACTGAGTCTTCTTACCACAGAACAGTGATGGCAGGCAGCAGTGGCGGTTAGCAGTTTCTCTTTGTTCACAGAACAGCAATGGTGAGTTCAGAATCCAGCAGTTAACAACTGAGTTTTCTTCCTACAGGACAGCAATAGCAGCATGCAATAGCGGATAGCAGTTTCTCTATGTTCACAGAACAACAGTAGTGAGTACAGAATCCAACAGTTACAACTGAGTCTTCTTACCACAGAACAGTGATGGCAGGCAGCAGTGGCGGTTAGCAGTTTCTCTTTGTTCACAGAACAGCAATGGTGAGTTCAGAATCCAGCAGTTAACAACTGGGTATTCTTCCCACAGGACAGCAATGGCAGCATGCAATGGCGGATAGCAGTTTCTCTATGTTCACAGAACAACAGTAGTGAGTACAGAATCCAACAGTTACAACTGAGTCTTCTTACCACAGAACAGTGATGGCAGGCAACAGTGGCGGTTAGCAGTTTCTCTTTGTTCACATTAATTCGTAGCTCCCCGCCGGGCTGGACAGTCTCCGACCGAGCTTTAGAGTGCTGGTAACATCAAGCTTTCAAATACTCGTGCATGTATCAAACCACTTTAAATCTTCACACGTGCTCACTTCAATCATCAGACACTGCAATACACACCACTTAAAAGTGAAAAGGATACCTTCACCTCAACTCGTCGGGCCGGCAGATCCACTATGTTGGCAAGTTCAAAGGAGACATCGAGTTCGATCAACAATCCGTAATTCAAAGCACACTCGTGCCTTCAAACTGCCGCCTCTGCCTCTCGTCTTCTTGTACCTCGATGTTGATCAGGTCCCGCTTTGCTTGTCTACACCTCTCCTCTTCAACTGCCGCTTCTCTCTTCTCAAACCGCCGCACTCGCTGCACTTTTTGACCGCCCCACACACTGAACCCTGAACGCTGCACGCCGAACGTTGAAATAGCCACTTGATGATTCTCTGCAGCTGTCGCTCATCAACAAGGGCGGCCATGACAGGCCACCGGAACCGGCCTGGTGTCCCGCCGGAACCGTTTCCCCAAGGGAACTCGTTCCATCTATTATGGTTCCCATTTGTCACTCCGTGACATCCTCCCTCACCAATCCGTTCTAGTCCCTAGAACGGGGGCCAGACACCCATTCCCCATACCTTGTTGGAGGCACTCCTTGAGTCTCTCGTTGCGAGCGTCTGGGTGGTGCGGCAGGTTCTAATTCTCTTGGCTCGACTTCTGGTACCCTGGGTAACACAGCCCAGGCCACCCAAGGCAATCCTTGGACCTGTGGGGCCGGTGAAACCTCAGTCTGCTGCCTAGGGTAGTTAGGACAGGGACGAAGCAAATTTCGATGTAACACCCTCTCAGGCCCTGCTCTCCCCTCAGGTCGAATGGCATACACTGGCTGATCGGGACCCTGTCGTCGTTCTACCACATACGGTACGGCTTCCCACCTGTCACTGAGCTTGCCCTTCCCTTGACGTCGATCGTCTCGTACCAGCACCCGCTCTCCCAGCAACAAGGGAGCCTCTCTGGCCGTTCGGTCGTACAACCGTTTGTTCTTCCTCGCAGCCGTGTCGAGATGATCTGAGACCGTCTGATAGGCAGTATGTAACTGTCGATGGTGTCTATGCACCCACTCAGTAGTGGTAGTCGAATCCCCGGGCACAGTTGTCCCTAGCAGCAGGTCTGCAGGCAAGCGTACATGTCGGCCGAACATCAGGTAGGTAGGAGCATAGCCTGTGGTGCTATGGACGCTGTTGTTGTAAGCCTATACTAAGGCTGGTAGGCTATCCATCCACTGGCCCTGGCGGTCCGAATCCAGGGTCCCCAACAAACTCAGCAGAGTCTGATTAAAGCGTTCACACCCCCCGTTCCCCTGGGGATGATACGGGGTAGTATGGGTCTTCTTGTACCCATAAAGTTGACACAGCTCTCGGATCACCCGGGACTCAAAGTTCGGCCCTTGGTCAGAATGGAGAATTTCTGGGCACCCAAAGGGCTGAAACACTGCCCTCCAAAGGGCCGTTGCTGTAGTAGCAGCCGTCTGGTCCAGAGTCGGAATCGCCCACGCATACTTGGTGAAAAGATCCGTTACCACCAGGATATTCTGATACCGATCCATCGGTCGACTCAGCGTCAGGAAATCCATAGCCACCATATGAAGAGGGGCCCTGGGTCGCACTGGGACTAGAGGTGCCCTTACTTCTCTCCTAGCCTTAAACAGTGTACATCGGGGGCACTCCTGCACGTATGCCGCCACATCCACATCCATCCCGACCCAGTAGAAATGTCTTCGCAACAAGGACACAGTTCTCTCCTTCCCCTGATGTCCCAATTGACCATGATACGCCTGGAGCAAGGGTCGGATTTGGGCTTTCGGTACCACCACCTGACACACGGTCTCTCGAGTCATTGGGTCCTGGATAGTGCGACAAATTACCCCATCTCGCAGACTTAGCCGCTTCCAATGTCCCAGGAGTTTCCTCACCATCTGGGCCTGGATATGTCTTTCTTCCGCCCCCGGGAGTACACCTAGCTCCAAGTAAGTCCGCAAAACCACCAGCCCTTCATCGCCTCCTTGCCGCTCCCTCCACCGTAAGGGATCCCATCCCCAACTGACCGGGACGTCCTCCTGCTGTACTCCAGGTGCCTCAATTGCTCTCACCATTAGCCCCTCTTTAAACTCTGCCCCCAACTGCTCCTCCTTTCGCTCCACAGGTAGCCGGGACAGGACATCTGCGTTAACATGTTCGCGGCCGGGCCGATACTGCAGCTGATAATCAAAGTTGGCAAGTTGGGCCACCCACCTCTGCTCTACTGCTCCCAACTTTGCTGTCTGAAGATGCACCAGCGGGCTGTTATCAGTGACCACCAGGACTTTGGCTCCCCACAAATAGTCTTTGAATTTCTCGCACATTGCCCATTTCATGGCCAGCAGCTCAATCTTAAAGGAACTGTAGTTGGCATCATTCCGCTCGGCTGGATGGAGACTCCGGCTGGCATATGCAATCACTCTTTCTGCCCCTTGCTGCCGCTGAGCCAACACTGCCCCCAACCCGAGGTTACTGGCATCTGTGTACAGGATGAATGGCTGAGCAAAGTCTGCGTAGGCTAAAATTGGGGCCTGCAACAACTCCTGTTTCAACCTCTGAAAAGCCACTTCACATTCTGGGCTCGAGTCGATCAGTGGGGACCCACGGCCACGAGGACGACTTGACCCCGCAAGCAGTTGATTCAAGGGTTTAGCAATCTTAGAGAAATCCTGGATAAAGCGTCGATAATATCCCACAAATCCCAAAAAGGACCTCACTTGCCTCACCGTCTTAGGAGGATCCCAGCTCTGCACGGCGGAAACTTTATCGGGGTCTACTGCCACTCCTGTAGCCCCTACCCGGTGGCCCAAGAACTTCACTTCCTTACGAAAGAGCTGACATTTCCCAGGCTGGAGCTTCAATCCGTAATTCTCCATAGCTCGGAATACTTGTTCCAGATGTAACAAATGGGAATCGAAATCAGGTGAATACACAATCACATCGTCCAGGTAGACCAGAGTGGAGTCCACCAATTGCCCTCCCAGACACCGCTGCATCAGGCGTTGAAACGTAGCGGGGGCGTTGCAAAGTCCAAAGGGCATCCGGTCCCATTCAAACAATCCAAAGGGCGTGGTGAATGCGGTCTTCTCTCGGTCCTCTTCCTCCACCTGACCCTGCCAATATCCGCTCGCAAGATCAAGTGTGGAATACCAGGCAGCGTGGGTTAAGCTGGTCAAGGAATCCTCAATCCTAGGTAAGGGGAATGCATCCTTCTTGGTAACTTGGTTCAGCTTTCGGTAGTCTACACAGAACCTCCAAGCGCCAGTTTTCTTACGTACCAGCACAATCGGGGCTGCCCATGGACTGCTGCTCTCCCGGATTACCCCTTGTTCCAGCATCCCTCTCAACAAGGTACGGATCTCAGAATATAAGGTAGGTGGAACTGGACGGTACCGCTCTCGACTAGGTGCTGCATCTCCGGTAGGTATCACATGCTTCACCACATCCGTACATCCATAATCCTCTTCGTGCGTTGAAAAGACATGCTGCCACTTAGCCAAGAACTTCTGGAGTTGGCGCGTCTGCTCTTTCTCCAACCCTTCCCCTTGCAACGACTCCCCCCGAAGGTGTGCTGGCATTTCGTTTTCGGAGGATTCGGGCCATGGCTCACCCGATGTCAAGGCCACTTCGACCACTGTTGAGCTCACTTGACAGAAGCGGACCTCTTGCTCCTCCCTCACTTGATGGGGACCCACCAACGTAATTCGTGCCAACCGTTGATGACGGTACAGAAAAACGGGATACGAGCTCACATTCCTCACCCGTACTGAAACTCGGCCCCGGCACGCCATGGCCAATCCTCTTGCCACCTCTACGCTCTGACACTCCCAGTGGGGCTCTACCAACACCCAATCTTCTGGACCGTACGTCCGAGCAGGGAGACGGACCCAGACAACGGCCTCGCTTCGGGCCGGGACAGAGAGGGCATAACGACAGGCCACCCGGCCAGTATCTTCCCGGTCCCTCTGAGAACTCGCCGCTTGTACTCGCCGGCAATCCGTGACGATGCGCTCCCACTCCCGCTTCTCAGCCAAAGGAGTGGTCCGGGGTGGCCCCACACGGAACAGTTCTTCCCAACACTCCATAATCACGTTCATCCCCAGCAGAGCTCGATGTGCCCCCAAGCAAGAGTCACGAACGACTACAATCCCCTTCTGAGGCACCACCGTCCCGTGGATCTCAAAGTCGGTCACTCTATATCCGATGTACGGGATGTCCAATCCATTTGCTCCCCGCAAGGTGAGCCAGGGGGCTTCCACTTCCGGCACACAAGGGGCACTGAACAGTTCTTTGGACAAGCTCTCGGCGAGCAAAGTGACCTGCGATCCGGTATCTACCAGGCACCGAACTTTCACACCATTCACCTTGATCTCCACAAGGGGGCAGGGTCCCACCAAACTACCTCTGGGAATTGAATTTAAAGAGGGGTCGCCTCTCTTTCACAGGATGACGGAGATGGGGCGGAGGACCAGGACCTTCTTCAGTGGAGAGCAGGGAGTAGTAAGTAGTGGGCAGGGCACAGGAGGCCACAGGTAAGGATCAGCAAACGGTGGGGTTTCTCTTCTCACAGGACAGCATCAGATCACTGAGTGTCACCTCTCTTTCACAGGACAACGGGGATGGACCAGAGAACCAGGACCTTTTCGGTGGAGAGCAGCGAGTAGTAAGTGGCAGTCAGAGCACAAGGGGCTACAGGTGGGTGGCAGCAGACGATAGGCTTTCTCTTTTCACAGGACAGCGGCGACTTGCTGTGGCGGGTAACAGTTTCTCTGTATTCACAAAGCAGCAACGGTAAGCACAGAATCCCACAGTCAACAACTGAGTCTTCTTACCACATAACAGTGATGGCAGGCAGCAGTGGCGGTTAGCAGTTTCTCACAGAACAGTGATGGCAGGCAGCAGTGGCGGTTAGCAGTTTCTTTATGTTCACAGAACAGCAATGGTGAGTTCAGAATCCAGCAGTTAACAACTGAGTTTTCTTCCCACAGGACAGCAATGGCAGCATGCTATGGCGGATAGCAGTTTCTCTATGTTCACAGAACAACAGTAGTGAGTACAGAATCCAACAGTTACAACTGAGTCTTCTTACCACAGAACAGTGATGGCAGGCAGCAGTGGCAGTTAGCAGTTTCTCTTTGTTCACAGAACAGCAATGGTGAGTTCAGAATCCAGCAGTTAACAACTGAGTTTTCTTCCCACAGGACAGCAATAGCAGCATGCAATAGCGGATAGCAGTTTCTCTATGTTCACAGAACAACAGTAGTGAGTACAGAATCCAACAGTTACAACTGAGTCTTCTTACCACAGAACAGTGATAGCAGGCAGCAGTGGCGGTTAGCAGTTTCTCTTTGTTCACAGAAGAGCAATGGTGAGTTCAGAATCCAGCAGTTAACAACTGGGTTTTCTTCCCACAGGACAGCAATGGCAGCATGCAATGGCGGATAGTAGGTTCTCTATGTTCACAGAACAACAGTAGTGAGTACAGAATCCAACAGTTACAACTGAGTCTTCTTACCACAGAACAGTGATGGCAGGCAGCAGTGGCGGTTAGCAGTTTCTCTTTGTTCACATTAATTCGTAGCTCCCCACCGGGCTGGACAGTCTCCGACCGAGCTTTAGAGTGCTGGTAACATCAAGCTTTCAAATACTCGTGCATGTATGAAACCTTTAAATCTTCACACGTGCTCATATCAATCGTCAGACACTGCAATACACACCACTTAAAAGTGAAAAGGATACCTTCACCTCAACTCGTCGGGCCGGCAGATCCACTATGATGGCAAGTTCAAAGGAGACATCGAGTTCGATCAACAATCCGTAATTCAAAGCACACTCGTGCCTTCAAACTGCCGCCTCTGCCTCTCGTCTTCTTGTACCTCGATGTTGATCAGGTCCGCTTTGCTTGTCTACACCTCTCCTCTTCTCTCTTCTCAAACTGCCGCACTCGCTGCACTTTTTGACCGCCGCACACACTGAGCTCAACCGCCCCACACACTGAACCCTGAACGCTGCACGCCGAACGTTGAAATAGCCACTTGATGATTCTCTGCAGGTGTCGCTCATCAACAAGGGCGGCCATGACAGGCCACCGGAACCGACCTGGTGTCCCGCCGGAACCGTTTCCCCAAGGGAACTCGTTCCATCTATTATGGTTCCCATTTGTCACTCCGTGACAATCGGACTGCTTTTCTGATATCGACCCTCTGCCTGTTTCTACGTGTTTGTTGTTTAATGTTTGCAATAAACTTCCGCATATGGATTCTAATGCCGCCTCAGCCCACGCCTTCAACGGTAAGCTTTGCTCTTCCTAATAAGTTTGATGGCTCGGCTGAACAATGCAAGGGATTAATTCGCCAAGTAAAGCTATATTTTGAGTTCCAACAAGATCGATTTGAATCTGAGGAGAAGAGATGTGCATTTCTCATGACTTTGCTTACGGGAAAAGCCCTCGATTGGGCTTCAGCGGTGTGGGATAGCGATACACAATTCAAGAAATCCACTGAGTATTTTTTGCATCAACTTCAAGAAGTTTTCGAATATCCCACAGGGGGCAGGGATATTTCAACACAACTTATTAATGCAAAACAAGGTAACCGCACCGCAGCTGATTATGCTATTGAGTTTCGCACACTGGCAGCTCAGAGTGGATGGAATGATGTCTCTCTTAAAGCTACCTTTTACAACAGTCTCAATGTTGATCTGCAAACTGAACTCGCCTGTCGTAGAGAGGATTTATCATTTTCAGAACTTGTTAATCTCACCATCAAGATCTCATCAAGATCTCACAATCTCGTGAGACAGACTCCCAAGCAACGTACTAACAGAACAGTTTATAATAATTCCCCTATCGGCCATCTCACAGTTGAAAAATCATCTGTTGAACCCATGCAACTTAACGTTTCTCGATTGACGGAAGAGGAACGAGCAAGACGTCGACAAAATCATCTGTGCTTCTACTGTGGTGAACCAGGCCATCGCAGTACCGGTTGCCCACTCAAGGCCAAGTCACCATAAGGACTGATACTCTGTCTCTTGATCTCATAGCGCTGATTGACTCTGGAGCAGCTCTGAATATCATCAACAAGGACATAATTCAGAAGTATAATATTCCTACCCAACCATGCATTCCACCCATTCAGATCAAAGCTATCGATGACACTCTCATCAATCAAGGTATCCAATGTCAAACAAGAACCTTGAAACTTCAAACCGGTTTGTTCCATCAAGAAAACATCACCTTGTATGTCGTTGATTCACCCAAATACGAAGTCATCTTAGGATTTCCTTGGCTCACCATCCACGATCTTTCCATTTCCTGGTTCCAAGGGGAATTAACTCACTGGTCTCCATTTTGTTTGATGAACTGCCTTTCAATTCAGCCACAACCATGTCTCACCACAAGCATTGAGAGTCCCGAAACCCAGGTAAAAGTATCCATTCCCAGTCAATATCAAGATTTGTCTGAAGTTTTCAGCAAGAGTAAGGCCACACAACTTCCTCCACATCGTCCATGGGATTGCGCCATTGATTTGCTTCCCAATGCCATGCCTCCCAAAAGCAGAGTTTACCCATTGTCCAGGATTGAGGATCAGGCTATGGAGGAATACATTGAGGAAGCTTTAGACTCTGGGTTCATTCGTCCATCCACATCTCCTGCAGCCGCCGGGTTCTTTTTCGTGAGTAAAAAGGATGGTGGTTTAAGACCCTGCATAGATTATCGTGGACTTAACAATGTCACAGTAAATTTCCGCTATCCCTTGCCTTTGGTACCTCCGGCTCTGGAACAACTACGAGAGGCCACCATTTACACCAAACTAGACCTACGAAGCGCTTACAATCTCATCAGGATCAAAGAAGGTGATGAATGGAAGACCGCATTTCTCACCACTAGGGGGCACTTCGAGTACCAGGTAATGCCCTATGGGTTAGCCAACGCCCCAGCTGTCTTTCAGTCCTTTATAAATGAAATTTTCAAGGACTTCATGAACAAATTTGTTATTGCCTACATCAACGACATTTTGGTTTATTCCAAGACAGAGACTGAACATGTTACTCATGTGCGTGCAGTATTATCCCGTCTACTGGAGAACCAACTCTATGTCAAAACTGAGAAATGTGAGTTCCATGTCCATCAGACATCTTTTCTCGGCTATCAAGTTAGTCACCAGGGAGTGAGGATGGACTCAACCAAGGTTCAAGCAGTCACGGATTGGCCTCAACCTACTACCATTAAGGAGCTTCAGAGATTTCTAGGCTTTGCCAACTTCTACCGCCGTTTCATCAGAGATTACAGCACCATAGCCTCTCCACTCACCTCACTCTTGAAAGACAAACCCAAAAAACTCGGTTGGAATGAAGAAGCAAGTCATGCTTTTGCCACCCTCAAGTCAAGTTTCACCTCAGCTCCCATCCTGAAACATCCTGATCCTGATCTGCCGTTTGTCTTGGAAGTGGATGCATCAGACTGCGGAATAGGAGCCGTTCTCTCCCAACGTCATGGACAACCAGGCAAGCTTCATCCATGTGCAATTTACTCCAGAAAACTCACGAGTGCAGAAAAGAACTACGATGTTGGTAATAAGGAATTATTATCCATGAAAGCAGCCATTGAAGAGTGGAGACATTGGCTGGAGGGCGCTCGCTACCCGTTCCAAGTCATCACCGACCAGGAAAGAACCTTGAGTATATAAAGGGAGCAAAAAGACTTAATGTTTTGATTTCACCGTTACTTATCGACCAGGCAGCAAGAACAGTAAGGCAGACGCACTCTCCCGTAAGCATGACCCTCCTATAGAGGATTTCAAACCCGAAACCATTCTACCACCCACTGTCATTCTGGCTCCAGTCTCATGGGACATCATGGAAGAAATTCAACGCAGACAAGAACAAGATCCGCCACCACCACAATGCCCACCAAACAAACAATATGACATTACCTCAAGACATGCGTCACCAAGTACTCCAATGGGTTCATACATCCATCAGCTCAGGACATCCAGGTATATCACGTACCCTACATCTGTTAAAAAACTCATTTTGGTGGCCTTCAATGACCAAAGACACAACCATCTTCATCAAATCCTGTCAGATCTGTGCTCAATCCAAGACCCCCAAGGAATTACCCTCAGGTCTACTTCAACCATCCCACAACGACCATGGTCTCATCTCTCTATTGACTTCATCACTGACCTGCCACCATCCAATGGATTCACAACCATTCTAGTCATCATCGACAGGTTCTCAAAGTCATGCCGGTTAATTCCATTAAAGGGATTACCTACAGCCATGGAAACAGCTTTAGCTCTCTTCAACCATGTATTCCGCATCTATGGCTTACCTGAGGACATTGTCAGTGACAGAGGAACACAATTCACCTCCCAAGTCTGGAAAACGTTCTGCAAACAATTGGATATTAACGTTAGCCTCACGTCTGGATACCATCCTCAGAGCAACGGCCAGGTGGAGAGACTCAACCAGGAGATTGGCCGTTATCTACGAACCTATTGTAGTAGGGAACAACATAGGTGGTCAGAGTTTCTTCCCTGGGCCGAGTATGCCCAGAATTCACTCACTCATGCATCTACAGGCCTCACTCCCTTCCAGTGTGTCCTGGGGTATCAGCCCCCTATGTTCCCGTGGTCGGGTGAACCTTCCTCGGTTCCGGCTGTTGACGACTGGATTAAACGTAGTGAGAGGGTGTGGGACAGTGCTCATGTGCGTCTTCAACGGGCTGTAAGGAATCAGGAAATCCAGGCCAACAGACGCCGACGTCCACACCCTCCCTACGAACCTGGACAGCGGGTCTGGCTCTCTACGAGGGACATCAAGCTGCGGCTGCCCAGCAGGAAGCTCAGCCCAAGGTACGTAGGCCCTTTCAGAATTCTCAGACGAATTAATGAGGTAACGTACCAGCTGGAGCTTCCTGCTAACTACCGTATCTCTCCCTCTTTCCATGTGTCCCTTCTCAAACCGGTCCACCCGGAGGCTGACCCCGGCCAGATGACCCCAGAACCACTGCCACCCCTGGATGTAGGTGGTATGCCCGTAATGTAATGCCAAGCCAGCAGAGGGAGCCATCACCCGAGCAAGGTTATTTTCGTAAACGAAAACTGAAACTAAGACTAAAACTATTGGTCAAAAAACATTTTCGTAAACTGAAATAAAATTAGAAATTTATAATAAATGAAAAACTAAAACTAAACGAAACTAACAACAGTTACTGAAAAACTAACTGAAATAAAATAATAATTAGCAAAAATAAATAATCGTTTTCGTATTTAATAAGCTCTTTACTTTGGTGGAAAGTCTGACCTGTGGCTGTTTAGGGAAATGCCTGTAATGGCGCTTCACACGCGTGAAGTTGCTGAGGCGATTAACCGCTGTCCTGTGACGCGCTCAATGAAGGACCAGCGAACACATCACTAGTCTTAAGCGGCTGTTCTTAAAGGATGCGTCCGTGGCAGTGAAATGGGAAATAATAACTCAAGGTAATGAGACGCAAGTTGAACTTCTTTTAACTTGAGCAAAGCGTTTTCAGAATGTCCTTTCATTTGCGTGCGAGACGCGGGTGCAACAGCAAAACAAGTCCGTCAAGCACAAAAATACCTTTAATGTTGTGATGTCATGCTTTCATGAAGGTTGACAGGCTGAAAGGTGCTGTTGTTATCTTTGTTTTTACAAAAGATTTTCTGCTAATAATATTGTTATCCATGTGGAGACATGTCCACTCACACACACACACTCTCTCTCTCTCTCTCTCTCTCTCTCTCACTATCTTTGTTGGGATTCTCCATAGATGTAATGGTTGTTATATTGTACAAACTGTATATTCTGTCTCCTTACACTAAACCGACCCCTAAACATACCCATCACACACACACACACACACACACACACACACACACACACACACACTAACCCGACCCATCACACACACACACACACACACTAACCCGACCTCTAAACCGACCCATCACACACACACGCACACGCACACACACACACGCGCACGCGCACACACACACACTAACCCGACCCATCACACACACACACACTAACCCGACCCCTAAACCGACCCATCACACACACACACACACTAACCCGACCCCTAAACTGACCCATCACACACACACACACACACACTAACCCGACCCATCACACACACACGCGCACACACACTAACCCGACCCCTAAACCGACCCATCACACACACACACACACACACTAACCCGACCCCTAAACCGACCCATCACACACACACACACACACTAACCCGACCCATCACACACACACACACACACGCACACACACACTAAACCGACCCATCACACACACGCGCACACACACACACACACTAACCCGACCCATCACACACACACACACTAACCCGACCCATCACACACACACACACACACACACACTAACCCGACCCCTAAACCGACCCATCACACACACACACACACTAACCCGACCCATCACACATACACACACGCGCACACACACTAACCCGACCCCTAAACCGACCCATCACACACACACACTAACCCGACCCCTAAACCGACCCATCACACACACACACACACACACTAACCCGACCCATCACACACACACACGCACACACACACTAACCCGACCTCTAAACCGACCCATCACACACACACACGCACTAAACCGACCCATCACGCGCGCACACACACACACACTAACCCGACCCATCACACACACACACACACTAACCCGACCCCTAAACCGACCCATCACACACACACACACACTAACCCGACCCCTAAACCGACCCATCACACACACACACACACACACACTAACCCGACCCATCACACACACACATACACACATACACACATACACACTAACCCGACCCATCACACACATTTTCAAAAAAACTCATTCTGTGTGATTTAATTTAGGCCCACAGTGACACAAGTCCCCATGAGTGTTTGTGCATTCAGGTGTAAGTCCCCACCACGTTAGAAAAACATGTACACACTCACACACACTGCATAGATACTTCATTATTTAATCACACTGGCTTCACAGCAGGTTGTCAGATTAATTTAGCTGTTTTTTTGTTGTATGTACCAGTGTCACTCTGAAAAAAGCGTCACTCTGCGTCTCGCTTTGGAAGTGTTCTGTTTGCTCTGCTAAACTATAATTACTAAAACTAAAACTGAAACTAAATAAAATAAAAACTAAATAGAAATGTGTTTGCAAAATAAAAACTAAACTTAAACTAACAAAACCATTAATGAAACTAACTAAAACTAAACTTAAATTTAAAGCAAAATTGAAAACGATATTAAAATAAAAACTAATTTAAAAAAGCAAAACTATAATAACCTTGGGTACTGACTGAGCGCTCCCTCTGCTGCTTCTACATTCACTTCCTGTTTGGGACTACTTAAGCTGTGACCATGTGCTTTCACATCGCGAAGTATTGCCAGTTTAGCCTGCTTTACCAAGCGTTTTTCCTGATATTCTGATTGTCTGCATGTGTATGATTCTGCCTCGTTCTCTGACCATTGATTTTACGGATTTCCCTTTCTGGATTGTTTGCTTGTGTGGACTGATCTCAAGGTTTGACTTCTCTGCCTGGTTTCTCACTAACGTCTCTTGGATTATTCCTTGGATTGTCAAAAGATCGGACTGCTTTTCTGTTATCGACCCTCTGCCTGTTTCTACGTGTTTGTTGTTTAATGTTTGCAATAAACTTCCGCATATGGATTCTAATGCCGCCTCAGCGTCCTCATTACAAGTACATCGGCCAGACAATTGTAGATATTGACTACTTGAACACATTTCTGGCCAACGAGTCTGTGAAATTGAACTTTCTATACATGCTCATTGACTCCTTCCGATGTTTCATCAAGCAGACAATAGTCAATAATTGACCTCCTGAACATATTTCTAGTAAAAGAGTCCTCGATCTTGAACTTTCTATACATGCTCAGTGACTGCCTTATTTTGTTTCTTCAGCCATAAAGTAGTTCAGATTTAACATGTTGAACATATTTCTGACTGAAGAGTCCTTGATCTTGAACTTTCTATTCATACTTTTAGACTCTTTTAGATAGTACATCGGACAGACAATTGTCCATAAAGACAATTAAATTTTTTTTTTTCTGGCCAACAAGTCTGTGTACTTGAAACTTCTATACATGCTCATTGACTCCTTTTAGTGTTTCAACAGCCAGAGAGTAGTCCATCATTTACCTACTGAAAATATTTCTGGTAAAAGAGTCCTCGATTTTGAACTTTCTATACAAGCTCATTGACTCCTTCTGATGTTTCATCAGCCAGACAAAAGTCCATATTTGACATACTTGAACATATCTTTAGTAAAAGAGTCCTCGATCTTGAACATTCTATACATGCTCATTGACTCCTGATGCTGTTTCTTCAGCCATACAGTAGTTCAGATTTGACATATTGAACATATTTCTGACCCAAGAGTCCTTGAGCTTGAACTTTCCATTCATACTTATAGACTCTTTCAGATAGTAAATCAGCCAGACAATTGTGCATATTGACTCCTTCTAGTGTTTCATCAGTCAGACAGCAGTCCATATTTGACCTGCTGAAAATATATTTGGTAAAAGAGTCCTCGATCTTGAACTTTCTATCCATGCTCATTGACTCCTAATGCTGTTTCTTCAGCCATTTCAGTTCAGATTTGACATATTGAACATATTTCTGACTGAAGATTCCTTGATCTTGAACTTTCTATTTATACTTACAGAATCTTTCAGATAATACATCGGCCAGACAATTGTCCATACTGACTGCTGAACATATTTCTGGCCAACGAGTCTTTGAACTTGAACTTTCTATACATGCTCATTGACCTTTTCTAGAGTTTCATCAGCCAGACCATAATTGTCCATAATTGACCCGCTGAAAATATTTCTGTTAAAAGAGTCTATAAACTTGAACTTTTTATATAAAATCATTAACTTCTTCTGATGTTTAATCAGCTAGACAGCAGTCCATATATGACCTACTGAACTTTTTTCTGGCAAAAGACTCCTCGATCGTGAACTTTCTAAACACACTCAGACTCTTTCTGATGTTTCTTCAGCCATACAGTATTTCAGATTTGAAATACTGAACATATTTCTGACCGAAGAGTAATTGATCTTGAACTTTCTATTCATGCTTATTGACTCCTGATGTTTCATCAGCCAGAGAGCCAGAATTGATCTACTGAACATATTAATGGCCAAAGAGTCCTCAATCTTAAACTTTCTATACATATTTATAGTTTCCTTCTGATGCTTCATAAGCCATATAAAAGTCCAAATCTGACCTATTGAACTTATTTCTTGTCAATGGGTCCTCAAAAGGTTTTAAACTATAGACTTCTTCTAATGTTAAATCAGACCGACAGAGGCCCCTTTTTGAACTACTGAACATATTTAATGCCTAAGAGTACTCGAAACTTGACTTTTCTATACATACTCGTTGACTCCATCTGATATTACATCAGCCATACAAAAGTCCATAATTGACCCAAGGAACATATTTCTGGCCAAAGAGTCCTCAATATTAAACTTTCTAGACTCATAGTCTCCTTCTGATTCTTCATAAGCCATATATGTCCATATATGACCTATTATTATTAATCATTAGTCAAAAGTTATCAAACCTCAAAAGTTTTCTCCTCAAAAGTTTAAACTATGTACAATTAGGGCTTTTGAGGACTGCTTATGATGATAAATCAGACCATAAAAGGTAACATTTTTACTCTGGAGTCAAAATGTATAGAGAGTTAATAATCTATGGCCAAAAATATAATTTAATAACCTGTTAAAGTGATGTATCATCAGAAGAAGTCTATGAGTATTCACATTAACTTGTGAGGACCTTTCTGTCACGATCCACACACACAAAAAAGGAAAAGGGAAAATCCAAGTGCAGTATGTAATGTTTATTCTAAGGGGTAATCCAAATCATAAACGTCCAGGCAGGGGTCAAAAATCCAAAAAGCAGACCAAAACATAAAACAATAAACAGGAACAAAGCAGAACAGACCTCACAAGTGGTGTGATGAGTAACAAGGACACCGTAACACATACTAAACAGACAGGGTTATATACACAGGGAAAACAAGCTAAACAAGATAACAAGGGGGTGTGGTAAACTGAAACACCTGTGAAGACTAATCAACATAACGGGGAACAACTGAACATGACAAGACACATGGCAGGATCACATGACAAGCAGGGAATAATATGACAGACACTAACAAGGAACAAGACACAAAACCCACACCGTGACACTTTCTGCCAAAAATATTTTCAATTCGCCAGATATGGACATCTATATACCTTATGAAGAATCAGAAGGAGTCTATGAGTACATATAGAAAGCACAAGATCAAGGACTCTTTGGCCAGAAATATGTTCCTTGGGTCAAACAGGGACTTCTGTATGGCTGACGTAACATCAGAAAGAGTCAACAAGTATATATGGAAAGGTCAAGTTTCGAGTACTCCTTGGCTAGAAAAAAAATCAGTATGTCAAATATGGACTTTTGTCAGGATGATATAACATCCAAAGATATCAATCTGAATGTATAGTGTTCATCTTTTAGGACTATTTGGCCAGAAATATGTTCAGTACATCAAAAAGGGACCTCCGAATAGCTGATTTATCATCAGAAAGAGTCTATAACTTTATATAGTTTAAAAACCTTTGAAAACCCTTTGATCAGAAATAAGTTCAAAAGGTCAGATATGGATATCTATATGGCTTATGTAGCATCAGAAGGAGTCTATGATTATGTATAGAAAGTCCAAGATCGAGGAGTCTTTGGCCAGAAATATGTTCCTTGGGTCAAATATGGAGTTCTGTATGGCTGACGTAACATCAGAAAGAGTCAACGAGTACATATGGAAAGGTCAAGTTTCGAGTACTCCTTGGCTAGAAAAAAAAAATCAGTATGTCAAATATGGACTTTTGTCAGGATGATATAACATCCGAAGATATCGATCTGAATGTAGAGTGTTCATCTTTTGGGACTATTTGGCCAAAAATATGTTCAGTACATCAAAAGGGGACCTCTGAATAGCTGATTTATCATCAGAAAGAGTCTATAACTTTATATAGTTTAAAAACTTTTGAGGACCCTTTGATCAGAAATAAGTTCAAAAGGTCAGATATGGATATCTATATGGCTTATGTAGCATTAGAAGGAGTCTATGAGTATGTATAGAAAGTCCAAGATCAAGGACTCTTTGGCCATAAATATATTCCTTGGCTCAAATATGGACTTCTGTAAGGCTGATTTGACATCAGAAGGAGTCGATAAGTTTATAATAGTAAAAAACATTTTGAGGATTCTTTGGCCAAAAATATGTTAAATTGGTCAAATATGGACTACAGTCTGGCTGAAATAACATCACGAGAAGTCTGTACAGTAGGAGAAATATGTATAGTGAGTTAATGTTCATGGACTCTGGCCAGAAATATGTTCAGTGGGTGAAAAATTGACTACTGGCTGAAAATATAACATCACAAGAGGTCAATCTGTAGTATAGCAAGATTATGTTCAAGAACTCTTTGGCCAGAAATATGTTCATTAGGTCAAAAGGGGACCTCTGAATAGCTGATTTATCATCAGAAAGAGTCTATAACTTTACATAGTTTAAAAAATTTTGAGGACACTTTGATCAGAAATAAGTTCAAAAGGTCAGATATGGATATCTATATGGCTTATGAAGCATCAGAAGGAGTCTATGAGTATGTATAGAAAGCCCAAGATCGAGGACTCTTTGGCCAGAAATATGTTCCTTTGGGTCAAATATGGACTTCTGTATGGCTGACATAACATCAGAAAGAGTCAACGAGTATATATGGAAAGGTCAAGTTTCGAGTACTCCTTGGCTAGAAAAAAAATCAGTATGTCAAATATGGACTTTTGTCAGGATGATATAACATCCCAAGATATCAATCTGAATGCATAGTGTTCATCTTTTACGACTATTTGGCCAGAAATATGTTCAGTACATCAAAAGGGGACCTCCGAATAGCTGATTTATCATCAGAAAGAGTCTATAACTTTATATAGTTTAAAAACTTTTGAAAACCCTTTGATCAGAAATAAGTTCAAAAGGTCAGATATGGATATCTATATGGCTTATGTAGCATTAGAAGGAGTCTATGAGTATGTATAGAAAGTCCAAGATCAAGGACTCTTTGGCCATAAATATATTCCTTGGGTCAAATATGGACTTCTGTAAGGCTGATTTGACATCAGAAGCAGTCGATAAGTTTATAATAGTAAAAAACATTTTGAGGATTCTTTGACCAAAAATATGTTAAATCGGTCAAATATGGACTACAGTCTGGCTGAAATAACATCACGAGAAGTCTGTACAGTAGGAGAAATATGTATAGTAAGGTAAATGTTCAAGGTCTCTGGCCTGAAATATGTTCAGAAGGTCAAATATGGACTTCTATATGGATGATTTAACATCAGAAGGAGTCTATGAGTTTCTAAGAGTAAAAAAACATTTAGGATTCTTTGGCCAAAAATATGTTAAATCGGTCAAATATGGACTACAGTCTGGCTGAAATAACAACACGAGAAGTCTGTATAGTAGGAGAAATATTTATAGTAAGGTAAATGTTCAAGGTCTCTGGCCTGAAATATGTTCAGAAGGTCAAATTTGGACTTATGTATGGCTGATTTAACATCAGAAGGAGTATATAAGTTTATGATGGACAAAATCTTTTTGAGAACTTTTTGGTCAATTTTTTTTTCAATCTGTCAAATATGGACTACTGTCTGCCTGATTTAACATTACGAGAAGTCATTCTATATGTATAGTGAGTTAATGTTCATGGACTCTGGCCAGAAAAATGTTCAGTGGGTGAAAAATTGACTACTGGCTGAAAATATAACATCACAAGAAGTCAATCAGTAGTATAGCAAGATAATGTTCAAGAACTCTTTGGGCAGAAATATGTTCATTAGGTCAAAAGGGGACCTCGGAATAGCTTATTTATCATCAGAAAGAGTCTATAACTTTATATAGTTTACAAAATTTTGAGGACACTTTGATCAGAAATAAGTTCAAAAGATATGGATATCGATATGGCTTATGAAGCATCAGAAGAAGTCTATGAGTATGTATAGAAAGCCCAAGATCGAGGACTCTTTGGCCAGAAATATGTTCCTTGGGGTCAAATATGGACTTCTGTATGGCTGACATAACATCAGAAAGAGTCAACGAGTATATATGGAAAGGTCAAGTTTCGAGTACTCCTTGGCTAGAAAAAAAATCAGTATGTCAAATATGGACTTTTGTCAGGATGATATAACATCCCAAGATATCAATCTGAATGCATAGTGTTCATCTTTTACGACTATTTGGCCAGAAATATGTTCCTTGGGTCAAATATGGACTTCTGTATGGCTGACGTAAAAGCAGGAGTCGACGAGTATGTATAGAAAGTTAACATCAGTTGACTGATGTACAAGTAATGCATTCGAATACACAACATATATAACTATTTCATCTATGCAATGAAACATACAACATATGTGCTTTCGCACTGCACTGCATACTACAACAAACTTATTCATTGTGCATTGAAGGGAAATTATTGCATTGCATTGCACACCAGAACTAACTCCTTCCCATGTTCATTAAAGAGATAACGAATGTTATTCCATTGCATTGCACAAACGATCTAACTTTGTGCATTGAAGAATAACATAGGCTATGCACTTCTTGCATTGCATTGCACACCAGAACTAACTCAATCCCATGTGCATTAAAGACATAACAGGTGTGTTATTGAATTGCATTGCACACACGATCTGAGGTTGTGTATTGAAGATGTTATTCTTCAATGCACAACCTCAGATCGTGTGTGCTATTAAGCCTTTGCACTTCTTGCATTGCATTGCACTCCAGAACTAACTCCTTCCCATGTTCATTAAAGAGATAACGAATGTTATTGCATTGCATTGCACAAACGATCTAACGTTGTGCATCATTAAAGAATAACTTATAGGCTATGCACTTCTTGCATTGCATTGCCTTGCATTGCACACCAGAACTAACTCAATCCCATGTTCATTAAAGAGATAACATATGTCTTGTTACAGTGCATTGCACAAACGATCTATCGTTGTGCATTGAAGAATAACATAGGCTATGCACTTCTTGCATTGCATTGCATTGCAATGCACACCAGAACTAACTCAATCCCATGTGCATTAAAGAGATAACATGTGTTGTTGCATTGCATTGCACAAACGATCTAACGTTGTGCATCATTAAAGAATAACAAATAGGCTATGCACTTCTTGCATTGCATTGCATTGCAATGCACACCAGAACTAACTCAATCCCATGTTCATTAAAGAGATATCATATGTCTTGTTACAGTGCATTGCACAAACGATCTAACGTTGTGCATTCAAGAATAACATAGGCTATGCACTTCTTGCATTGCATTGCATTGCAATGCACACCAGAACTAACTCAATCCCATGTGCATTAAAGAGATAACATGTGTTGTTGCATTGCATTGCACAAACGATCGTTGTGCATCATTAAAGAATAACAAATAGGCTATGCAGTTCTTGCATTGCATTGCACTGCACACCAGAATTAACTCAATCCCATGTTCATTAAAGACATAACATGTGTGTTATTGCATTGCATTGCACAAACGATCTGAGGTTATGCATTGAAGAATAACAATAAGGCTTTGCACTTTTGCACAAACGATCTGAGGTTATGCATTGAAGAATAACAATAAGGCTTTGCACTTTTGCACAGAACTAATTCATTCCCATGTTCATTAAAGAGATAACGAATGTTATTGCATTGCATTGCACAAACGATTTAACGTTGTGCATTGAAGAATAACATGGGCTATTCATTTCTTGTATTGCATTGCATTGCACAAACAATCTAACGTTGTGCACTGAAGAATAACTTATAGGCTATGCACTTCTTGCATTGCACTGCATTGCATTGCATTGCACACCAGAACTAACTCCTTCCCATGTTCATTAAAGAGATAACGAATGTTATTCCATTGCATTGCACAAACGATCTAACGTTGTGCATTGAAGAATAACTTATAGGCTATGCACTTCTTGCATTGCATTGCACACCAGAACTAACTCAATCCCATGTTCATTAAAGAGATAACATATGTGTTGTTACAGTGCATTGCACAAACGATCTAACATTGTGCATTGTAGAATAACATATAGGCTATGCACTTCTTGCATTGCACACCAGAACTAACTCCTTCCCATGTTCATTAAAGAGATAACGAATGTTATTGCATTGCATTGCACAAACGATCTAACGCTGTGCATTGAAGAATAACATAGGCTATTAATTTATTGCATTGCATTGCATTGCACAAACGATCTAACATTGTGCATTGAAGAATAACATAGGCTATTAATTTATTGCATTGCATTGCACACCAGAATGAACTCCTTCCCATGTTCATTAAAGAGATAATATACGCGTTGTTGCATTGCATTGCACAACCGATCTAACGTTGTGCATTGAAGAAAAACATAGGCTATGCACTTCTTGCATTGCATTGCACACCAGAACTAATTCATTCCCATGTTCATTAAAGAGATAACGAATGTTATTGCATTGCATTGCACAAACGATCTAACGTTGTGCATTGAAGAATATAGGCTATGCACTTCTTGCATTGCATTGCATTGCATTGCACACCAGAACTAACTCAATCCCATGTGCATTAAAAAGATAACATGTGTTGCTGCATTGCATTGCACAAACGATCTAATTATTATTATTATTATCATCATTATCAATATTATTATTGGTATTATTATTATTATTATGCTAAGCCTACCCTGGTGAAAAAAAAGTATACTTTATTATATTTGAAATATATTCCCTTTTTCAATAGTACATTGCAAATATATTTAAAAAAAAATACTATCTTTAAATATATTAAAAGTATATTAGCATCATGCTTTTTATCTATTTTTATAATACAACTTTTAACACACTTTAAAATAATAGTACTTTAGTATATTTTCTAAAAATATATTTAAAAGCAAGCATACTTTTAACATATTTCTAACAAGTGCACTATAAGTTCATTGGTAATAAATATATGCTTAATTACACTTTTAAGAAATATGCTAAAAACAAGCATACTTTTAACATATTTCTAACAAGTGCACTATAAGTACATTGGTAATAAATATATGCTTAATTACACTTTTAAGAAATATGCTAAAAACAAGCATACTTTTAATATATTTCTAACTAGTGCACTATAAGTACATTGGTAATAAATATATGCTTAATTACATTTTTAAGAAATATGCTAAAATCAAGCATACTTTCAATATATTTCTAACAAGTGCACTATAAGTACATTGGTAATAAATATATGCTTAATTACATTTTTAAGAAATATGCTAAAAACAAGCATACTTTCAATATATTTCTAACAAGTGCACTATAAGTACATTGATAATAAATGTATGCTTAAATACACTTTAAAAAAAAAATGCTAAAAACAAGCATACTTTTAATATATTTCTAACAAGTGCACTATAAGTACATTGGTAATAAATATATGATTAATTACACTTTTAAGAAATATGCTAAAAACAAGCACACTTTTAACATATTTCTAAAAAGTACACTACAAGTCCTTTTAAGTTTTTGTGTATTTAAAGAAAACATACTTATGTTGATCTACTTAAAATAGATTTGAGTATGCAGTGTACAAATGGCTACTTTTGTAATTGTGATTTAAGTATTTTTAATTTAAGTTTATACAATGTTAAAGATAGGCACAATGTACAATAAACACAAATCCATTACAAATTTTACATCAACAATCACACCATTGGAACACACAAGAAAATGTGTTTTCTACTGTACAGAAAGTGGCAGCTACTGGATTGTGATGTCACAAGTGGCCGTTTAACATGCAGCCAAGTAAACACTGGCTATATTGCATGGCCAAAAATGGAAGTTCACTCACTAGGGTAGGTAATCCTGTTCAGAAACACTTTTTTTTATACTGGGTGAAATGGTCCTTCCATCCTGAGAGTAGTCAATACATTATGTGTTCAGAAAAAGGAATGAAAAAAATCAGACCTCTGTAGCAGCTGCAGGACAGTAAAAACTCTGACCAATCACTGCCATTCGGTGCGAATGTAAAGAACCAATCAGATGCCTTCATGTCTCGTGCCCGAGCCCCACTGCGTGCGCTGCCCTGCGTGCACTCATCACATGTCACCGTTCCGGAAACATTCAGCTCACTACACCGAGTAAGCAGGAGTTTGCGGCACAATGGAAGAGAAAATGCAGCAAAATCTACCAATGCCAGCTTTGCTGGTAACTGCTCGCCCTGATAAAAAGCCTAAAAAAAAGAAAATCGGAGGCAGAAAAGGCTGCAACGAAACAGGCACTGGATAAAGCCAGAGAACAAACTTGCGTCATCATTGCAGCATTTGAATGGTGGAGACAACTGAGGGAGCAAAAGTGATGAAAAGCGATGCCGAGGTTGCGTTCTTTCTGCTGAACAGGTAATTATTTGTTTTGCTTCGGGGGGATTTGTTATTTCCATGATATATGTTACGTTAGGCCACGTAGCTACTTTTGTAGCTAGTGCTAACTAGCAATGCTAACATTAGCTTCTCTGTCGGTGTAAGCCAGTTGCGTTACAGGTCTGCTTATCTGACTTTTAGGACATGCCATTTTGAACATATTGCACAGCCATAGTCGCAAGTGTCTGCATTATAATTGTGATAAAATGACGTTAATATTGCTTATAAACGGGACAACTGTGGTGATGTGGCATATGTGTTTTGTTAGCTACGAGAAGAAATGTTTGTTACTGTGTGAAATGGAAACAAAGTTTTGTTGTCATTCTTTGTGTGTCTTTGAGATGCAGTAATTATTGTCAGATGTGTAATTGTGATATTCTTCCTAAAGGTAAATCACTGCCAAAGGAGTAGATCACCACAGCAGACGACGCCTCATGCAAAGCCTGACCTGTCAGCCATCCCTGGACACTCCTTTTCTTATATATATTTATTTCTTATTTATTATATGTAAATACAGATTGTTTATGACAATCAAAAGCAGCGAAAGTACAGATACTTGTGTAAAAAAGTATTTTTCTTAGGTCTCTCTTGTTCGTTTTAAAAAAAAAATAAAACAAAAAGTGTTATACCACATTCATTGTCATTATTCATTTAGCATGTAAGGAGGTAAGAAAAGTAATAGCTTGTTTATGCTGAAATGGTAAAGGAAAGGCATTTATCGTTTCAAAATATTTATTCCAACATGACAAAAATACTCTGCTTTCCTGTGACCTGCAGCTGACTCCGACTGTGGATGCGCGTTCATGTTTGTGGGGGCGTAGCTTTGGACGGAGTACTGACGGGAGGGGGTGGAGCTTAGAAGAGGTGCCGCTTTCAAATGTTGCTAGCTCTCCAACATTGCCTACTATAGCTTTAAAGTATATTGTACAAAGTATAGCTAAGTAATATTTGTTTATTAATGTGCATTTGTTATTGAAGACAAAGTGTGCTATTTGTAGTATTTGGATTAAGCCAAAGGTATTACGGAGAATATCATTTTTACTCAAAAATAATAGACTTGTATATTGCTCGTAATGATTTTGTAATGTACTTGTAACACAGATAAAGTACACTTTATTATCACTTATCAAGTATGTAAATAGTCCCTACACAGGCATATACTTAAAGTATACTAAGTATACTTGAAGTTGTTCCAATTTAGCACACAAAAGTACACTAAATAGACTTAAAGTTATGCTTTACTACAATTTAAATACAACTAAAATATACTTAGTACAAAATTAGTTGTTTCAAAATAGCACACTTAAAGTTAACTAATCCTTAACACACTTGAAGTATACTTATAATTAGTGTGGCTGCAAGTATACTTAGTATATATTTTTAATAAATTTACGGTATATTTCTTGTATGTTTCGAAGACACTTGTAATTAATTTGTAATGTACTTGTAACACAAATAAAGTACACTTTAATACACTAATCAAGTATGTAACTAGTCCCTACACAGGCATATACTTAAAATATACTAAATATACTTAAAGTTGTTCCAATTTAGTACACAAAAGTACACTAAATACATTTAAAGTTATGCTTTACTACAACTTCATTACTACTAAAATATACTTAGTACAAAATTAGTTGTTTCAAAATAGCACACTTTAAGTTAACTAATCATTAACACACTTGAAGTATACTAATAATTAGTCTGGCTTCAAGTATACTTAACATATTTTTTTTTCACCAGGGTAGCCTACTACTATATTGTGTAGGCTACATGTAGAATTACAACTAGCCCAAGACATCTTTAGGCCTATTTAACCGTGAGTGACAGGCGCATAGCCGTGACGGGTCGCGGGACCATAGCCGTGATGACAGGTCGCGGGACAGGCGCGTATATAGCCGTGACAGGTCGAGTGACAGGCGAATATAGCCGTGACAGGTGAGTATAGTTGTGACAGGTCGAGTGACAGGAGTAGGTGACGGGTCGCGGGACAGCCGCATATACCCGTGACCAGTGGTTAAAGTGGGATTTGGCAGGTGGGGGAACCCTCAAATTTTGTGTAGGTGCAACAGGGAAAAATGACTCACCGTGGGACTACATATTGAGTATCGTGGTATAGCAATACTTTTTGGGACAAGAATGTCACTGTGGCACTGGCACCAAGTATCACAATACTTATTTAATACTTATTTTAATGTTTTTATTTTGGTCCATCTATACATCTACACTGATATGATGACGATACTATGTTAAAATTGCTGAACACGACGATATTGAACACAACCTTGTTTTTCACAATGTAAATTTAAACCTAAAAATGGGAAGTCCAAAACTGACTGAAATGTGCGGTAGTTAGGGGGGTTCGGGGGCATGCTCCCCCGAGAAAATTTGGATTTCTCTGACCAACATATGTGCAATTTAGGGCTTTTGAAGGCCAAAAATAAATAAAAATAAAATAAAAAAAATGATGAGAAATAGCTTAAAACTTGGTCATTAGATTATTTGTCAATACCTGCTCTCTCCTCATCTTCATCTTTCTTTTTCTCTCAGTCTCCTTCTGCCCTAATTCTTCCCCTCCTAAAGCTGAACTTTGACTGATAGTCTTTTCATTTTCGTTTGTGTCAGTGAAGAAAGTAAACAGGCTCAACTGATATTTATATGTTTTATGAATAGTTTTCTGAGACAAGTTAATTTACTCAATTCTACCAGGAAAGCTGTAGCCTAAAGCCCTATTCGCACGGGATTAGTATTACCCCTGGACCTCTGTAATTAAGAAATTACCCCCTGACGTCTGTGTTTTTGGTGGCTCATTCACACGGGCAAATAAATGTTCGTAATTCCCTCGAGTTTACGGACTTTACAGCGTGCGCCCACCCATTCACACTTCACTAGCTGAACGCGCTGAAACGAAGATCGCGCTGCAGTATTGCAATTCAAAAAAATAACTTATTTAAAACCAATTTATTAGAGAAATATATTATATATATATTATAGAATATCATATTATTGTATAAATATATAATATATCTTCTTTTTCTTTTGTTCTTTGTCCATATTTACAACAAGCCTGCCTGAAGAATGTATTATAAATACCGAAACGTCGCGATAGGCTTGTTTTTCTATTCATTTTATTTGGTTTATTTCATTTTATATCATTTTTACTCTTTCACACTTTGATTTCTTGAGATACTTACAGGATGGACGTCTTTAGAGGCCGTGTGAGACAAAGAAATGCTCCACGATACAGACTACTAAATTACACTACCACAAAAAGCGTCCAAACTTTCCAAAAGAGCTTCCATGTTGCGCCAAAATACTTAATTTAATGTTTCCATGACAACGGTCCGAGTTGAGCTTCCGGATCACGTCTTTACTGTAACGTTAGTTTGTTTTCTCTTTTGCAGCAATTCATAGTTTTTATTGGAGAAAAACTATAATCGGATTGGAGTAGAGCATATCGAGAGATTTTATTGTTAATACAGTTTTAATACAGACGTAAAATGGACTGTTAAACGGCCCATAATGGTTATTACGTTCTTTAGGAAACGATAGGCTCACAGAAAAACAGCCCAAATCACAGACATGGGGATTCGCACGGGACTGGTATTATCAGAGGACCCCTGTGTTGGCCGAAATATGGTAGGTAATTTTCGGGGGAATCACATTTTTACAGACATGGCAGATTCGCACGGGATAAAAATCACAGACGACCTCTGCGATTATTACAAATGAGGTCCCTAGGTAATACTAATCCCGTGCGAATAGGGCTTAAGTCAGTATTGCCAATAGGAACCTTCTACAAGCTTTGGAGTTTGAAAACGTCTGTTTTTAAATGTTAAAAGTAATTTTAAATAATACAAATTATAGTCTACGTTTAATGCAGTTGGTGGAATTGGCAGACGTTCCCTTAAGCATCATGCGCTGTGGAAACGCGTCAAAGCATTCTCGGTTATAAATATAATATGTAATAATAATAAAATATATTACAAGGGAAAACAAATGTCCGGCGAATATCGAACCTAAAACTAACTTTACCGCGCTCAACCCCCGTGAGTGCATTCACGCATTAGTAACCGCTGGCGTTCAGCGGGGAGGGGAGGCGTGAACCGGTGTAGAACCGTGAGAACATAACGTCGGGAAGCGTGTTTGTGAATGCGGGGCCAGGCGGTGATATTCAGTTTTGATATGATGAATAATGAGAATCATTGAATTTGCTTAGAATGACTGATTTGATTTGATTTGAATCTATTTATTTATTAATTTATCTGAGGTGCCGGAACGCAGTTCCGGACCGTTCCGGCCCACTTTAACCCCTGCCCCTGCCCTGCGCATGGTTGGCGCCAGGGAGGAGCAGGTGCTTCAGCACCCCCAAGAAAGACCAAAGCACCCCGATAGCACCCCCACAAATTATTTCTGGAAGCAATTATATTCAGGCTGTATTCTATGGAAGCCCTGAACCGCATTTTGAAGAAATATTATCTCGTTATTTCGACATAAGAAGTCTTATTTTGACATAATAAATCGTTATTTCGACATAATATCTCGTTATTTCGACATATAGGGGACATTCTCTGCATTAAGCCACATTAAGCGTTCTTATGGTTATATGGGAGGAAAATGCTTAATGTGCAATTAAACGTTGCGTTCATATTATGGGCTCATCTGATTTTTTGTACATAGCCTACTTTGTTATGATTTTAGTATCATAATGATTAATAAATGCACGCACAATTATCCATGAACTTGATTTGAACAAAATGCCTTTCAACTTGTGTGTGCAAAATTCAGAATTAAATGAATGTGCAGCAATTTGTACAAATAGAGATTCTGTATGCCTACTATACTGTTGTAGCCATTAAATAAGCGGATTTAGTTTCATATTTGTTAAAATATTATAGTATTATTTTTTTTCCATTTATGTTGATTTATGAAAAGTGAACAGCACGAGTAAGATAGGATGCGCAATATATCGAGAGACATGGAGCGGGTCAGACATGATTTTGACATAGGCTAATCATGGAGGCGCCCACGTGGTCACTTGCATTGCACGTTAACTGGAGCGCATCTCATCCTAACTTAACGAAACTCAGTGTATGCCTCACACAGACATGAGCAATATCAAATACACAAAGCTTGTTAAACGAAATAATTCAAAACGAAAAGAAAAAGGCTCCTCTCTGATTATGTAATCCCTTATGTGCATTTCTCTCTATTGGCGCGTTCACTACGAATATGGCGATCGTCAACTTCATATTTTGCAGCCGAGTCGACACTGTCAGAAAACACTAGTTTATTAATAAAAATCAATGCACGAGTCACCGGATTTACAAATGCACATCTTGCTTGTTGCACCCACACATATTATGTCGAAATAACGAGATATTATGTTGTAATAACATACATAAATAATACATCTTTTAGAATATTTGATTGAATGCTGAATGTTGCGCTTGTTAAATTTAATCAAATTAAAACTTTAATTGTGATCATTAAAATAATTTAATATTAAATATTTAGTGGCCAAGTTTTGCTCATTTAAATATATATATAACGCATTCGTTCCAATGAACTGCCGTAGCCAAGGCGACATCTATGCTGCGTTCCAGTCCAAAATTGTCATGCCCTTCACTTGCTAACTTACCTCCGTCTCGTTCACTCGGATGTACGTCATTGCGAGTGCCCACTACTGGCGGAAACTGCAATGGGCTGAATTGGAACGTCCTAAGCCCTTGATCACTTGGAATCAGCTATGTAGTTGATTTATTATTAGGGCCCAAGCCCTGAAAGGGCGCAGAGCCCTATTGTTTTCGGTAGGATTATTTGTTATTATTAGGGCCCAAGCCCTGAAAGGGCGAAGGCCCTATTGTTTTCGGTAGGATTATTATTAGGGCCCAAGCCCTGAAAGGGCGAAGGCCCTATTGTTTTCGGTAGGATTATTAGGGCCCAAGCCCTGAAAGGGCGAAGGCCCTATTGTTTTCGGTAGGATTATTATTATTAGGGCCCAAGCCCTGAAAGGGCGGAGGCCCTATTGTTTTCGTAAGGATTATTATTTTTTTTCTTTTTCTTTTTCTTTTTCTTCATTATTTTTTTTTTTGCCTTTTTGCCACTTTTGGGGCCCTTAACATGCTCAAAAACTCTTGAAACTTTGCACACAGGTCAGAACCCGCTGGCCATCAGGTACCAGGGCGTGGCATGGGGGCTAGACAGCGCCCCCTGGAATGGGGTCCGAAATCTTGGTCCATATATCAAACACGCTTGCATGTAATAATATGAAACTCAGTACACATATAGATCTCATCGGGCCGCACAACTTTCGTGCTCTAAGTTTTACAAAAGCCCAACAGGAAGTCGGTTATTATACGTTGTTTGGAAAACGCATACAATGGAATGTGAAATACTCCTCCTAGGGAATTCATCCGATCGCCGCCAAACTCGGTGTGAATGAAGTCAAGACATTGAGGATGAATTCTTGCGAACAGATTTTTGATATCTCGAACGGTTTGGCCGTGGCGAGGAAACGAATTTATGGCGAATAATGGGACACAGGAAGTGTGTTATAACTTCTGCATACATTATCTGATCTTGCTGAAACTTCAGCAGTGTGTTTGTTGTAAGAGGCCGATCACATGGATGTGACCTTTGTGAGTCAAAGTTATAGCGCCACCAACTGGCAACAGGAAGTGTGTCACTTTCAAAATGCTTTGAAATCACTTTCTTATTTTTACCCGATTTGCTTAAAACTTTATGTGTATAATGTAGACACACGGCAGATGTAGACCTGTGAAAGGATTATTGATATCTTAGATACTGTTGCCGTGGCAACGCATCAAACTTTAATATTCTTTTCGGATGCTTTTGAGACTCTTCACATGCTTGAAAATGCATGAAACTCGACAGACACATCACATTTATTATACAGTAGACATGTGCAAAGTTTCAGAAATGGGCGTGGTGGAATGGCTCAGTAGCGCCACCTTTAGTCAAAAATGGGGGCTTAAGTTTTTCCTAGAATCACAAAACTTGGTAGGTGTATTGTTCTCATCAAGCAGGACACCTTTCTAATTTACAGTCATTACCTCAGACCCACAGGAAGTCAGATATTTTGGTTTGAATGTGGATTTTCTGGAGAATTTTCTCTCTCTCTCTGTGTGTCTGTGTGTGTGTGTGTGGGGGGGGGGGATTTGACTATTCCACTTAATCTTTGTTCTTCAAGGTTTCAGGGGCTTTTGGGGCCCTTAACGTGCTCAAAAACTCTTGAAACGTTCCACACAGGTCAGAACCCACGGTCATCAGGGCCGGGCTGAAGCTGGTACCCGGGCGTGGCAGGGGGGCTCAACAGCGCCCCCTTGGACACGGTCTAAAAACTTGGTCCATATATCAAACACGCTTGCATGAATTAATATGAAACTCGGTACACATATAGATCTCATCGGGCCGAACAACTTCCGCACTCTAAGTTATTAGCTCCGCCCAACAGGAAGTCGGCTATTATGGGTTGTTTGAAAAACGCATGCTGTGGAATTTGATGTACTCCTCCTAGAGAATTCATCCACTCGCCTCCAAACTCGGTCAGCATGAAGTCAAGACATTGAGGATGATAAATTCCGGATGGATTTTTGATATCTCGAACGGTTTGGCCGTGGCGAGGAAATAAATTTATGGCGAGAAAAGAGAAACACGAAGTAATATAACTTCTGCATACGTTAACTGATCTTGATGAAACTTCAGCAGTGTGTTCGTGGTAAGAGGCCGGTCAGATGGATGTAACTATTGTGAGTCAAAGTTATAGCGCCACCAACTGGTAGCAGGAAGTGTGTCACTTTCAAAATGCTTTTGACAAAAGTGGGGGGGTTACTTTTACCCACAGTTACAAAAATCAGTACGCATATTGGTCTCATCGAGCCGGACAACTTTCTAATTTACAGTCATTAGCTCCGAGCAACAGGAAGTCAGATATTTTGGGTTGAATGTGGATTTTTTGGATATGTCAGACTCTGAGTTTTTAGTTACTCCTCCTAAGTGGTTTATTTTATTCACACCAAACTTTTTCAACATTATAAAAATACATTAAAGATATATATATATATATATATATATATATATATATATACATATATATATATATATACATACATATATATATAAATATAGCTGCGAGCAGCGATGAAGGGCCAAAGCCGGCGGCACCGCCACCCCGGTGCCTTTAGGTAACTAATGGCATCGTGGTTGCGGTGCCACCGGCTTGGGCCCGTAATCGCTGCTCGCAGCTATATTTATATATATTTATTATTATTATTATTAGGGCCCAAGCCCTGAAAGGGCGCAGAGCCCTATTGTTTTCGTAAGGATTATTAGGGCCCAAGCCCTGAAAGGGCGAAGGCCCTATTGTTTTCGTTAGGATTATTATTAGGGCCCAAGCCCTGAAAGGGCGAAGGCCCTATTGTTTTCGGTAGGATTATTATTATTAGGGCCCAAGCCCTGAAAGGGCGAAGGCCCTATTGTTTTCGGTAGGATTATTTATTATTATTATTATTATTATTATTATTAGGGCCCAAGCCCTGAAAGGGCGAAGGCCCTATTGTTTTCGTTAGGATTATTAGGGCCCAAGCCCTGAAAGGGCGAAGGCCCTATTGTTTTCGTTAGGATTATTAGGGCCCAAGCCCTGAAAGGGCGAAGGCCCTATTGTTTCCGGTAGGATTATTAGGGCCCAAGCCCTGAAAGGGCGAAGGCCCTATTGTTTCCGGTAGGATTATTAGGGCCCAAGCCCTGAAAGGGCGAAGGCCCTATTGTTTTCGGTAGGATTATTTATTATTATTATTATTATTATTATTATTATTTTTCTGTCAACCTTTCGGGCACTTTTGAGACCCTTAACGTGCTCGAAAACTCTTGAAACTTTGCACTATTTATTATTATTATTAGGGCCCAAGCCCTGAAAGGGCGAAGAGCCCTATTGTTTTCGGTAGGATTATTTATTATTAGGGCCCAAGCCCTTTCAGGGCGAAGGCCCTATTGTTTTCGGTAGGATTATTAGGGCCCAAGCCCTGAAAGGGCGAAGGCCCTATTGTTTTCGGTAGGATTATTTATTATTATTAGGGCCCAAGCCCTGAAAGGGCGAAGGCCCTATTGTTTTCGGTAGGATTATTATTAGGGCCCAAGCCCTGAAAGGGCGAAGGCCCTATTGTTTTCGGTAGGATTATTAGGGCCCAAGCCCTGAAAGGGCGAAGGCCCTATTGTTTTCGGTAGGATTATTATTAGGGCCCAAGCCCTGAAAGGGCGAAGGCCCTATTGTTTTCGGTAGGATTATTATTATTATTATTATTATTATTATTATTATTATTATTATTATTTTGTCAACCTTTCGGGCACTTTTGGGGCCCTTAACATGCTCGAAAACTCTTGAAATTTTGCACACACGTCAGAACCCGCGGCCATCAGGGCCGGACTGAAGCTGGTACCCGGGCGTGGCAGGGGGGCTCGACAGCGCCCCCTGGAACGGGATCCAAACACGTGTCCATAAATCAAACACGCTTGCATGTAATAATATGAAACTCGGTACACATATAGATCTCATTGGGCCGAACAACTTTCGTGCTCTAAGTTTTACGCCAGCCAAACAGGAAGTTGGCTATTTAGCGTTGTTTGGAAACGCATGCTGTGGAATTTAATGTACTCCTCCTAGGGAATTCATCGATTCGCCTCCAAACTCGGTGTGCATGAAGTCAAGACATTGAGGATGCTAAATTGCGGACGGATTTTTGATATCTCGAACGGTTTGGCCGTGGCGAGGAAACAAATTTATGGCGAAAAAATGAAACAGGAAGTGTGTTATAACTTCTGCATACATTAACTGATCTTGATGAAACTTCAGCAGTGTGTTCGTTGTAAGAGGCCGATCACATGGATGTGACTATTGTGAGTCAAAGTTATAGCGCCACCAACAGGCAGCAGGAAGTACATCACTTTCAAAATGCTTTGAAATCAGTGTCTTATTTTTACCCGATTTGCTTCAAACTTTATGCGTACAATGTAGACACACGGCAGATGTAAACCTGTGAAAGGATTATTGATATCTTAGATACTGTTGCCGTGGCAACGCATCAAACTTTAATATTATTTTTTGATGCTTTTGAGACTCTTAACATACTTGAAATTGCATGAAACTCAACAGACACATCACATTTATTAGCCCGTAGACATGTGCAAAGTTTCAGAAACGGGCGTGGTGGAATGGCTCAGTAGCGCCACCTTTAGTCAAAAATGGGGGCTTAGTTTTTCCTAGAATCACAAAACTTGGTATGTGTATTGTTCTCATCAAGACGGACAACTTTCTAATTTACATGAACCATCTCCGACCAACAGGAAGAGAGATATTTTGGTTTGAATGTGGATTTTCTGAAGAATTTTCTCTCCTTCTCTCTGTGTCTGTGTGTGTGTGAGGGGAGGGGGGGATTTGACTATTGCTTTTATATTGTTAATCAAGGTTTCAGGGGCTTTTGGGGTCCTTAACGTGCTCAAAAACTCTTGAAACTTTGCACACAGGTCAGAACCCACGGCCATCAGGGCCGGGCTGAAGCTGGTACCCGGGCGTGGCTGGGGGGCTCAACAGCGCCCCCTTGAACGGGGTTCTAAAACTTGATCCATATATCAAACACGCTCGCATGAATTAATATGAAACTCGGTACACATATAGATCTCATCGGGCCGAACAACTTTACCCCGGTCAAGTTTTACGCCAGCCCAACAGGAAGTCGGCTATTATGGGTTGTTTGGAAAACGCTTGCTGTGGAATGTGAAATACTCCTCCTAGAAAATTCACCGTGTCCCCTTCAAACTCGGTGTGCATGTAGTCAAGACTTTGAGGATGCTAAATTGCGGACGGATTTTTGATATCTCGAACGGTTTGGCTGTGGCGAGGAATCGAATTTATGGCGAGAAAAGAGAAACACGGAAGTGGAATAACTTCTGCATACATTAACTGATCTTGATGAAACTTCAGCAGTGTGTTCGTGGTAAGAGGCCGATCAGATGGATGTAGCTATTGTGAGTCAAAGTTATAGTGCCACCAACTGGCAGCAGGAAGTGTGTCACTTTCAAAATGCTTTGAAATCACTCTCTTATTTTTACCCGATTTGCTTCAAACTTTATGTGTATAATGTAGACACACGGCAGATGTAGACCTGTGAAAGGATTATTGATATCTTAGATACTGTTGCCGTGGCAACGCATCAAACTTCAATATTCTTTTCGGATGCTTTTGAGACTCTTCACATGCTTGAAAATGCATGAAACTCGACAGACACATCACATTTATTATCCAGTAGACATGTGCAAAGTTTCAGAAATGGGCGTGGTGAGGGGCTCAGTAGCGCCACCTTTAGTCAAAAATGGGGGCTTAGTTTTTCCTAGAATTACAAAAATCGATATGTATATTGTTCTCATCGAGCCGGACAACTTTCTAATTTACAGTTATAAGCTCTGACCAACAGGAAGTCAGATATTTTGGTTTGAATGTGATTTTTTGGAGAATTCTCTCTCTCTCTCTGTACCTGTGTCTCTGTGTGTGTGTGTGGGGTGTGGGGAATTTGTCTGTTAGGAGAAATCTGCTTTTATAATTGTTTTTCAAGGTTTCAGGGGCTTTTGGGGCTCTTAACGTGCTCGAAAACTCTTGAAACTTTGCACACAGGTCAGAACCTTCGGCCATCAGGACTGGGCTGAAGCTTGTACCCGGGCGTGGCAGGGGGGCTCGACAGCGCCCCCTGGAACGGGATCCGAACACTTGTCCATAAATCAGACACGCTTGCATGTAATAATATGAAACTCGGTACACATATGGATCTCATCGGGCCGAACAACTTTCGTGCTCTAAGTTTTACGCCAGCCCAACAGGAAGTCAGCTATTATGGGTTGTTTGGAAACGCATGCTGTGGAATTTGATGTACTCCTCCTAGGAAATTCATCCATTCACCTCCAAACTCGGTCAGCATGAAGTCAAGACATTGAGGATGCTAAATTGTGGACGGATTTTTGATATCTCGAACGGTTTGCCGTGGCGAGGAAACGAATTTATGGCGAGAAAAGAGAAACACGAAGTGTTATAACTTCTGCATACATTAACTGATCTTGATGAAACTTCAACAGTGTGTTCGTGGTAAGAGGCCGATCAGATGGATGTAACTATTGTGAGTCAAAGTTATAGCGCCACCAACTGGCAGCAGGAAGTGTGTCACTTTCAACATGCTTTTGACAAAAGTGGGGGGGTTAGTTTTACCAACAGTTACAAAAATCAGGACATATATTAGTCTCATCGAGCCGGACAACTTTCTAATTTACAGTTATTAGCTATGACCAACAGGGTGTCAGATATTTTGGTTTGAATGTGGATTTTTGGGATATTTCAGACTTTTTCGTTTTTAGCTATTCTTCCTAAGTGGTTTATTTTATTCACACCAAACTTTTTCAACATGATGAAAATACATTAAAGATATATATATATATATATATATATATATATATATATATATATATGTATATATATAAATATAGCTGCGAGCAGCGATGAAGGGCCAAAGCCGGGGGCACCGCCACCCCGGTGCCTTTAGGTAACTAAAGGCACCAGGTTGCGGTGCCACCGGCTTGGGCCCGTAATCGCTGCTCGCAGCTATATTTATTATTATTATTATTATTATTATTATTTTGTCAACCTTTCGGGCACTTTTGGGGCCCTTAACATGCTCGAAAACTCTTGAAATTTTGCACACAGATCAGAACCCGCGGCCATCAGGGCCGGGCTGAAGCTGGTACCCGGGCGTGGCAGGGGGCCTCGACAGCGCCCCCTGGAACTGGATCCGAACACTTGTCCATAAATCAGACACGCTTGCATGTAATAATATGAAACTCGTTACACATATAGACCTCATCGGGCCGAACAACTTTCGTGCTCTAAGTTTTACGCCAGACCAACAGGAAGTCAGCTATTATGGGTTGTTTGGAAACGCATGCTGTGGAATTTGATGTACTCCTCCTAGGAAATTCATTCATTCGCCTCCAAACTCGGTCGGCATGAAGTCAAGACATTGAGGATGCTAAATTGCGGACGGATTTTTGATATCTCGAACGGTTTGGCCGTGGCAAGGAAACGAATTTATGGCGAATAATTCAAACAGGAAGTGTGTTATAACTTCTGCATACATTAACTGATCTTGATGAAACTTCAGCAGTGTGTTAGTTGTAAGAGGCCGATCACATGGATGTGACATTTGTGAGTCAAAGTTATAGCGCCACCAACTGGCAACAGGAAGTGTGTCACTTTCAAAATGCTTTGAAATCACCCTCTTATTTTTACCCGATTTGCTTAAAACTTTATGTGTATAATGTAAACACATGGCAGATGTAGACCTGTGAAAGGATTATTGATATCTTAGATACTGTTGCCGTGGCAATGCATTAAACTTTAATATTCTTTTCGGATGCTTTTGAGACTCTTCACATGCTTGAAAATGCATGAAACTCGACAGACACATCACATTTATTATCCAGTAGACATGTGAAAAGTTTCAGAAACGGGCGTGGTGAAATGGCTCAGTAGCGCCACCTTTAGTCAAAAATGGGGGTTTAGTTTTTCTTAGAATCACAAAACTTGGTAGGTGTATTGTTCTCATCAAGCCGGACAACTTTCTAATTTACAGTCATAACCTCAGACCACCAGGAAGTCAGATATTTTGGTTTGAATGTGGATTTTCTGGAGAATTTTCTCTCTCTCTCTGTGTGTCTGTGTGTGTGTGGGGGGGGGGGGTGGGGTTGTATATTCCATTTAATCTTTGTTTTTCAAGGTTTCAGGGGCTTTTGGGGCCCTTAACTTGCTCGAAAACTCTTGAAACTTTGCACACAGGTCAGAACCCACGGTCATCAGGGACGGGCTGAATCTGGTAGCCGGGCGTGGCAGGGGGGCTCGACAGCGCCCCCTTGAACGGGGTTCTAAAACTTGGTCCATATATCAAACACGCTTGCATGAATTAATTTGAAACTCGGTACACATATAGATCTCATCGGGCCGAACAACTTTCGTGCTCTAAGTTTTACGCCAGCCCAACAGGAAGTCGGCTATTTAGGGTTGTTTGGAAACGCTTGCTGTGGAATTTAATGTACTCCTCCTAGGAAATACATCGATTCGCCTCCAAACTCGGTCAGCGTGAAGTCAAGGCATTGAGGATGCTAAATTGCGGACGGATCTTTGATATCTTGAACGGTTTGGCCGTGGCGAGGAAATGAATTTATGGCGAGAAAAGAGAGACACGAAGTGTTATAACTTCTGCATACATTAACTGATCTTGATGAAACTTCAGCAGTGTGTTTGTGATAAGAGGCCGATCAGATGGATGTAACTATTGTGAGTCAAAGTTATAGCGCCACCAACTGGCAGCAGGAAGTGTGTCACTTTCAACATGCTTTTGACAAAAGTGGGGGGGTTAGTTTTACCAACAGTTACAAACATGAGTATATATATTGGTCTCACCGAGCCGGACAACTTTCTAATTAACAGTCATTAGCTCAGAGCAAAAGAAAGTCAGATATTTTGGTTTGAATGTGGATTTTTTGGATATTTCAGACTCTGAGTTTTTAGCTACTCTTCCAAACTGGCTTATTTTATTCACACCAAACTTTTTCAAAATGATGAAAATACATTAAAGATGCTAAATTGTGAACGGATATTAAACATCTCAAATGTTTTTGCTATAGTGAGGGACTGAAGTAATGTACAAAAATTAAACACTAAAAGCCTCATCTTCTAAAAATGTAATTATACACCATTTATTTCTATAAAATTATACAAATATCACAACCAAACTCATTTTATTCTTTTTTTTTTTAAATTTAATAATTATTTATAAGTTTAAAAATAGTAATTGTACTATTTAGTCTCATAAAAGTCAAGTCATACATAGGGCTATACTGCCCTCTTGTGTTCAAAATCAGGTAGGCCTATTGTATTTACATAAAAATATACTAGGTATGTGACGGTGAGAAAATTTTACCACCGGTTAATCGACGTGTGACACCGCTGGGGGCTTTTGAATCGCAAACTTAAAAACGAAAGTAAAATATTTTCGTCCGCACTGACATTGATAGTGGTTGATAATAATAATAATAATTTGTTACATTTATATAGCGCTTTTTCTGAGACCTCAAAGCGCTTTACATAGATGGGGGGAATCTCCTCAACCACCACCAATGTGCAGCATCCACTTGGATGATGCGACGGCAGCCATATTGCGCCAGAACGCCCACCACACACCATCTTACTGGTGGAGAGGAGACAGTGATGAAGCCAATCAGTATATCAGTACATGGGGATGATTAGGAGGCCATGATGGATAGAGGCCAAGGGGCAAATTTGGCCAGGATGCCGGGGTTACACCCCTACTCTTTTTCGAAGGACATCCTGGGATTTTTAATGACCACAGAGAGTCAGGACCTCGGTTTAACGTCTCATCCGAAGGACGGTGCTCTTTTGGCAGTATAGTGTCCCCGTCACTACACTGGGGCATTAGGACTCACACAGACCACAGGGTGAGCGGTTGAGCGAGCGTTTCAAATGAATTCCTATGGAAGTAGGAATAAACTGAAAAACGTTCACTCTGTTCTGCTCGTTCCTTGTCGTGGATGCGCACCATGAATGCCCGTGCAGCCATGAGCATTTTAGTTTAATTTTAAAATTTGCGCCTTTCGGGGGGTGGATTGCTTGAAATTATTTTACAAAAGCACAATGTTGTGTTTTATTGCGACAGTACACAAATATAAGTTAACACTTTGCAGTTTGAATGTGGTCCTGTATAATGACGTATGTTTTTATGTGTCCACTGTTCCATCGCGCCCACGCCACACACACACACACACACACACACACACACACACGGTTTACTATCTTTGTGGGGACTCTCCATAGACTTAATGGTTTTTATACTTTACAAACTGTATATTCTATCTCCTCACACTAACCCTACCCCTAAACCTACCCATTACAGAAAACTTTCTGCATTTTTACATTTCCAAAAAGACTCATTCTGTATGATTTCTAAGCTTGTTTACCCATGGGGACCTCTATTTAGGTCCCCACTGTGACACGAGTCCCCATGAGTCTGTGTGCATTCAGGTTGAAGTCCCCACCGGGATAGAAAAACATGAACACACATGCACACACACACACACACACACACACACACACACACACACACACACACACACACACACACATTCCAGCATTGCAATCTTGACATCGCAGCCTGTTCATTATAGCCATATATATATATATATATATATATATATATATATATATATATATATATATATATATATAAATATAGCTGCGAGCAGCGATGAAGGGCCAAAGCCGGCGGTACCGCCACCCCGGTGCCTTTAGGTAAAGGCACCGGGGTTGCGGTGCCACCGGCTTGGGCCCGTAATCGCTGCTCGCAGCTATATTTATTATTATTATTATTATTATTATTATTATTTTGTCAACCTTTCGGCCACTTTTGGGGCCCTTAACATGCTCGAAAACTCTTGAAATTTTGCACACAGGTCAGAACCCGCGGCCATCAGGGCCGGACTGAAGCTGGTACCCGGGCGTGGCAGGGGGGCTCGACAGCGCCCCCTGGAACGGGATCCGAACACTTGTCCATAAATCAGACACGCTTGCATGTAATAATATGAAACTCGGTACACATATAGAACTCATCGGGCCGAACAACTTTCGTGCTCTAAGTTTTACGCCAGCCCAACAGGAAGTCGGCTATTTAGGGTTGTTTGGAAACGCATGCTGTGGAATTTAATGTACTCCTCCTAGGGAATTCATCGATTCGCCTCCAAACTCGGTGTGCATGAAGTCAAGACATTGAGGATGCTAAATTGCGGACGGATTTTTGATATCTCGAACGGTTTGGCCGTGGCGAGGAAACGAATTTATGGCGAAAAAATGAAACAGGAAGTGTGTTATAACTTCTGCATACATTAACTGATCTTGATGAAACTTCAGCAGTGTGTTCGTTGTAAGAGGCCGATCGCACAGATGTGACTATTGTGGGTCAAAGTTATAGCGCCACCAACAGGCAGCAGGAAGTACATCACTATTAAAATGCTTTGAAATCACTGTCTTATTTTTACCAGATTTGCTTCAAACTTTATGTGTACAATGTAGACACACGGCAGATGTAAACCTGTGAAAGGATTATTGATATCTTAGATACTGTTGCCGTGGCAACGCATCAAACTTTAATATTCTTTTTTTATGCTTTTGAGACTCTTAACATACTTGAAATTGCATGAAACTCGACAGACACATCACATTTATTATCCAGTAGACATGTGCAAAGTTTCAGAAACGGGCGTGGTGAGGGGCTCAGTAGCGCCACCTTTAGTCATAAGTGGGGGTGTTAGTTTTATCAACAGCAACAAAACTTGGTATGTGTATTGTTCTCATCAAGACGGACAACTTTCTAATTTACATGAACCATCTCTGACCAACAGGAAGAGAGATATTTTGGTTTGAATGTGGATTTTCTGAAGAATTTTCTCTCCCTCTCTGTGTCTGTGTGTGTGTGAGGGGAGGGGGGGATTTGACTATTGCTTTTATATTGTTAATCAAGGTTTCAGGGGCTTTTGGGGTCCTTAACGTGCTCAAAAACTCTTGAAACTTTGCACACAGGTCAGAACCCACGGCCATCAGGGCCGGGCTGAAGCTGGGACCCGGGCGTGGCTGGGGGGCTCAACAGCGCCCCCTTGAACGGGGTTCTAAAACTTGATCCATATATCAAACACGCTCGCATGAATTAATATGAAACTCGGTACACATATAGATCTCATCGGGCCGAACAACTTTACCCCGGTCAAGTTTTACGCCAGCCCAACAGGAAGTCGGCTATTATGGGTTGTTTGGAAAACGCTTGCTGTGGAATGTGAAATACTCCTCCTAGAAAATTCACCGTGCCCCCTTCAAACTCGGTGTGGATGTAGTCAAGACATTGAGGATGCTAAATTGCGGACGGATTTTTGATATCTCGAACGGTTTGGCTGTGGCGAGGAATCGAATTTATGGCGAGAAAAGAGAAACACGGAAGTGGAATAACTTCTGCATACATTAACTGATCTTGATGAAACTTCAGCAGTGTGTTCGTGGTAAGAGGCCGATCAGATGGATGTAGCTATTGTGAGTCAAAGTTATAGCGCCACCAACTGGCAGCAGGAAGTGTGTCACTTTCAACATGCTTTTGACAAAAGTGGGGGGGTTAGTTTTAACTACAGTAAAGAAAAAATAGTTTGTATATTGTTCTCATCAAGCCGGACAACTTTCTAATTTACATTCAATAGCTCTGGCCATCAGGAAGTCAGATATTTTGGTCTGAATGTGGATTTTTTTGCAAAATCAGCCTCTGAATTTTTAGCCACTCCTCTTAAACTATTTATTTTATTCGTACCAAACTTTTTCAACATGATGAAACTACATTAAATATGCTAAATTGTGAATGGATAATAAATATCTCAAACGGTTTTGCTATGGCGAGGGATTAAATAATGTCCAAAAAGGAAACACTAAAAATCTTCTAAAAATGTAATTATATACCATTTATTTCTATATAAAAGTATACAAATATCACAACTAAACCCATTTTATTCTGTTTTTGCAATTCAAGAAGAATGAAAAAGTTAAAACAGGCTATTTAGTGCTATTTGGTTCAACAAAAAAGCAAACATAGGGCTATACTGCCCTCTTGTGTCCAAAAGGACATCAAAATAGTATATAAAACTTTTTACCAGGTAGGCCAATATTGTATTTAAATATACATGTATTAGGTATGTGTCTGAGGATATTTTCCCACCGGTTAATCGACGTGTGACACGAGTGGGTGCTTTTAAATCGCTAATATAATAGTGTAAGAAAAATAATGATAATGTTGCACACACAAATCACACACATGTGGGAAAGAATGATGCTTTTAAACAACACTAAACCGCCATTAGGTGTCGCCAGGCATCCATCTTAATAAGCGAGTCATTGATTCATTCGTTCAAACGATTCGTTCGAATGAGTCGATCATGATTAAGACAGATGTTTATGGATTGATCATTCAATCTTTGAGTCAACCGATTCGTTAAAAATGCTGAATCGTTCAGTTATGAGAAAACACGTGATGCGTGATGGTTCTGCCGTGATCTTTGTTTAACTATTTTCGCTGCTGAAACAGAACAAAAACAGTCAACATTGCATCTAAAATGTAAGTGACTTAATTGTAACTGTTTATTAACCTGTTGTATGAAATCTAGGGGTGGGAGAAAAAAATTATTCTTAGATGCATCGCGATGCGGACGTGGACGATTCTGAATCGATTCACAAATGTCAAAAAATCGATTCTCTAAAAAAATATTTTTCTAATAACGTAATATTGACGGACGGCAAAAGGCGGAACTCTAAGCGGACGTGCGTGCAGTCTGTGGCGCGCACATACCAGAGAAGTTTCTTCTGCTCACCAAGGCTGCATTTATTTGATTAAAAATACAAACAAAAACAGTAATATTGTAAAATATTATTCCAATTTAAAACAGCTGCTTTCTATTTTAATATATTTTAAACTGTTATTTATTCCTGTGATCAAAGCTGAGTTTTCAGCATCATTACTCCAGTCGTCACTGTCACATGATCCTTCAGAAATTATTCTAATATGATGATTGATACTCAAGAAACATTCATTATTATTTTAAATGTCGAAAACAGTTGTGTACAGTCTTTGATGAATAGAAAGTTCAAAAGAACAGCATTTATCTGAAATCTAAAGCTTTTGTAACGTTAAACACTACCGCTCAAAAGTTTTGGGTTAGTAATAATTAAAATTTTATTTTTTGGGGAAATAAATAAAATAAATCAGTACTTTTATTTATGAAGGATGAGTTAAACTGATCAACAGTTACAGTAAAGACATTTATAATGTTAAAAATATATATATTTGAAATATATGCTGTTCTTTTGAACTTTACATTCATCAAAGCATTTTGAAAAAAAAAAAAATCTGTACACAACTGTTTTCAACATTGAAAATAATAATGAATATTTATTGAGCATCAATCATCATATTAGTATGATTTCTGAAGGATCATGTGACACTGAAGAGTGGAGTAATGATGCTGAAAACTCAACTTTGATCACAGAAATGAATTACTATGTAAAATATTTAAAAATTGAAAACAGCTGTTTTAAATTGGAATAATATTTCACAATATTACTGTTTTTGTTTGTATTTTTAATCAATAAATGCAGCCTTGGTGAGCAGAAGAGACTTCTCCTAAAAACATTAAAAATCTTACTGACCCCAAACTTTTGAACAATAATATATATATATATATATATATATATACATATATATGTATGTGTGTGTATGTATATATATATATATATATATATATATATATATATATATATATATATATATATATAATATAGCTGCGAGCAGCGATGGAGGGCCAAAGCCGGCGGTACCGCCACCCCGGTGCCTTTAGGTAACTAAAGGCACCGGGGTTGCGGTGCCACCGGCTTGGGCCCGTAATCGCTGCTCGCAGCTATATTTATTATTATTATTATTATTATTATTATTATTATTTTTCTGTCAACCTTTCGGGCACTTTTGAAACCCTTAACGTGCTCGAAAACTCTTGAAACTTTGCACACAGGTCAGAACCCGCGGCCATCAGGGCCGGGCTGAAGCTGGTACCCGGGCGTGGCAGGGGGGCTCAACAGCGCCCCCTTGAACGGGGTCCGAAAACTTGGTCCATAAATCAGACACGCTTGCATGTAATAATATGAAACTCGGTACATATATAGATCTCATCGGGCTGAACAACTTTCGTACTTTTACTTTTTACGCCAGCCCAACAGGAAGTCAGCTATTAAGGGTTGTTTGGAAACGCATGCTCAGGAATTTGAAACACTTCTCCTAGGGAATTCATCCAATCGCCTCCAAACTCGGTGTGCATGAAGTCAAGACATTGAGGATGAAAAATTGCCAGGGGATTTTTGATATCTCGAACGGTTTGCCCGTGGCGAGGAAACGAATTTATGGCGAATAATGGAAACAGGAAGTGTGTTATAACTTCTGCATACATTAACTGATCTTGATTAAACTTCCGCAGTGTGTTCGTTGTAAGAGGCCGATCACATGGATGTAACTATTGTGAGTAAAAGTTATAGCGCCACCAACTGGCAGCAGGAATGTGTCACTTTCAAAATGCTTTGAAATCACCCTCTTATTTTTACCTGATTTGCTTCAAACTTTATGTGTACAATGTAGACACACGGCAGATGTAGACCTGTGAAAGGATTATTGATATCTTAGATACTGTTGCCGTGGCAACGCTTCAAACTTTAAAAAAAAAAAATTATGCTTTTGAGACTCTTAGCATGCTTGAAATTGGATGAAACTCGACAGACACATCACACTTATTAGCCAGTAGACATGTGAGAAGTTTCAGAAACGGGCGTGGTGAGGGGCTCAGTAGCGCCACCTTTAGTCAAAAATGGGGGCTTCGTTTTTCCTAGAATCACAAAAATCGGTATGTATATTGTTCTCATCGAGCCGGACAACTTTCTAATTTAGAGTTATTAGCTCCGACCAACAGGAAGTCAGATATTTTGGTTTGAATGTGATTTTTTGGAGAATTTTCTCTCTCTCTCTCTCTGTCTGTGTGTGTGAGGGGTGGGAGGGATTTGTCTGTTGGGTGAGATTTGCTTTTTTGTTTTTCAAGGTTTCAGGGGCTTTTGGGGCCCTTAACGTGCTCGAAAACTCTTGAAACTTTGCACACAGGTCAGAACCAACGGCCATCAAGGCCGGGCTGAAGCTGGTACCCGGGCGTGGCAGGGGGGCTCGACAGCGCCCCCTGGAACGGGATCCGAACACGTGTCCATAAATCAAACACACTTGCATGTAATAATATGAAACTCGGTACACACATAGATCTCCTCGGGCCAAACTACTTTCGTGCTCTAAGTTTTACGCTAGCCCAACAGGAAGTCGGCTATTTAGCGTTGTTTGGAAACACATGCTGTGGAATTTAATGTACTCCTCCTAGGGAATTCATCCATTCGCCTCCAAACTCGGTCAGCATGAAGTCAAGACATTGAGGATGCTAAATTGCGGACGGATTTTGAATATCTCGAACGGTTTGGCCGTGGCGAGGAAACGAATTTATGGTGAAAAAATGAAACAGGAAGTGTGTTATAACTTCAGCATACATTAACTGATCTTGATGAAACTTCAGCAGTGTGTTCGTGGTAAGAGGCCGATCAGATGGATGTAACTATTGTGAGTCAAAGTTATAGCGCCACCAACTGGCAGCAGGAAGTGTGTCACTTTCAAAATGCTTTTGACAAAAGTGGGGGGGTTAGTTTTAACTACAGTAAAAAAAAAAAGTTTGTATATTGCTCTCATCGAGCCGGACAACTTTCTAATTTACATTTATTAGCTCCGACCATCAGGAAGTCAGATATTTTGGTCTGAATGTGGATTTTTTTGCAAAATCAGCCTCTGAGTTTTTAGTTACTCCTCCTAAAAGGTTTATTTTATTCCCACCAAACTTTTTCAACATAATAAAAATATATTATTGATGCTAAATTGTAAACGGATATTGAATATCTCAAACGGTTTTGCTATGGCGAGGGATTAAATTAATGTCAAAAAGGAAGCAGGAAACATCTCATAACTTCTAAAAATGTAATTATACACCATTTATTTTTATATAAAATTATACAAATATTAGAACTAAACCCATTTTATTCTGTTTTTGCAATTCAAGGAGTATGAAAAAGTTAAAAACAGGCTATTTAGTGCTATTTGGTTCAACAAAAAAGCAAACATAGGGCTATACTGCCCTCTTGTGTCCAAAAGGATATCAAAATAGTATATAAAACGTTTTACTAGGTAGGCCTATTGTAATTAAATATAAATTTATTAGGTATATGACTGTGAGGATATTTTCCCATCGGTTAATCGACGTGTGACACGAGCGGGTGCTTTTAAATCGCTAATATAAAAGTGAAAGTAAAAAAACGGACGTCCGCACGGACATTGATAATGGTGCACGTTGGAAAGAATGATACTTTTAAACATAACACTAAACCGCCATTAGGTGTCGCCAGGCGACCATCTTAATGAGCGAGTCATTGATTCATTCGTTCAAACGATTCGTTCGAATGACTGAGTCATTCATGATTGAGACAGATGTTTATGGATTGACCATTGAATCTTTGAGTCAACCGATTCGTTCAAAATGCTGAATCATTCAGTAATGAGAAAACAAGTTGCTGTGAGATGCGCGATGGTTCTGCTGTGATCTTTGTTTAACTATTTTTGCTGCTGAAACAGAACAAAAACAGTCAATATTGCATCTAAAATGCAAGTGACTTAATTGTAACTGTTTATTAACCTGTTGTATGAAATCAATGTCACAGTTTCAATCGTGATTGTATTCAGGAAATAGTTGCCTACTCGTCAAGTGAGGTTGCTTAACTCTATCATATGTTATAAAATATATAAAAACTCCATATTTTTAATTTTTATAGTCAGTATGTTGTTAACTGGGTTGCTTTTTTGTGTGCTGCGCTCATTTGTTTACAATTCTCCTGGAGAAGCTGCATGAGCCTCAGCAGTGCAACCTTGTTACCATTGATCAGTAATACATTTATTATTAACTGCTGATTGCAACTTAAAATGAATGCAATGAAATTAGAATAATCTCTCGTTTTAGTGATTCCCAAGTTATTTTTTTGTTATTGACGTTCTAATCAGGATATACTCTGGTCGGGCAAGTAAAATTCTCTTTCAGGTAGGCCTATTGTATTTATATATAAATATATTAGGGATGTGACTGTGATAAAAAATTTCCCACCGGTTAATCGACGTGTGACACCGCTGGGGGCTTTTGAATCGCTAACTTAAAAACGAAAGTAAAATATGTTCGTCCGAACTGACATTGATTATGGTTGGGAGCAGAGCGAGCTTTTTCAATGAATTCCTATGGAAGTAGGAATGAATTCCCGTGCAGCCGTGAGCATTTTATTTCAATTTTAAAGTTAGCACCATAAAGTATATTTTTATGTCTCCACTGTTCAATCACGCCCACGACACACACACACAAACACACACACCAGCATTGCAATCTTGACATCGCAGCCTGTTCATTATAGCCCTAATAAAATATAATTATAAATTAAAGCTGCAAGCAGCGATGAAAGGGCCCTCGCACCCGTGCCATCAACACTCGGTGGCTTTAGGAAGACAGAGCATGGTTGGGAAATGTACATTTAAGGAGGTATATATAGTAAGAGTATGTCAAAGTCAGTTACAAAATGTTTTGTATAATGGTGATAATAGCATGCTTCATGACTCAGCTAAGTGTTGCTAGCATGTTTAGTCTGTTTCTAGCATGCTTAGTACACAATAATTATGTGGTTAGTACTGCATTACTGTGTTAACCATGTCAGTTTCTGTTGCCAGTAGGTGGCGTTATGACTATAACTGAATATGAGCATGGATGTGTGTTCAGGACAGAACTCTTATCAAACGTGTGAAGTTTGGTGCAAATTGGACATTGCCTTCTTGAGTAACAACAAAGTCATGTTTCATTGAATTAGCATTCTTTAGCACTTAGCTAAGCATTGTTAGCATGTTTTAACATGTTTCTAGCATGTTTAGAACTCAATGGCATTTTTAACATGTTGCTAGAACGGCATCAACGTGTTAAACATGTCACTTCCTGTTGCCAGTAGGTGGCGCTATTACTATAACTGAACATTCTCATGTAGATGTGTTCAGGCCATGATTCTTATCAAAAGTGTGAAGTTTGGGGCAGATTGGACATTCCATGCCTGAGTTACAGCAAATTCATATTTAATTGCAGTAATATCATTCTTTAGCACTTAGCTAAGTGTTTGCTAGTATGTTTTAGCATGTCTCTAGTATGTTGGTAGGATGTTTAGCACCTACTGGCATTTTTTTATATGTTATTAGGAGTCAAGAACAGTGTTAAACGTCACTTCCTGTTGCCAGCAGGTGGCGCTATGACTATAACTAAATATGAGCATGGACATGTGTTCAGGAGATAACTCTTATCAAACGTGTGAAGTTTGGGGTAGATTGTACATTGCCTTCTTGAGTAACAACAAAGTCCTGTTTCATTGAATTAGCATGCTTTAGCACTTAGCTAAGTATTGCTAGCATGTTTTAACATGTTTCTAGCATGTTTAGAACTCAATGGCATTTTTAACATGTTGCTAGAACGGCATCAACGTGTTAAACATGTCACTTCCTGTTGCCAGTAGGTGGCGCTATTACTGTAACTGAATTTGAGCATAGACATGTGTTCAGGCCATGATTCTTATCAAACGTGTGAAGTTTGGGGCAGATTGGACATTCCGTGCCTGAGTTACAGCAAATTCCTATTTAATTGCAGTAATAGCATGCTTTAGCACTTAGCTAAGTGTTTGCTAGCATGTTTCTAGTATGTTGATAACCTGTTTAGCACTTGCTGGCTCTTTTTTATATGTTATTAGGAGACCACAACACTGTTAAACATGTCACTTCCTGTTGACAGCAGGTGGCGCTATTACTATAACTGAATATTCTCATGTAGATGTGTTCAGGCCATGACTCTTATCAAACGTGTGAAGTTTGGGGCAGATTGGACATTCCATGCCTGTGTTACAGCAAATTCCTATTAAATTGCAGCAATAGCATGCTTTAGCACTTAGCTAAGTGTTTGCTAGCATGTTTTAGCATGTTTCTAGTATGTTGTTAGCATGTTTAGCACTTGCTGGCACTTTTTTATATGTTTTTATATGTCCACAACAGTGTTTAACATGTCACTTCCTGTTGCCAGCAGGTGGCACTATGACTGTAACTGAATATGAGCATGGTCATGTGTTCAGGACAGAATGTTTATTAAAAGTGTGAAGTTTGGCGCAGATTGGACATTGCCTTCTTGAGTAACAACAACATCCTGTTTCATTGAATTAGCATGCTTTAGCACTTAGCTAAGTATTGCTAGCATGTTTTAACATGTTTCTAGCATGTTTAGAAGTCAATGGCATTTTTAACATGTTGCTAGAATGGCATCAACGTGTTAAACATGACACTTCCTGTTACCAGTAGGTGGCGCTATTACTATAACTGAATATTCTCATGTAGATGTGTTCAGGACAGAACGCTTATCAAAAGTGTGAAGTTTGGGGCAGATTGGACATTCCATGCCTGAGTTACAGCAAATTCCTATTTAATTGCAATAATAGCATGCTTTAGCACTTAGCTAAGAGTTTGCTAGCATGTTTTAGCATGCTTCTAGTATGTTGTTAGCATGTTTAGCACTTGCTGGCACTTTTTTATATGTTATTAGGAGTCCATAACAGTGTTAAACATGTCACTTCCTGTTGCCAGCAGGTGGCGCTATGACTATAACTGAATATGAGCATGGTCATGTGTTCAGGACAGAACTCTTATCAAACGTGTGAAGTTTGGGGCAGATTGGACATTCCATGCCTGAGTTACAGCAACTTCCTGTTTCATGGCGAAACATCGAAATTTGTCAGGCCGCCGAGGACCCGCCCTTCGACGAAAACTCAAGATCTTCGCAATTTAACGTCGCAAAGGCCTTAAGATTACACTCACCAAATTTGAAGATGATCAGATTAAAACTGTAGGAGGAGTTCGTTAAAGTATGAGGCCTGAAAATGGCAAAAACTGCACAAAAATCTGAGAGGAAGTTCAAAATGGCTGACTTCCTGTTGTGTTTAGGGCTACGCTCCAAGAGACTTTTTGGTAGGTATTAGGTCATTACATGTATGTACCGAATTTCGTGCACATACGTGGAACGTTGCGGGAGGCGCACTCCGTTGAACTTTTATAGGTGGCGCTATCGAGCCATTTTGCCCTGTCCAATTCTGAAACCTATATCAGATGTAAATTTTCGCCAGTTCTGACGCGTGTGCAAAGTTTCGTGAGTTTTCGAGCATGTTTAGGCCCTCAAAAATGCAATTTAATGCGGAGAAGAATAATAATAATAATAATAATAATAAATATAGCTGCGAGCAGCGATTACGGGCCCAAGCCGGTGGCACCGCAACCCCGGTGCCTTTAGTTACCTAAAGGCACCGGGTTGGCGGTACCGCCGGCTTTGGCCCTCCATCGCTGCTCGCAGCTATATTTATGTATATATATATATATATATATATATATATATATATATATATATATATATTACCGTTCAAAAGTTTGGGGTCAGTAAGATTTTTAATGTTTTTAGGAGAAGTCTCTTCTGCTTACCAAGGCTGCATTTATTTGATTAAAAATACAAACAAAAACTGTAATATTGTGAAATATTATTCCAATTTAAAACAGCTATTTTCAATTTTAAAATATTTTACATAGTAATTAATTTCTGTGATCAAAGTTGAGTTTTCAGCATCATTACTCCAGTCTTCAGTGTCACATGATCCTTCAGAAATCATTCTAATATGATGATTGATGCTCAATAAATATTCATTATTATTTTCAATGTTGAAAACAGTTGTGTACAGATTTTTTTTATCAAAATGCTTTGATGAATGTAAAGTTCAAAAGAACAGCATTTATTTCAAATATAATTTTTTTAACATTATAAATATCTTTACTGTAACTGTTGATCAGTTTAACTCATCCTTCATAAATAAAAGTATTGATTTATTTTATTTCTTTCCCCCAAAAATAAAATTTAAATTATTACTAACCCCAAACTTTTGAGCGGTAGTGTTATGTTACAAAAGCTTTAGATTTCAGATAAATGCTGTTCTTTTGAACTTTCTATTCATCAAAGACTGTACACAACTGTTTTCGACATTTAAAATAATAATGAATGTTTCTTGAGCATCAATCATCATATTAGAATAATTTCTGAAGGATCATGTGACAGTGACTCCGCTTTGATCACAGGAATAAATAACAGTTTAAAATATATTAAAATAGAAAGCAGCTGTTTTAAATTGGAATAATATTTTACAATATTACTGTTTTTGTTTGTATTTTTAATCAAATAAATGCAGCCTTGGTGAGCAGAAGAAACTTCTCTGTTATGTGCGCGCCACAGACTGCACGCACGTCCGCTTAAGAGTTCCGCCTTTTGCGTTCCGTCAATATTACGTTATTAGAAAAATATTTTTTTAGAGAATCGATTTTTTGACATTTGTGAATTGATTCAGAATCGTCCACGTCCGCATCGCGATGCATCTAAGAATCAATTTTTTCTCCCACCCCTAGATTTCATACAACAGGTTAATAAACAGTTACAATTAAGTCACTTACATTTTAGATGCAGTATTGACTGTTTTTGTTCTGTTTCAGCAGCGAAAATAGTTAAAGATCACAGCAGAACCATCACGCATCACGTGTTTTCTCATAACTGAACGATTCAGCATTTTTAAGGAATCGGTTGACTCAAAGTTTGAATGATCAATCCATAAACATCTGTCTTAATCATGATCGACTCATTCGAACGAATCGTTTGAACGACTGAATCAATGACTCGCTTATTAAGATGGATGCCTGGCGACACCTAATGGCGGTTTAGTGTTGTTTAAAAGCATCATTCTTTCCAACGTGTGTGTGATTTGTGTGTGCAACATTATCAATGTCAGTGTGGAAGTCTGTATTTTTCTTTCACTTTTATATTAGCAATTTAAAAGCACCCGCTTGTGTCACACGTCGAATAACCGGTGGGAAAATATCCTCAGACACATACCTAATAAATGTATCTTTAAATAGAATATTGGCCTACCTGGTAAAAAGTTTTATATACTATTTTGATGTGCTTTTGGACACAAGAGGGCAGTATAGCCCTATGTATGACTTGTTTTTTTTTTTTTTTTAATTTACTGTTTTTAATTTTAGAATAAAATTAGAATAAAATTCTTTTTAAAAACAGGATAAAATGGGTTTAGTTGTGATATTTGTATACTTTTATATAGAAATAAATGGTATATAATTACATTTTTAGAAGATTTTAGGCTTTTAGTGTTTCCTTTTTGGACATTATTTTAATCCCTCGCCATAGCAAAACCGTTTGAGATATTTATTATTCTTTCACAATTTAGCATATTTAATGTATTTTCATCACGTTGAAAAAGTCTGGTGGGAATAAAATAAATAGTGTAAGAGGAGTGGCTAAAAATTCAGAGGCTGATTTTGCAAAAAAAATCCACATTCAGACCAAAATATCTGACTTCCTGATGGCCGGAGCTAATGAATGTAAATTAGAAAGTTGTCCGGCTTGATGAGAACAATATAAAAACTATTTTTTTTTTACTGTACTTAAAACTAACCCCCCCATTTTGTCAAAAGCATTTTGAAAGTGACACAGTTCCTGTTGCCAGTTGGTGGCGCTATAACTTTGGCTCACAATAGTTGCATCCATCTGACCGGCCTCTTACCACGAACACACTGCTGAAGTTTCATCAAGATCAGTTAATGTCTGCAGAAGTTATAACACTTCGTGTCTCTCTTTTCTCGCCATAAATTTGTTTCCTCGCCACGGCCAAACCGTTCGAGATATCAAAAATCTGTCCGCAATTTAGCATCCTCAATGTCTTGACTTCATGCACACCGAGTTTGGTGGGGATGGGATGAATTTTCTAGGAGGAGTATTTCACATTCCACAGCAAGCGTTTTCCAAACAACCCATAATAGCTGACTTCCTGTTGGGCTGGCGTGAAACTTGACAGAGGGAAAGTTGTTCGGCCCGATGAGATCTATATGTGTACCGAGTTTCATATTAATTCATGCAAGCGTGTTTGATATATGGACCAAGTTTTCAGACCCCGTTCAAGGGGGCGCTGTTGAGCCCCCCTGGCACGCCCGTTTCTGAAACTTTTCACATGTCTACTGGCTAATAAATGGGATGTATCTGTCGAGTTTCATCCAATTTCATGCATGCTAAGAGTCTCAAACGCATCCGAAAAGAATATTAAAGTTTGATGCGTTGCCACGGCAACAGTATCTAAGATATCAATAATCCTTTCACAGGTCTACATCTGCCGTGTGTCTACATTATACACATAAAGTTTGAAGCAAATCGGGTAAACATAAGAGGGTGACTTCAAAGAATTTTGAAAGTGACACACTTCCTGCTGCCAGTTGGTGGCGCTATAACTTTGACTCACAATAGTCACATCAATGTGATCGGCCTCTGAAAACGAACACACTGCTGAAGTTTTATCAAGATCAGTTAATGTATGCAGAAGTTATAACACACTTCCTGTTTCTCTTTTCTCGCCATAAATTCGTTTCCTCGCCACGGCCAAACCGTTCAAGATATCAAAAATCCGTCCGCAATTTAGCATCTTCAATGTCTTGACTTCACGTTGACCGAGTTTGGTGGGGATCGGATGAATTCTGTAGGAGGAGTACATTAAATTCCACAGCATGCGTTTTTCAAACAACGCATAATAGCTGACTTCCTGTTGGGCGGAGCTAATAACATAGAGCGCGGAAGTTGTTCGGCCCGATGAGATCTATAAGTGTACCGAGTTTCATATTAATTCATCCAAGCGTGTTTGATATATGGACCAAGTTTTCGGACCCCATTCAAGGGGGCGCTGTTGAGCCCCCCTGCCACGCCCGGGTACCAGCTTCAGCCCGGCCCTGATGGCCGCGGGTTCTGACCTGTGTGCAAAGTTTGAAGAGTTTTCGAGCATGTTAAGGCCCCCAAAAGTGCCCGAGAAGTAGAAAAAAAATAATAATAATAAAAATAATCCTAACGAAAACAATAGGGCCTTCGCCCTTTCAGGGCTTGGGCCCTAATAATAATAATAATAAACAGAGCAATTCCAAGAGGGTCCTCACACCATCGGTGCTCGGGCCCTAATTAAAGCTGCAAGCAGCGATGAAAGGGCCCTCGCACCCGTGCCATCGTCACTCGGTGGCTTTAGGAAGACAGAGCATGGTTGGGCAATGTGCATTTAAGTAGGTATATATAGTAGTTGCTAGCATGTTTAGTATGTTTCTAGCATGCTTAGTACACAATAGTTATGTGGTTAGTTCTGCATTACTGTGTTAACCATGTCAGTTTTTGTTGCCAGTAGGTGGGGCTATGTCTATATCTGAATATCGCTATTTAGATGTGTTCAGTGCAGGACTTTTATCAAACATGTGAAGTTTGGGGCAGATTGGACATTGTATACTTGAGTTACAACAACTTCCTTTAGCATTTCTAGCATGTTTTAGAACTTAGCTATGTGTTGCTAGCATGGTTCTTGCATGTTACATATTAAGTTTGGGGCAGATTGGACATTCCATGCCTGTGTTACAGCAAATTCCTATTTAATTGCAGCAATAGCATGCTTTAGCACTTAGCTAAGTGTTTGCTAGCATGTTTTAGCATGTTTCTAGTATGTTGTTAGCATGTTTAGCACTTGCTGGCACTTTTTTATATGTTATCAGGAGTCCACAACAGTGTTTAACATGTCACTTCCTGTTGCCAGCAGGTGGCGCTATGACTGTAACTGAATATGTGCATGGTCATGTGTTCAGGACAAAACGCTTATCAAAAGTTTGAAGTTTGGGGCAGATTGGACATTGCCTTCTTGAGTAACAACAACATCCTGTTTCATTGAATTAGCATGCTTTAGCACTTAGCTAAGTATTGCTAGCATGTTTTAACATGTTTCTAGCATGTTTAGAAGTCAATGGCATTTTTAACATGTTGCTAGAACAGCATCAATGTGTTAAACATGTTACTTCCTGTTGCCAATAGGTGGCGCTATTACTATAACTGAATATTCTCATGTAGATGTGTTCAGGCCATGACTCTTATCAAACGTGTGAAGTTTGGGGCAGATTGGACATTCCATGCCTGAGTTACAGCAAATTCCTATTTAATTGCAGTAATAGCATGCTTTAGCACTTAGCTAAGTGTTTGCTAGCATATTTTAGCATGTTTCTAGTATGTTGTTAGCATGTTTAGCACTTGCTGGCACTTTTTTATATGTTATCAGGAGTTCACAACAGTGTTAAACATGCCACTTCCTGTTGCCAGCAGGCGGCACTATGACTGTAACTGAATATGAGCATGGTCATGTGTTTAGGACAGAACGTTTATCAAAAGTGTGAAGTTTGGCGCAGATTAGACATTGCCTTCTTGAGTAACAACAACATCCTGTTTCATTGAATTAGCATGCTTTAGCACTTAGCTAAGTATTGCTAGCATGTTTTAACATGTTTCTAGCATGTTTAGAAGTCAATGGCATTTTTAACATGTTGCTAGAACAGCATCAACGTGTTAAACATGTCACTTCCTGTTGCCAGTAGGTGGCGCTATTACTATAACTGAATTTGAGCATGGACATGTGTTCAGGCCATGATTCTTATCAAATGTGTGAAGTTTGGGGCAGATTGGACATTCCATGCCTGAGTTACAGCAAATTCCTATTTAATTGCAGTAATAGCATGCTTTAGCACTTAGCTAAGTGTTTGCTAGCATGTTTTAGCATGTTTCTAGTATGTTGTTAGCATGTTTAGCACTTGCTGGCACTTTTTTCTATGTTATTAGGAGTCCACAACAGTGTTAAACATGTCACTTCCTGTTGCCAGCAGGTGGCGCTATGACTGTAACTGAATATAAGCATGGTCATGTGTTCAGGACAGAACGCTTATCAAAAGTGTGAAGTTTGGGGCAGATTGGACATTCCATGCCTGAGTTACAGCAAATTCATATTTAATTGCAGTAATATCATTCTTTAGCACTTAGCTAAGTGTTTGCTAGTATGTTTTAGCATGTCTCTAGTATGTTGGTAGGATGTTTAGCACCTACTGGCATTTTTGTATATGTTTTTAGGAGTCAAGAACAGTGTTAAACGTCACTTCCTGTTGCCAGCAGGTGGTGCTATGACTATAACTAAATATGAGCATGGACATGTGTTCAAGAGATAACTCTTATCAAACGTGTGAAGTTTGGGGTAGATTGTACATTGCCTTCTTGAGTAACAACAAAGTCCTGTTTCATTGAATTAGCATGCTTTAGCACTTAGCTAAGTATTGCTAGCATGTTTTAATATGTTTCTAGCATGTTTAGAACTCAATGGCATTTTTAACATGTTGCTAGAACAGCATCAACGTGTTAAACATGTCACTTCCTGTTGCCAGTAGGTGGCGCTATTACTATAACTGAATTTGAGCATAGACATGTGTTCAGGCCATGATTCTTATCAAACGTGTGAAGTTTGGGGCAGATTGGACATTCCATGCCTGAGTTACAGCAAATTCCTATTTAATTGCAGTAATAGCATGCTTTAGCACTTAGCTAAGTGTTTGCTAGCATGTTTCTAGTATGTTGCTAACCTGTTTAGCACTTGCTGGCTCTTTTTTATATGTTATTAGGAGACCACAACAGTGTTAAACATGTCACTTCCTGTTGACAGCAGGTGGCGCTATTACTATAGCTGAATATTCTCATGTAGATGTGTTCAGGCCATGACTCTTATCAAACGTGTGAAGTTTGGGGCAGATTGGACATTCCATGCCTGTGTTACAGCAAATTCCTATTTAATTGCAGCAATAGCATGCTTTAGCACTTAGCTAAGAGTTTGCTAGCATGTTTTAGCATGCTTCTAGTATGTTGTTAGCATGTTTAGCACTTGCTGGCACTTTTTTATATGTTATTAGGAGTCCATAACAGTGTTAAACATGTCACTTCCTGTTGCCAGCAGGTGGCGCTATGACTATAACTGAATATGAGCATGGTCATGTGTTCAGGACAGAACTCTTATCAAACGTGTGAAGTTTGGGGCAGATTGGACATTCCATGCCTGAGTTACAGCAACTTCCTGTTTCATGGCGAAACATCGAAATTTGTCAGGCCGCCGAGGACCCGCCCTTCGACGAAAACTCAAGATCTTCGCAATTTAACGTCGCAAAGGCCTTAAGATTACACTCACCAAATTTGAAGATGATCAGATTAAAACTGTAGGAGGAGTTCGTTAAAGTACGAGGCCTGAAAATGGCAAAAACTGCACAAAAATCTGAGAGGAAGTTCAAAATGGCTGACTTCCTGTTGTGTTTAGGGCTATGCTCCAAGAGACTTTTTTGTAGGTATTAGGTCATTACATGTATGTACCGAATTTCGTGCACGTACGTGGAACGTTGCGGGAGGCGCACTCCGTTGAACTTTTATAGGTGGCGCTATCGAGCCATTTTTCCCCGTCCAATTCTGAAACCTATATCAGATGTAAATTTTCGCCAGTTCTGACGCGTGTGCAAAGTTTTGTGAGTTTTCGAGCATGTTTAGGCCCTCAAAAATGCAATTAAATGCGGAGAATAATAATAATAATAATAATAATAATAATAAACAGAGCAATTCCAAGAGGGTCCTCACACCATCGGTGCTCGGGCCCTAATAATAATAAACAGAGCAATTCCAAGAGGGTCCTCACACCATCGGTGCTCGGGCCCTAAATAGTCAACCTAACTTATCAAAATTACACTGCTCTGTTTATATAGTCAGTAGTACAATTTGTACCATTTTTTTGTGAAGTGACAAGACAGAGAATATTACTTGTCTGATATATATATAATGTATATATCTTTTGTTATATATATACTGTATATGTGTATATATATATATATATATATATATATATATATATATACAGTATATATATATATATATATATATATATATATTTATATATATATATATATAAATATAGCTGCGAGCAGCGATGGAGGGCCCAAGCCGGCGGCACCGCCACCCCGGTGCCTTTAGGTAACTAAAGGCATCGGGGTTGCGGTGCCACCGGCTTGGGCCCGTAATCGCTGCTCGCAGCTATATTTATTATTATTATTATTATTTTTCTGTCAACCTTTCGGGCACTTTTGAGACCCTTAACGTGCTCGAAAACTCTTGAAACTTTGCACACAGGTCAGAACCCGCGGCCATCAGGGCCGGGCTGAAGCTGGTACCCGGGCGTGGCAGGGGGGCTCAACAGCGCCCCCTTGAACGGGGTCCGAAAACTTTGTCCATAAATCAGACACACTTGCATGTAATAATATGAAACTCGGGACATATATAGATCTCATCGGGCCGAACAACTTTCGTACTTTTACTTTTTACGCCAGCCCAACAGGAAGTCAGCTATTAAGGGTTGTTTGGAAACGCATGGTCTGGTATTTGAAACACTTCTCCTAGGGAATTCACCTGATCGCCACCAAACTCGGTGTGCATGAAGTCAAGGCATTGAGGATGAAAAATTGCCAGGGGATTTTTGATATCTCGAACGGTTTGGCCGTGGCGAGGAAACGAATTTATGGCGAATAATGGAAACAGGAAGTGTGTTATAACTTCTGCATACATTAACTGATCTTGATGAAACTTCAGCAGTGTGTTCGTTGTAAGAGGCCGATCACATGGATGTGACTATTGTGAGTCAAAGTTATAGCGCCACCAACTGGCAGCAGGAAGTGTGTCACTTTCAAAATGCTTTGAAATCACCCTCTTATTTTTATCCGATTTGCTTCAAACTTTATGTGTATAATGTAGACACACGGCAGATGTAGACCTGTGAAAGGATTATTGATATCTTAAATACTGTTGCCGTGGCAACGTTTCAAACTTTATTATTCTTTTTTGATGCTTTTGAGACTCTTCACATACTTGAAAATGCATGAAACTCGACAGACACATCACATTTATTAGCCAGTAGACATGTGCAAAGTTTCAGAAACGGGCGTAGTGAGGGGCTCAGTAGCGCCACCTTTAGTCAAAAGTGGGGGGGTTAGTTTTATCAACAGCAACAAAACTTGGTATGTGTATTGTTCTCATCAAGACGGACAACTTTCTAATTTACAGTAACTAGCTCGGACCAAGAGCAAGAGAGATATTTTGGTTTGAATGTGGATTTTCTGGAGAATTTTCTCTCCCTCTCTCTGTGTCTCTGTGTGTGTGAGGGGAGGGGGGATTTGACTATTGCTTTTATATTGTTAATCAAGGTTTCAGGGGCTTTTGGGGTCCTTAACGTGCTCAAAAACTCTTGAAACTTTGTGCACAAGTCAGAACCCCCTGGCATCAGGGCCGGGCTGAAGCTGGTACCTGGGCGTGGCAGGGGGGCTCAACAGCGCCCCCTTGAACTGGGTCTGAAAACTTGGTCCATAGATCAAACACGCTTGCATGAGTTAACATGAAACTCGGTACACATATAGATCTCATCGGGCCGAACAACTTTTCCCCGGTCAAGTTTTACGCCAGCCCAACAGGAAGTCGGCTATTATGGGTTGTTTGGAAAACGCTTGCTGTGGAATGCGAAGTACTCCTCCTAGAGAATTCATCCAATCCCCACCAAACTCGGTGTGCATGAAGTCAAGTCATTGAGGATGCTAAATTGCGGAAGGATTTTTGATATCTCGAACGGTTTGGCCGTGGCGAGGAAACAAATTTATGGCGAGAAAAGAGAAACACGAAGCGGTATAACTTCTGCATACATTAGACTTAGACTTAGAAAACTTTAATGTCCTCAGAGAGGCAATTTGTTGTACAGTACAGACATATTGACACATAATCCACAACATAAACATTATCCACATGCACAATATCATAAATAAATAAAAACTACTTCACATTACTTCACATATATTCTCAAGTCATACCCCTCCCCACACCTTATTTGATTGGGTTATTGCCATGGGAATGAATGAGTTTTTTGCTCGATTGGTTCTAACTTTGGGGTATCTATATCTACGACCTGAAGGGAGAGGCTTAAACTCCACTGAAAGTGGATGGGTTTTATCCATGCAAACCTTGTCTGCCTTCTGTGCCAATCTCATCAGGTATAGTTGGTACAGGTCTACCTGTTGTTTCCCAATGATTTTTCCACAGGTTTTAACAATCTTCCCCAATTTGTTCCTATGGGCGATTTTTGAATGTCCATACCAGCATACTATGCAGTAGGAGAGAATACTCTCAATAAAGGACTTATAAAAAAGAGTCAACATTTTATTATCAACATTAAAATAATTAAGCTTTCTAAGAAAATACAAACGTTGTTGACCCTTTTTAAAAACAGCATCAGCACACTGATCCCAGGATAATTTACTGTCAATGATAAGACCAAGATACTTGTACTCCGTCACCATCTCTATCTCCTCTCCTTTTATTAGAGTCGGAGTGGGTGACGGTACCCCATGTCTAAAATCAAAAACCAACTCTTTAGTCTTAGATGCATTCAAATACAACTGGGAGGCTTTACACCAGTCAACAAATTCATGCAACACTGGACCATGTTCAGTTTCATCTCGCTCCA